>NC_137465.1:69061686-69593179 GCF_964235325.1 Thermobia domestica | reverse complement strand
AATTCAAACCAAGTAAAGTATGTGTTAATTCGTACTCACCACTAAGCTTGAAAATCTTTCTACGGACTAGTTCGATGGATTGCGTTAAGTAGATACATTTTTGTCTCTCTTTTCCAAAGCTAATTTGCCTTGACGCAACTTATCACTTGAAGGTCTTAACGTAGGCCTGGGTTTGATTTTTTCTAAGGGAAATACAATTTTCGCGTTTATTTGGTCCCCATTTTAATAAAAATCAACTTAAGTCCGCTTCTCATAGTTTTGTTACCATGGGTAATTTTTATTTTATTGAAAACTATGTGTGAATTTTATTTGGATGTAAGTAAAAGTTTTAATGGTAACCAAATCTCAATCAAAACCACACCATACTTTGATCCTGATATCAAAGTAAAGGCTGAGATTTTCGACAACCCCTCAAGTGCAGGGAGAAATTGTGAGGCAGCCCAAAATCGAATTGTGAGAGGTTACTCTCGTCAACTTTGAGAAGGTAAGACAGGTTGACGATATTCATATTAATATTCAGGGAAATAAAACCAGAGGTTACAAACGAAATAATTTATTCTAAAATTCATTTGACAGTATGTTGTTTCTTATGTCTAAGTATTTCTGTTGGCGTCAAATACAGAATCCTATTACATTCTGAACACTTGTATTCTTGAGAATTAGGTTTCCTCTCCAATGGTATGTCTTCGTTTTTACTCGTGGATGGTTCTGCAACCAACAACAAAATTAACATTATTAGAGTTGAGATTGCGCACTTTTCACGTATCTAAACGACTGCAATATTCTTAAGTAGTTATAGATGCAAAATCCAGAAGAGTATTACTGTAATGTAACATAAAATATATATATCTTGTTCAATATAGCTTTGGAAATATTCCACAGTACTAACATAACACTAAATATATATTAATAATTCTTGACGGCGGGACTTATTATTAATGTCGGCTCCAAACTTGCTGAAGAAGGTGATTCCTGACACTAAGATAACGCACAAAGTAGAAACCAACCTGAGTGTGGAAATTATTTCTTTCGGTGATGTGAGCAATCAAAAATTTGTTGAAGTGCACAAGCAACCATAACTTGAGAACAAAATGTAAGATTGAAATCGGGTAAAATGGAAAGTTTAATATTTTTGTCATAGATTCCGTTGATGCACGATTGAATGTGGTGTAGGAGTGGCGCAAGAGTAACTCTTTAGAAACTGGAGAACTCTTGGCGTATTTATCGAAAGCAAAATGAGGAAAATAAATAACAACCAAGTACAATATTTTAATGAGTAAAAATAATAGCAAGTTAGAACACTGTTAGAATTCGAAAAAAGGAAAGATACACATTTAAAAAAGTTACTTATTAATACGTCCTCCGTGGGAACACTAAATATTCTCCAAACGTATCGGAACAACAAGCTAGTTCCGTCTTCAGTGATAAGGTAACAGATAAAAATGGATGAGAGAAATATGGTAGGGCAAAGGAATACATACCACCAAATAAATATAATGTGAGAGATGCATACTAAGACAACGAGCAGAGCACAGTGGACGAAAGAAAGAACGAGGTGAGTTGAAAGGAGCGCGGTGTATATGCTGCGCCACTATTGCCAGATCCAGAATATACATCAAACGTAAGTAGTCAGTTTTATCAATGTTGTCAGAATCCAGATTTAAAGTCGGTTTATATTTATGAATAAAGAATGATTTTTCAATCTCTCTCTCTATCTCTCTCTCTTTTTTTTTCTTTTTCCCCTAAACCTATCACATTAACCAGTTTTATATTGTATGTTGTTTTAGGTGAAGTGATAATCCTGACACACCCTCTTCTTGTGATTTTTCGATTGTCTAATGTACTTTAATTCGAGTATTAATATTACGTTTGGTTTGAGCTATATATAAAGCATCACATTCACACTGAACCCGGTAAATACCTGAACTATTTACTGGATCAACAAAATAACTTTTAAAGCCGGTGAGATGATTTTCTAAACTTTTCGGCGGAATACTGGAAGCAGATATTTTACGCTTTGCAAGAATACGTTGAATTTTTGTCGATAATTGTGAAAAGTAAGGATTTCGTATCCAATTATCTACAAAAATTGTGTATATACAAAAGTGAAATCAGAGAAATTAGAAAAAGTAGTGGCTTGTTCGTATAATAGAGTACATTCTTAATAATCACTAAAGTTGCAAACTCCCACACAACATATGTACTTAAATATTTTTCGTAAATGATAAGTCGCATCGAAACATGGGTTCATCGGAGTTCTTCCTCCGAGAGTTTATTTGATACTGAAACAAAGTAGTTTGCTCGAACATGTTTCTCTCTCTGTCTTTCGAATTTCAAGTTTTCTAACGTGAATATACTACAATTTTTACTAGTTTAAATATTTATTTGGTTACTGATTTTCCTCATTCAACTTTAGTTAAAATACCCCAGGACTTCTTCAGATTACCCATGCACCACATCCAACTGCGCATCAAAAGTACTAATAATGAATAATCCCTTTTACTCGACTTCGATCCGATATTTTGTTCTCAAGTTGTGGATGCTTTTGCATTTTCGCGTCAAATTTTCGGCTAGTCATAGCGCTGGAAGGAAGCATTTCTATATCCAGGTTCGTCTACACAGTGCATATTTTGTCTTGTCTCGGTGTCAGGAATCACTTTTCAGCCTCAGTGTTGTTTAGAAATACCTTGTACACTTCACAAGACACAAGGCAATACAATATATTCCTCTCAAATTGCAGAAAAACTAAATATTATAATAATTTACACTTAGCTATATTTAACTAACTAATATAATTTAAAAATGAACATGAATATCTGTAATTTCATTTTCTGAACTTTGAAGATCAAATCAGCTGATCTGGAGATTTAACAAGGTTTAGAATAGTTATAGCAGGCGAAGTATTTGGTTTAATTACATATGAATTACGAAAATAACAAAAATAAACAATACTTGGTAGTACGAAAGTTAGCACACACACGCACACACACAAAAAGAAACTAATTCATAGAGCAAAGTATGTAAAATTTTTAACTCATGTTAAAAAACAGGATTTATGTATAACAATCTGTAATTGAAATAAACGTGATATAGCAGCTCAGTGGCAAAGGCTCAGTAGAAGGGTAGTAGGACTGATCTCAAGTTTCATAAGCTTGTAACGAATATTACCACACCCAAGGGCTTTCTCAGGGTTTCCCATTTTTGATTCAACTAATTCTTTCACCATCCATTTCTTTTAGTCTACAGAGTATGAACGCAAGATTGTTTTTTTTTTTTTTTTTTTTTTTTTAAATGCAATTCATTTGTGTCATATCAAAGGCTGAGTTTGAACTGCTTAAGAAAATTTTCTATATTGATAATTAATATTCATACTGATTATTTAAATCGATATTATTATTCCTTCTTACTCCAAATTAATATCTCTATTCTATCCACTTTCGAATGAAAGCATACGCCCTGCTTAAAAACACTGTATATTAAAGGAAGAGGTTTTAATATTATTTCTACACGAAAAGAATAAAAGAAAAAATCGAGAATAAAATACAGTAATATCAATGCGACTTACCGTCTGACTGTCGCGGTCTGCACAATTCCATATGCTGTAATCGTTCTATAGGTGATAAACACAAGGTGATATCACAGTTAGAACAGTGCCAAGGATCGAAAACAAACTCTTCGGTCGGCACTTCTTTCCCCGCTGCTAGGCTATAAAAATACAATTATCGTAAAATATATAAACAAACAGCAAATATCTTACAAGTGAAATTATACTCAGAAATTATTATTGTGATAACATCGAAAGGGTAATTTAAAGCGCCACATTCAACTCTGTCGATTGACTACTGTAACAATGAACAAGGTGATTGTGCTGTCTGTGTGTATGCGAGAACAAAAGCACAGTAGTGTGGTTTCTGTTGGCAAAGATCTTTTGTACACCTATAGAAGGATTGTATCGGACCGATTTTGAAGGGTACTTATTTTAGGAGAAATCTCGCCGATACCACCGATGGTGTTCTATTGAACTCTCAGTAGTGTGTACTGAGACACGGGAAAGGATTCGGTCCTACTCTTCCCTGCAAGCTTTGCAGAGAACAGCGAGCGTTGCGGACGCCGATGATGGACACGTCTTTTCAACAGTCCAAAGCCACAAAAAATCCATTGTACTAGCATCAGGGCTCTTCACAGGAATGTCTTGAAATGGAATGACATAATTTCTACTTCCAATTTCATTCCTGATTAAAACACAGAGATGTATTGGCGGTATGACTTGAAATCTTTTCATATGGATCCTCACCTAGTATCGTCTCCATTGTATAATTATGGGATGTCGATCCGAACGAAAGTTACCATAATGGATTTCTGGAGGTATTTTGCATTCACTTTCACGTGTATATCAACCCTGAGTATCAGCAATTTCCCGCATAACTCAATCCCGTAGCAACCATAAAACCACGCGGGAAACTTCTCAACAGTAGAGAACGAAGTTGCGGTGGTCTTTGGCATCATTGTCACGGTATGTCAGCATTCAGGGTGACCACCAACAGTGAAATTGATACATAATTCATTCATTGTGACGACTGTCAGTCATTTGGATCCCGGCAGGTGCTTTTTATACAGTTGCCTGCAGTTAGTTCTTCGTTCTGCAATGTGATGCGGGAGTAGATGGTGTACACGAGTCATACGGACGCACCTCAGCCAGACCCGTGCACGCATAGCTGTATTCATAGTTGAAAATTACAAACTAAGTCGCTGTCCCACCGCACGCTGGATCGGTAGATTTTCCTGGCACGGTTATCTTCTATAGCACTGTGGATGCTCCTGTAACGGGCTATAATAGTTTTTGCCATAGTCACCGAGTGTAAATCCATTCCCCCGACAATCTTTCACTATGCGTGTGTAGAAAAAACGAGCATGGAAAGGGGCCATAACACACTTTTCCCAATAATGGTATAATTTAGACGGCATTTGAGGATACTCGTCCACTTATAACTTCAAACACATTCCTATTCACGATAGCAGATACGTTGTTTTAGCATTATTCTCTATATAGCAGTAGCATCTCTACTTCGGTCCAATATAAACCGAACAACCTTCTATATTAGAATATTCACCTTAAATCACAAATTTCGTAAACCTGGTGCTAAGCGACTTCCCCATATGCTTGCGCTTCTAAAAGGTAAACTAAGTTACTTGATGAAGCAGCTGCCAACTAAATGATTTGTTGACCATGAATGCAGCCAAGAAGGTCACTTTGTAGATAATGGCTTCATCATCTTGATTTGCAAGCCCCCCAGGGGAAACTTTGGGGCTCCAAAGATTTAAATCACTGAAGGTAACTATGTATTGTACAATGGATGTTTTATGTGTGAATACAATACCATGGTGCATCAATTATTTATTGATTTTAGAAAGGTCTACGACTCGGTTAGAAAAGAAACACTGTACAATATTCTTACAGAATTTGGAAATATCGAAAATGTTGGTTAGATCAATTAAGATGTGTTTCAATGAATCTCAAAGTAAAGTCCGAGTAGCAAAATTCTTGTCCACGAACTTTCACGTCGAGAACCACGTCAAGAATGGTCTGAAACAAGGAAATGCGTTGTTGCCACTATTATTCAATTTTGGTTTGGAGTACGCTATAACGAAAATCAAAGACAACAATTAGGGCCTAAAACTGAATGGTATTCACCAGTTTATGGCGTATGCTGATGATAACAGAGGATGATAGGAGAACAATAGAAAGAACTGGAGAGGTCTTATTTAAACGCTTATAGGTACATGAATTTGGAAGTAAATACAGAGAAAACTAAATACATGGAAGTTTGCTGGAATCGTAATACTGCAAATTATGGATGCATCAGAACATCAAATAATACTTTCGATAAAGTAGATACTTTCAAATATCTAGATCAACGTTAACAGACCAAAACCATACCCACAAAGAAATTAAATGCCGACTAAAAGCAGAAAATTCATATTATTCAGTTCAAAATCTTTTGTCGTCGAGAATTCTGTCGAGGAATTTGAAGCTCAAAATATATAAAATGATAATCATGCATGTTGTGCTGTATGGTTGCGAAACATGGTCGCTTACTCTCAGAAAAGAAGAATGGGAATGGAGAAAAATTCATAACGAGGAACTGCGTAATTTATCGTTCACCAAACATTGTTAGGGTCAAGTCTACGAGGCTCAGATAGGCAGGTGATGCTGTCAGAATGGAATGAAGTAGGAATGCTTTCAAAGTTTTAACTCGAAATCCAATCGGAAAACGACCATTAGGAAGATTAGACGCAGATGGGAGGACAATATTAAGATGGATCTCGCAGAAATAGAAATACAAAATAAAAACTGGACCCAGTTGGCTAAGGGCAGAAGTCAATGGACAGCTTTTGTGAACGCGACATTGAACCTCCAAGTTCCATAGGCCATACAGTTAGTTAGTTATGTGTTCTCAACCGAACGTATCCAAGAGATCTTTCGGTCTACGGAAACCATGTTACTGTTCTTCTTGGGTATATTCACGTAACATCATCATCTTCTACATGCCTCATTTGATTAATTGTGACGCACATATACTTCGCTTTCATGTTATATTCCACAACGATAATGTATAATTCTTATGTACTTTTAAGTATTATTTGTATTTACGGGCAAAACGAGCTATTTAAAAAGGCATAAGCTATCAAGAAGAAGAAATTGTATAAAGAAATAATTGTATTATATTGAGATTTTGTTATCGTTGCTATGACGATTTGTTTACCTGTTTTAATGCCGTTGCTATAGTAACTGGAAGATATAGATATAATGAGGAACCATCTTGTGTAATCTGAATGTACAATATTTTAAGGTGTCGAACAAGTTATACGTTGAAGGATAATAATATATATATATATGAAGTGCATTAATATGTTGAATTATTCCAGATAATCTCGTGTATTGCATAAACATTTAGAATCAGGGCATATGTAACATAGTTCACGTCAGAATTATGAGGGTCGGCTGATAAGTTCTCGGCGCGACCCCCTTTCGAATGTACTACCCTGTTGTAATTGATGTCATGTGAAATGTTGATCTTTTATATGTTTAAGTACCAAATTTCACGATTCTACCATGAACGGTTTTTATTTTAAAGGTAATTGAATGAACCATGGCGGAGCCAGATGTCAAATTCACCAAAGAGGAGTTGCGAGGTATAATGAAGTTCTTCTTCCTGCAACAGAAGTCGACCAAGGAAATATATGGTTGCATGCTAGACACATTGGGTGGACAGTGCCCTTCCCTTCATACTTCACTGTGAAGAAATGGTGTGCGAACTTTAAGCGTGGTGAATTTTCAACAGAAGATGGTAACAGGTGTGGCAGGCCAGTGTCAGTGTCAACTCCGGAAAAAGTGGACCAGATTCTTGACCTGATTTTGAGCAGCAGATGGATTTCGCTTCAGGAGATAGCTGACGAAGTGCACGTATCCAAAGAACGTGTTGGGCCAATAATCCATGATCAGTTGGACATGCGCAAGCTTTCTGCAAAATGAATTCGGATCAGAAATGCGAACGTGTGAGATCATCACAGGTGATTTTACGGCATTTTGCGAACTCCAAGGACGATTTTTTGAATCGGCTTGTTACCCAGGATGAAACGTGGTTGCATTACTTTGATCCGGAAACCAAACAGCAGTCATGCGAGTGGCGCCACTCAGAATCTCCAAGGCCCAAAAAATTCAAAGCACAAAAGTCCGCAGGGAAGGTGCTTGCCTCAATATTCTGGGATAAGGATGGTGTTTTGCTCTCAGACTACCTTCCAAAGGGCCAAATCATAACTGCAGAGTATTACTGCAGTCTGCTGGCTAAGGTAAAGGGCGCTAATATAGAAAAGCGCCGGGGAAAGTTGACACGAGGTGTCTTTTTCTTGCAGGACAATGTTCCCGTCTACAAGACTGGCAGAACAATGGATTTTCTGAGGGACTAGGGCTTCAGTGCATTGACCACCCACCTTACTCGCCAGATCTTGCCCCTTCTGATTATTATCTGTTTCCAAAACTCAAAACAGCGCTGAAAGGACAGAAATTTCACAGTGATGAAGAGGTGATAAAAGCTGCGAGGACTATGTTGAATAGCCTCACACTTTCATGCCTGCAGCTCAAGTCCTCTGGGTCGGGCCGAGAACTTATCAGCCCACCCTTGTAGCGTTACATATTATATGGTGCCGGAACCATGGACCTTGGAGATCAGTTAGAAGTAAAAGTAAACTATCTCCCATCATCACGGATTATTTCTTGCTTCGTAATAAAAGAAAAATTTACAAAAGACCCATAATGAATGTGAATACCGGAATTGAAGAAGTTGATGTTCCTGGAAGTGGAACTTCATCAGATGTAGTTAAACTTTTACAGCAGCTAGGACAACAATTGAATTCCATGTCACAACAGATGGATACTAGATTGGAACAATGGATTCCAAATTAGACACCAGGTTGGAACAAGTGACACAAAACATTGATTCCAAATTGAACACCAGATTGGAACAAATGGATTCCAAATTAGACACCAGATTAGAACAGATAAATACCAAATTGGAAGTAACTGACAATAGGATGGAACACATTGTTCACAGCTTTGCATTGGTGAAAAGTACTGCTGACGTAGTTGAAACCCAAGTCAACGAACATGCCAATCAAATTCGAAGATTGTAGGAAGAAATCCATATTATTAAAGAGAAGATCAGTGCAGTCAACTGTACTCCTGATCCTGCCTTCAATGCTGTGCGTGATGAATATAGGAGGCCTAAACCAAGACACTGCGAAGAAGACAACAATTCATCCGAAATCTGTTCTGACAGGGAGGACACAATTTAAAATACAGAGAATGAAGAAAGGAGGATCCCAAATTCAGTGGCAGATCAGAAGACATCAATGCAAGCATGTTTCTAGAAAAAATCGAGCAAGAGTGCGAGTTAATTGACATAGGTAAGGCCAATTTTCTTAAGATAATATCGCATATTTTGTTACCACTTTGTTCTGTTTGGTTTAAAGCAATTAGCAATAGTTTGCGTAACTATTCTGATTTCAAAAATGCCTTGCTAGCTAATTTCGAAAATGACTTCATGTTAGCAGACAGGGATGCTCAGATCAGGAATCGACGTTTTGATCCAAAAGTCGATAAAAGCATTACCGATTTTGTGACCGCAGCATATAATGATTTGAAACAAATAATGGAAAGAGAAGTTTGCAAATACAAGATGCTAGACAAAATATTACCAGAATAGATGCAACTGTATGATCGCACGCACTGGATAAGTGTCATACTAGTTTTCTGAGACGTTCCAAGATCAATCTCATGTCGAATTTAAAACGAATTTTGCATTACGGACACTAATACATTAAAAGAACAAGAAGTTTCAATTTCTCGTCAGCTATGTAAGATCAAAGTACGCTGATCTTCAGCAGATATTTTTGGGATTATTAGAAAGCTGTTTTCACTTTCGGGAGATAAATTAAAATTGGATATGATAAGTGACCAGTTTTACTTCCATCTAATGACATTGGAATCGATAGTTACGCTCCTAATGTAGATCCTATAACTTTACCCCTATTAGCCCAGATAGAACTTTTATTGTATTCTCGTAAAGTTTACCTTATTTTCAAATAAATGTAGAAAGCCCACACCCGTGTACATTAATATTTCTTTAAACTCTTTTTTTATTTTCGCAGCCCAACTTTAAGCATTTTAGGAGAAAACTGTTTCTCCTTCATTTCACGCTTCCTGGTGAAACATTTGCAAAATTTTACATAATACTATAAAATAGCTTTAAAATAACACTCTGTTAATAATTTACAATTTAGCAAGGCCAGTTAAGTACTCACCAGTTAATTGTAAGATATTCAGTGACTTGTACACCACCCTTAATTGCATGTGGGATGCATTTCCACTCCTTATGGAAAGGATTATGTTCCATTTCAATTTCGTTGCCACCTGGTCCCACATAAAGATGCTTCAAATCGGCTGCAAGAAGTCTCTTCAAAGTATAACATACTTCTGTATGCATATACTGAGGTAATTCAAACGACAATTCTCGTTCCAGTTGACTAGCAGTGTAACTTGATTTCTTTTCAACGCTGATAGATGACGATACTTCTGTAATTGAAGATAACTATGAAAAATATCTTGTTTATGAGTTCATAACATAATTCAAAGCTAAAAGAATATTTATTATATAATACTACAGAACGAGTTTAGTTTCCACCATTGAGCCAGTGATTCTCGTATATAATTTTAAATGTAACTGAAACTCTGAAATATTTTTTACAATACTGAAATCTTACTATGATACTCGCTCATTTGGAAACTCCTATAGTTTACTTATTATCTCAAACACTAATTTTTACGTATTACTAATTTAGTGTATACTTTAACGGATGATAAGCCTTTCATACATATCTAATATTTAATATTTCTCAGAAGTTAAAGTTACTTGAAATATTGGCTTACAATTTTTTCCACACACATCATAAAATCATTTGAAAAATTATTATTATTTTTTCATTTTATTTAGTTTTAAAGCAATGACTTCACTAAAGTATAGTTATGGCAACATGTATATTGTTGTTGCACATTGATAATAATGAACAGTTTACATAAAATTTAAAAAAGAATAATTAAGAGAAATAAATATATTATTTAAAAAATACTATCATACTTTAAAGCGGGTATTACGTCGCTTTGGATAATCGCATTTAAGTGAAATTTGTCACATTTGGAAGAGAAACTCAAATATTTTTTACTATACGTCATAGACATTAAATGTGGGCCCCACGAGTGGCGATGCAGACATCAAGACGATATTCCCATTTATACGCCACAGATGCTTCAACATATCTGATGAAATGGAATGGATGGCAGGTACATATGCAGCCACGATCCACAAAATCACGGTATTACTTCAAACTTGACGTGTGTAGGAGCCTAATGTTGAAACCTTTGCCTAAAAGCACGTTGAACCTGAACCGGACTCTGCGTGTTGTAATATTCTAAAACACACAAACTTCGTTCTTGTCGGGTTGCCATAACTCCTCAAAACTTATTCTTTAATAACAACACAACACAACGAAAGGAAATAAATTTACGTTAGCACATTAAGGCATAAAAGTACAGAAACATAAAAGCTTCCCAAGTGACCTCCAGCAGAAACTAACTACCTGCTAAATATCTGACAATGAACCCATATTGACTAATGAGAAGGTAAACATGCGTTAATTTACTTTTTCTGTATTTGATCCCGTCCATTGTTGACATGCACAAAAATATTTGAATTTTTCTTTCAAATGTGACCAATTTTATCTAAATACGATTATGCAAAGCGACGTAATACCACTTTAAAGTATGAAGGTATTTTTATGGATACGCTATGTATCAAATAACAATACTTCGCAACATAGCATAGTAAGTATACTGCAATTGAAGTACTTAGATATTTTTCACTGTAGAAGAACATATCTGCACGTAATTCAGGTGTCGATAAATCTGTTGTTCACCAGATGGCAAGCACGCAGAAAACCCATTTTGACATTTAACTACTGAAAATACGAGTATAGGAACTATAAATAATATTAATTGTCTGGAAATTTACGCAATTTACCTACTACCTTAGACATTAGTTTTCATCTATACACTTTTCCTATACACTTTGTGAGATGATAAGCGAATGGTATATTTACAGGGATTCATTTTGCTTTCCCATTTTAACTTCTTTCTAATAAACTTTTTTCGCTTATCATCCACCGAAGCGTACAAGAAACGCATGGAAAACTGGTGTTCGAGATAATAATCAATTATAGCAATTCACAATGAGCATCACTCGAACATTTTATTTCAATGCTTCTTGTTAAGTACTATGAAGCAGCGTTATTAAATCCTGGTATTCTTTCATTTGCGAAATATTTTGGTAACTTTTATTTGCGAAATATTGAAAGTTCAATGCAGAAAGTGTCTTTAGACATTCATTTTCGCAAATAAAGCAGTTGTAAGTAGGAACGGGACATTGTGTTGAAAAT
Source organism: Thermobia domestica (assembly GCF_964235325.1). Taxonomy (NCBI): domain Eukaryota; kingdom Metazoa; phylum Arthropoda; class Insecta; order Zygentoma; family Lepismatidae; genus Thermobia; species Thermobia domestica. Next base: position 69,581,131 of record NC_137465.1, on the reverse strand, counting down.
TTATTTCATGAAAGTTGAAGTTATCTACTAGAATAACAGCTGATGATTGAACGATACTTGTAATGTCACTATCATTAGGAATATACACAAATTTTACTTTATTTATTTATTTCAGACAGGAATTGATATACTACTACTTCTATACTATACTTGTAACTTACTTTATATTTATTTACTTGCATTATATAATAATATAATATACCTTGAAGCTTTAATGAAAGAAGCTCCTCCCACTTAGATCGAAGTTTTGTAGCCTTTAACAGCAAGGCTTCTCCACATTCTGGAGATGGAAATTCTAACTGAAGCCACGAGTCACACACTAGCCTACAAAATATATAAATATATCGTATGTTACTTAATAAATAAATAAATAAATAATAGTAATAAAAAAGTAATAAGAACAAAAACTTTACTTTAAATCATGCTCTAAAATGTCACTGTTGAAAGCTTAAAGTTTCTAGAATTTTACGTGTTAAAATTGAGGACGACGACAATTACTTTAAAAAGTCTTTAAATCTAGAAAGACCAACACCTGGTAATTTTCGATATAATCTCTAAGAATATTAAGAATCCATATTGTGCATAAATTCAAATCCATTTTATTAATGCTTTTGTAAAAAGATTTTTTTTTTCATTTTTAAATAAAGAGAATAATATAACTTGACAGAACACTTAGAACACACTAACCGAAAACATGTACAGGAAGAGAAGAAACTTGCGAGATGTTTATTAAAAGTGTCCTCCAACCCACTTTCAGTATACTCGTAGAAGGGTGAAACTAAAGCCGAATGAAGATGCAAGTTTACATACGACGTAGTGCAAATTCAAGTCCTGATCTCATAACTATGTTTTACAGGTATGAAGATGCAAGAATGCATGAAGACGGAACAGTGGGGTATAGAACGTAATTTCGTAATTTGCTATGAAAAACAAATGGAAATCGATCGTGACCTCACTAAAACGAACCAGTTCAGGTAACTATCACATGAAGGGATTCCGCAACGCTTGGATCGAGCTTAAGATTTCTACATGAGTACCTCATTATGAATATTAGAAGAGCCTAGATACTACAAATAATGTATGGATGCTGTTCTAAAATAAATAGCTAAAGATAGTAGGTATCGAAGTGGGCCAGTAATTCTAATATTTCCAGGTAGTCTTCCAAATTACATTTTCACGACATTAAATTCTATTTTTGTATATTTTACTTTTGCGTTTTACATCCAAACGTTTCCGTCCTTTAGGCTAAAGGAAAAGATAAGAAAAAAAAAAAATGATGATGAGAAATGAATGTTCAAAGGACAACACGTAACACTCATACCCTATGAGAGATTCGACCCGGGATAAATGGGTTTTGCGATCGTCCCCCTAATGCCTTAGACCGCTTGATCATCCCAGCTGGTAATACCGCTACATACGACGAGACTTACAGTTTAAAGTGGAATCTGAACCACTGATGCTCTCGTATCGGAAATCGAACCCGGGACCCCGAGTACTGAAGGCATACACGCTAGCTGCTAAGCTAATGAGAAGGGCTAACAAACACAATGAATTTACAAAACATTAGTAATAGATTGAAGTTCGAGTCTAGAAAACCGTGATTCATCGAAGCCTCAAACATCACTCTGGTAGAACGTTCAGCTCACTTTACTTATCTAGATTGTGAATTTCTTTATTGCCATAATTTGTAATAATTCAGATTAAGATTTATTGAAAACTTTTATGACATTTCTGACCCTTACCTAGAAAAAGTGGCATTTGTATCAATTGACTGTGACAACAGAAGTATCGTTTGGGCAGCTGGCATCCGTAACGTATTAACTAAGTATGGCTTGGTAGTTTCTAATAGGGATCTACGAGAAAGAAAGAAAAAGAAAACTTAGAAGATTATTACAAAAGACGCTTTAATCTATACTGAACCTTATAAAATAAATTTCAAGTGTTCGACATAAAACAAAGGCCTTTGATTCAAATTCAAGCAGATTAATATGAATATTAAATATAATAATCAGTTAATATGCATTTTACGCACGTTGAGTTATGAGTTAATGTACATTTCACACTGAACAATTCATATCTATAAAATAAAATACGGTTTACAAAAATCAGATTTAGAAAAACAAAAACACTACATCCACATAGGGGATGTGCACAAGTCAACATTTGTCGTTCCCCATAATAAGATGTCTTGCACTAAGAAATTTCTTCATATTGTGAATTCTTCACGTATATTTTACTATACTACCTGATAATTTTTCTCATTGCATGAGATTAATCTTTCTTATTCCTGGTCTTCATTCTTTTATTGGTTACTTGGATGAAGTCTATAAGATCAGATGAATGATAGAATAAAATTGAAATAAAAAAGACAAATTTTTATCTTAGGCATTATTCAACTACAAACAGTAATCTTTATATATTAATAAAAGGAGAAAACAAAGGATTTAAACTAATTTTTACACCAAATCCTCTGTAGGTGAGAGTTCAATAATTTACAGAGTGAAAAAGTTATTTGACTGGTCCGGGACTCGAACCAGTCAAATCACTTTTTCAACTCTTTGTAAGTTATAGTAATCTTTAAACTCTGAGACAAATTTTTACTTTATGTATTTTCCAATTACAAACGGTAATTTACATATTCTATCACGGTAACCAATTACATAATTTTGTATTATTATTGCTTGATTCTAATTTTTTTCTTGTTTGATTTATGCAGTTTTAAGATTCGTAGCAGAGGGATTTCTGATTCAGTATTGGAAAATTTTACGAGTTCTTGATTTGTTCACATATATTTTTTTTTAATTTGAACTAAACTTTAATATTGTTAATAATAACATTTTTTTTTTCAAAAATTCATTTTATATATTATTAATTAGCAAAAATTGCGTGAGTTTGGTGAGAGGAGGGTGGTTACAGAAGGAAGATTTCTTCCAATGCTTTTCCCGGTGGAAGCGTTCCTAGCATCGCTGCTACGTTCCCTCTTTGGACAGCCATACTTAATCTTTGTATAAAAGAGACTGAAGCTCGAGTGTCGCCTGTGTTGAGAGTTATTCGGCGTCCAACTTCTTTAATAAAGTTTAGTCCTTCATAACCCCAGGAGCCACACGTTTCGATGGCGATGGTGACGAAGTGGTATTTGTCCAAGAGGTTGCATCTCTTTTCAGATTCTCTGTGAGTTGAGACCATCTCAGCTTTTGTAGAAGTAGGAAGATTAGAGGGGGCTAGAGTATCGGCACAAGTGAAATCCCATATTAAAGCCTTCCCTCGTTTCCATGGCACCAAAGACATTCCGTCAGGTCTCTTGCCGTCAGAACGACTACAACCCATTGGCTCTCTCACGGAAGGCGTTCCAGAAGAGATGAGGGCTCTCATGAGGTGGTCACTAACATCGGAGTGGCGAGAGTATCTGCCAGCACTGTGAAGACATGATAGGCCATCATACCTTTCTTATCCACTAAACTTCCACAAGCAAGGCACCGGTGTTGTTCGCAGACATCTGCTCCCAAACGTAACGCACAAGCGATTCGAAAACTTTCGTCGGGAAGATGCAGCCCTAGGGATGGAAATGGAATAGCCTGTAACCAGGCACCTGCTTTAGGGGATGAAGTAATAAGAAGACATGCCTTATCCTCAGGATTGGTGGAGGACTGAAGAAGAAAAGAAAATCTAGAGTTTATAAGAGGAGCGTCCCATGAAGATTCTAAACTTCTCTTATCAAGATCAGGTAGAGCAAGTCCGCCGCACGATGCCCACTGGGAAATACAATCATTAATCTCAGCTTCAGAATCTTGATGAATATCCTGGCGAAGAAGAGAAGTGATCAATGACATAGAGCTATGAATGGAAGAAAGGAAAGATGGAGTGGCCAAATCAAGGGCTCGACGAATACCTAGACCTCCGTGATCCACTGGGAGAGATGCCTCCAGCTATGAGCTATCCGTGAGAGAGCAGTTGAGAAGAGATTCTAGGCCAAGTTAGGTGGAATTATCGTATTGTTCCAGAAGATCTTCTCGCGCCAGGATGGAGAACTACGAAGGAAATATAACAGTCTTGGTATTGCTAATGAGGCCCGTAAGTGATAGACAGCTGAGTGTGCAGAAATCTTAGATAGGTGAGTGAAAAAGAAATCTAATTTGGACATTTTGTCCAGTAACATGATGCATCGAGTGTCAGTGTTTAGTGCTGCTCTGTCTAAAAGGGAGGCTCTGTCAGGTGATATAAGTTGAATTCCAGGTGCGACTTCGTTGAGAAGGGTGTGCAGGGTGTTAGCCTGTTAGTTTGAGACTCCCAAGAAACCGACTTCGCACTTGCTGAAATTGAGATTTAATCCAATCTCGCGATATTGATTATGAATCTTTGTCAAAACTTCCAGGACATCTTCCTTGTCTCCAGCTATAGTTCCATCGTTGAGATACCAAATGTTTAACTCAGTATTGATATTGCTGACAATAGATTGAAGTGTCAACGCAAATAAAGCAGATCCTAGGGGGTCGCCTTCTTGAACACCTCGCTGAGAGAGGATGATGTCTTCACCAAAGAATAGGTGACTAGGCTGTGAATAGTACTGATGGATGAAAGCGTATATATAAGGGAAGTGCGTTTTTACAGCTGTAAGCATAGAGTCTCTGTTGATTTCGTTGAATGCATTCCGGAAATCAAGTTTGAAGAAAATTTTTTCTTGGTTGTGGGGATGAGAATAATATAGTCGGGCTACATGGGCTGCAACCTCTGAGCCATGTGGAATGCACACTCCCAACTGACGTGGTGACAAAAAGGTAGATAACGGTTCCCTAATTCTTTGACATATTATTTTAGCTGATAATCGTCTCCAAACGTTACCGACAGCGATGGGGCGTATATCACCACATTTCTTCCTCAATGCTATAAGCGATGCTCCGAAAAATATTGGCCTGATTTCTTTAGGTACGTTTCCAGTGAGGATTATTTGAAGAAAATCACTGATAGTGTTCAACAGACGGTCTCTAGAGTCAATGTTTTGGTATAGTAGAAGATCCTTGAGGATGTAAGGGCGTAAACTGTCTATACCTCCTGCGGAGCCAGAAGGAAAGGATCGAAGAGCTCTCTGGACTTCCTTGACAGGAACACTAGGGACGGCTGGAGCGTTTTCGATGAGTGGAGGAGTTGTGAAGGTGTGACTATATGTAGGGTGTTTGTTGCGAAAAGCATCTAGCACTGAGCATTCGGAAGCGCCGAAGTGTTATCAGATATGAGGAGTCTGACTGCTCTATGGACATTGCCATCGGAAAGTTTGTTCTCTATACTCTTGGTGTTGAAGGTGATTGGATCTGTTGATTGGCGAGGTTTGGAGGGTCATTGGCGGCGATAAAGAAGGGCATCGAGCGAGAATTAGTCCAACTAGTGATTCTTTGTTTCACCCATGTAGTGATATTAGACACTTTGTTAGTTCTTGTTGGTGGACAAAGAGTTACGCATGGGAAGAAGAAGAGCTCCTTCCACGATTGCAGGCTATTAGAAGATACAATATTCTGTAGAACTTGACAGAGGGAGTCAGCCAACGCCGGTCTAGCTCCTCGAGGTACTCTACGTAGAATAGGAGTAATGGATTTGAGTTTTCCGAGGAGCGTGTTGCATGCTTCGACCGACATCTCGTTGGGACTATCAATGCAGTTGCACAAGACAGAACTATGTGAAGAAGGCGAGGAAATGGAAGTGAGAGTGGACGATTAGGTTTGGCTTTAGTACTGGTACGATGGCACTTACTGTTGTGGATTGCTAGACCTCTTGCATTAAGTAACTGTTTGTTGCAATGAGAACACACTGAATCATGATATATAGATGCACCAGCAGTATTTAAAATGTTAATGTTCCGGTCATCACTATCGTTTAGCGACACAGAGTGATCCACATTTGTGGACATTGCACCGTGTCCGGTCGACATATTTAGCAAATGGTTGGTAAAGTAAACAAACATTCATGTTTGAAACTGTTCAACAATTGATGAATAAATTTTAAATTTATAAATTGATATCTAACTAATTCACTATCAGTGTTGGAAGTAACGTATTTGAACCGATGTTATGAGTAGAAAAAACATCAAGTAAGAGTTAAATCAGTTTCCGAAAACTATTAGAGACGAGGATTTCACTATCGCAATCCTGAGATGTTCACGCACATTTTAACACAACACTCGTGCAATTAAACAGTGTTTCTCCCGCACTAAACTATGAATCTTTACGGACAAACTCAAAATTTGATCTGGGAGGTTTAACAATTAACAACAACAAATGTTATTTAATAGTATTTAAATTACAAAAATGTTTGTGTGGAGTTTAATACACGTTTTAAGTATTAGAAGTGAACCTACAGTAGGGTTCAAAACAAGTCTGACGAAACACGACCCACCTCTTGCCGACCTAAGAGGAGAACTTAATCGGAACGATGGAAATTTCGTAAGAACTACATAGAAGAAGGTACGGTGCTTGATAATTGATACAAAATACACACATATTGACTCGTAACTTTTGGGAACATGATCCGGGTACATCAAGTTATCAATATATAAGTACAGATATTAGTCCAACTTTAAGAGGATTCGGATTCCCCGGTATGCAAACAGGATGTTCTAAACTAAAAAGAAAGCAATATGAAAAGAGGACATGAAATGCAAGCTGCCATAAGCACAGGGAGTTCTGATCACATCAGTAAGGCGTGTGGCCACCTCGGACACCACAGCATTCTGAACACCTGTTTGGTACGCTACCGATGAGAATGTCCAGGAAAGTCTCGGATATGTTATCACATTCTTTCTTAAAAGCCTGAAGGGATAAGATAGTGGATTTCTCTGTGCAACTCATCTTCCAAGAGCATCTCATGCATGTTCAATGATTAGAATCTTAAAAGTACCGTTGATCTCCAGTGTCTCTGTAACATGGGCAGTTCTTTGAAGACGCAAGTTCTATTAAAAGGACTAACTACGGAAAAGCAAACATATTCTTTCAGGACCTCGGCAGGATACCTTTTCCCAGTAACGGATCCTTTGTCGAACGTGTGCAGTGGTGTTCTATTTTTTATTATGCCGGCTCATATCGTAACTCCAGAACTCCCATACCTATCACATGTACGGATGTGTTGTGGATGACATTGTGCACACCGTTCTCTCCACACCATGTGATATCCAGAATCATTTGTTACATAGAACCATGATTCGTCTGAGAATATCACATTAAATCATCTCCTTGGTGGCAGTCACGATCTACCCTAAATCACTATAATCTGTCACGACGATCACACTTCATTGGCTTCCATGCTTAGAACCCAACTATTCGATCGTAAAATAGGTGGTGAATGGTTTTTGGAGGACACCAGAAGCTTACGAGGAATGTTTGAGCAATTTGGGCTGGAATGGCAAATCGTAAAGACTTAAGCCACTGTGAGTGTCTCTGAGGATAAATATCCAAGTGTAAGACTTGAAATATAGAATATAGTTTTATCCTTATCGTGGTGAGTTTCATCCGTCTGTCCTAGGTTGTAAAGCTCTTTTCCATCGCCCATCATATTCAATATGACGGCCCTGGCGATGAACAGTTACACATCAGTGCTTCTATTGAAGGAGGAGTCTATTCAGCCCGGCCAACGCAATTTAGCCCACTTGCCCTTCCTTATATATTTTTCATAGTCTTTCAAGTGTTGTAGTTCAACCTTTTGTGACGCTCCGTTTTAATAGATCAAAGGCAAGACAGTTCATGCAAACATTTTATGAGCACTATCTAGTAGGTGGAGATTTATGATTTAGACTTCTGAGCTTTTGGCATCTATGGCCACTTAGCCCGTCATGTTTGTGGGATGACGTCCCTCGGTGAGCACACTATCCGGGGAAAGGGAAGGAAGGAAGTAACCTGGGACCTATAAATTAGGACCACCCCGGCATTTTCCTGCTGTGAATGAGGAAAACGCAGGAAAACCTCATTCAAGGGGGCTGGCCTGAAAGAGCATTTTACACTTTTTCGACTCCGGGACTGCTTGCACCGAAAGCGAGAGCATTAGCGACTACGCTACGCGGGGCCACTACCTAGCGGGTGATAAATAGCATTATGTCATCACTCTACATGAGAGGTGGGTCTATTTGACCAGGTTAAAGCAAGTACGTTCGACTTACTACCGCCCTATCGATGGAAAGGAACAAGCACAGTGGATTCGCATGTACAAGGAAAGTTTCCCAAAAAGGATTATGATATTGGCGGGTTTCTATACCAAGGAAAAGCTTCATATACGCAAAGTAGTATCTAATGTGAAAATAAATGCTGCTTACTATATACAGCACGTCTTAGATTCTATGCACCACGAACATGCTCCTGCTTTGTATGCTAAGACCACCACCAAAATCCACTCCACCAAGACAAATCCAAGAGTCACATCGCCAAAACAACGGTGGTCTGATGACTTGTATGGAACAGGAAACAAGTATTAAGGCTATTACATTCAGACCTATGCCTGTTAAATCGCCCATGGATCGTTGTGCCTTTGACCTATTAAAACGGAACATCACAAAAAGTCGAGCCACAAGATTTAAAAGATTCTGGAAAATATGTAGGATGACTGGGCTAAACTGGATCGGGCTATGCTGAACAGAAGCCTCCTTCAGTGGAAGCTCCGTGTAATTATTAATAGCCAGTGTTATCGGTGGTGGAAAAGGTATTTAACAGCCTACGGCAGGGAGATGCAATTCACCACCATAAGGATGAAGTGGCTTTCTGTATTGGAGGAAGAAGTGTTCGAGAAACATTATTGAGTAAGTAATTTTGAAATATTTGTTTACATATGATTGTTATAATTACTATTACAAATATATTTCCTATGAGACATGCAAATGTACCTGACACTACTACATACTCTGTCGTTTTCGTTCTCATTCTCTCCCGTTCTGTTTGTATAGTATAGTTTTACCTGTCAAAAGTGCAGGGATCTTAAAGCATTATACTGACGGTTCGTCCATAATACATGAAATTTAAAAACTTCCTTTAGGACTATACCTTTCTATCTAGTTCAGTCTGCGACAGAAGAAAAAAACACATTATATATGAAACATGCTGCCTTTTGTATTACCGATGATTATATACTAGAAATGGCATGCTGCTGTCAGGGTCCAGGGTTGCCTTAACGCATGGGCCGATGGTCACTTGCCTGGGGTCCTCAGGAGCAGAATTATGTGTAAAATCTAGTCATAGGGGCTCTACCACATTGTTACGTTCAGGGGTCCGTAATGCTGTTCAGGCGGCCTTGGCTGCTGTACTATTTTTTTTTTTTTTTTAAATTTAAAACTGGTAGCTTCTCTGTTTTCTTGAACAAACGGAAAAGTGCTAGTTATGAAAGAGAAACAAGATCTTATGAGTATACAGTACGTTATACACTTTATTAGCAACCAAAAGATTAAACATGAATAATAACATTCAAAATAAATATGCGTAAATAAACATTCAAAATAAATATAAATATACTATAAATATGTACGATAGCTTCTGTGCTATTTGAATTAATTGTGTAATACTTACAGGTAATACAGCACCTGATGTTTTGAGCTCACAGGAAGTTTTGATGAAAATCCCTCAGGAACAACTATATCTGATTCTTCTAGTTGCAAAACTTGTGGATGATTGGCGAAAAATCCCATCGGATGAAGAAGAACGAAAGGTTTTCCCTTTGTATGATACAGCTGTTCAGATGTCTTTAATAAAACAAAAGGCAAATTTTTACAAAGAATCCCAGTCATATTGCTAGAATTAAATGGTGGACATGAAAGTTGCCAACTCATGCCAATGCTTTTATTGCTGTTATGCCACTACTAAATGTATTTTACAATTATCGTCTTCCATTTCTTACTTAACCAGTCCTTATCTATATTAATTTTCTTTAAACAAAAAATAAACAATTAAAAAAAAAAATCTTCCTGTTTCACTTTTGATTCTAAACAAAATTCGTTGAGCTTGTTACATTATGTTATGTTTCTTTTAATAGTTTCGAAAGGCTTGAAGCTTTTTTTTTTTTTTTTTTTTTTTTTTTTTAAATATCTCTAATATGTAGCTTAAAATTTCTTTTCGTCATGCCCATACCAGCCAGCTGCATTTTAACTCGTAGACTCCCGATTATTCATTGGATCAGAGTAAGTCTTAAATTGAATAATGTTCTTGTCCAAAGTTTTTCTTTCTTTCGTTTTTTATTTCCCTTTCCTTGGAAGGAGGAGGGGATATTAATGTTGTACATAAATTGTACTATGAAAGAAATCTTATCCAGTGCAACTGTTAATCTGGAGAATATAGATAGTCCAACCCATTTCTTATCAGTAGACTCGGTTTCAAGTCTGTCTAAACATAGATTTTATTAATCTGATTGTGTCAGTTTAATACAATGGATACAGAATATCCACTCAATCACATACTCAATAAATAACCTCGTCCTTTACTTCTAATGAAGAATGTCTTACAACATGTACGAAAAGTATTTACATATATTAGTTTTGGTCATTGGTAAATACTATGTGAACCTATAGTATACATACCGTGTACCTGCGTTGGTTTACGATGAACACTATTGAATACGTTATTGTTAAGGCCTAAGGTAGGTAAGTTCACTTTCCTTATCAGGTTCCACAGTGAAATTTTTTTCCATGATGTTTTTGTACTTCTACTTTTATCCTCCATGAACAAGGCTCCAGGGGAAGCCGAAAGCTTGTGCAAGGGTTTTAGGAATTAGAATCTAAAGTAAGTGCCATGACTGTTAAAATTCTTGAGGGAGTTAACATACTGTCTGAATAATTTGGTTAAAATAGGAAAATTTACTACGATTAAAGTGAATAAAATACAACTTATCGCAGTTGTGATTTCATTATTAAAAAGTTAGAGCGGCCCTAACGATCCTTCTATCAAGGTACTCCTAGTGCGACAGTGCGACGCAGATATAGTCTAATGTGAGAATCCTCTGCCTTACGTGCCATAGATGCATCACTTACACGCCGCTACTAACGCGATCGACAATTCTACGAACAGATTTCTGGTCAAAACTAAAAATCCATAAGAAGCATATTGTGAAAACAACACACTAACTTTTGTAACAATCAACTCTCGCAATGCTATATATTTAGGAATCTCGTAAATAGTTATTAATCTAAGTATTGAAGTAATTTCTTACAGTTAAAGAAGTGTCTAAGAACAGGAATGTATAAAAGTTCAGGTTTAAACTGCAAATTACAGGATGTTTGCTTATAAGTGTCCATCAAATATGATGATGCAATTAAATTATTTTGTATTTCTATTTACTCATAAGTCTGATCTGATGATGGCAAGAATCATCATATTTGATTACACTAGTTAACAAATTTAAACTTTTTGTTTGTTACATGAGAAAAATCACCTGATCTTAAAGGAACTTTTTGCGCTGAATTCGAATATGCACTCGGTTTCTCTCCATCACGTACAGTTTTCCCGTAACAGAGGGATTTTCGGGAAAATCCCTCAAAAATTTCCCTTTTTCAGATATATTATTCCCCTAGCTCCTGTCCCCTTACATATAGTAACATAATTATACCTAAGTATACCTTGATTTATATTTAATAAACCCTAAAAGTTTCGTAAAAATCGCTTTGTTCTTTCTAGAGAAATAAATATATTTGTATGTATACTGTGTGCACTGTTTATTGCACCTGGTAGTAATGCTTTCAGATCTCCTGAGTTGGGGTAAAACCGATTTGCTTTATTACTACAAACACAGACATAAAAATGAATATTTACAATAGTCAACAATACACTTGTATTGCTCTCTGTAAATTAGAAACGTGTATAAAAATAGAATGTACTTCCAACGTATATTTTTTTTAAACGTACAGTATATGTATATCTTAATACATATATATACAATTCTCCAAGTTTTTTCGTTTTATTCATGAAATGGTTATCAATATTTGTTATCAAATGTAACAGAATGCAAAAGAACTTCCACTTCCCGAGCCCCCTACCAACTGGGAAGAGATATGGCCAAAAGACTCTGATGATGATCATGACCTTGATGAACCATCGACATCAACATGTACATCCAAGGATCCAACGTTCATCCCTGACTGTGTTCGCGAGCCACATTTCATCCGGCAATGTGAACTTAATGACCTAGTCCGTGATTTGCACCTGACAAAACAAGAGGCGGAACTTCTGGGATCAAGGCTCCAGCAGTGGAACTTATTGGATGCAGAAACGAACATATCAGTGTACAGGAAAAGGCATGTTCAATTTTCAAGCTATTTCTCAATGCAAGTAATGTGTGCGTATGTACGGATATAAATGGGTTGATGGCGGAGCTAGGAATTCCTTACGTTCCAGAAGAATGGAGGTTATTTACCGACGCGTCAAAGATCAGCCTTAAAGCTGTCCTTTTACATAATGGAAATAAAAAACCTTCTATACCACTTGCGCACTCAGTGAAGATTAAGGAATCCTATGACACCATGTCAACTTTGCTAAATCTTATAAATTACAAGGACCATTGTTGGCAAATATGTTGTGATCTCAAGGTAGTTAGGACTGCAGTGCGGTTACACGAAGTACCAATGTTTTTTATGTTTATGGGATAGCCGAGCTGATGACAAACATTATGAAGTGAAGGAATGGGAACCTAGAGTGAATTACGTACCTGGAGAATGCAACGTCAAATACGCTCCTTTGGTAGATCCTAATAAGATATTACTACCGCCACTTCATATCAAGTTAGGACTTATGAAAAACTTTGTCAAAGCCATGGACACATCTGGTGAAGGTTTCAAGTATTTGCGAGATAAGTTCCCTAACCTGAGTGATGCTAAGATTTCAGCGGGAGTGTTTATTGGTCCCCAAATTAGGAAATTAATGCTTGATGATAGCTTTGACAGCAAGTTAAACAGTGCTGAGCTAGCTGCCTGGACAGCATTTAAGTGTGTTGTGCGCAACTTTCTGGGCAATAACAAAGCTGAGAGTTACACAGAAATCGTACAGGACATGATACAGAAATACAAAGAGTTGGGTTGTAGGATGTCTTTAAAAATCCACTTTTTGCACTCCCACCTCAGCTTCTTTCCTGCTAACCTAGGTGCTCTCAGCGACGAACAGGGTAAAAGATTCCACCAAGATATAATGGCAATGGAGAAAAGGTACCAGGGACGATGGGATCCTTCAATGATGGGGGACTATTGTTGGGGTCTTGTTAGAGAATGCAACATTTCTTACAAAAGAAGGAAGTAGTGTACGTTTTTGTAACCCAATGGAAGTTTCATATATTGTGATAGTTTTGATTGTCTTTTCATGACCTTTTGGTACATTTGTATTATTGTTTATTGTAAATTGTTACACTTGTAAATTATATTGTATTATATTTTATATATGTGTTTGTGGTAATAAAGCAAAACGTTTTACCTCAACTTAAGAGATCTGAAAGCATTACTATAAGGTGCAATAAACAGTACACACAGTATACATACAAACATATTTATTTCTCTAGAAAGAATAAAGCGATTATTACGAAACTTGGAGGGTTTGTTAAATATGAATCAAAGTATACTTAGATATAATTTCTATGTTAGTATATGCAAGGGGACAAGATCTTGGGTGTAAAATAAACGAAAAGGGGAATTTTTGGGGATTTTCCCGAAAATCCCTCTGTTACGGGAAAATCGTACGTGATGGAGAAAAACCGAGTGCATATTCGAATTCAGCGCAAAAAGTTCCTTTAAGAACAGGTATTTCCTTTTATGTAACAAAACCTTTGTTAACTAGTGTTATGATTACTGCAGGGCACAACTGGTAAATGCCTTCACTTAATTAATTATGTGCCCGACGCCTTCACTAATGTATTCCACATCCATATAATGCCAATAGTATGTTTTGGAGATAGTTCCTTTGATAAATCCTTGAACCTCATAAAGCGGTGCTATTGACTGTCACACATAGAACAAAAGAATCTACGACTTTACAATGGAAAGATCCGAATGTTTCTAAAAGAGGAGGTTATCAGGCTTTTGCATGGCTTCAAAAATATGCTAAGTTATTAACCAATATTTTACTTTTCAAAGTAGTAATTATCTAAACTATGTAAACGACTGAATTTAATGGAAGAAAGAAACGCTATTATTCGCATTAAGGTACTATAGTGCTTTTCAATTTGTCACTATTCATGCAAAAGTAACGCTATAACATCATCATTCTACCCTATTCATAAAGTGGAATTGAGGGAAACTTTGAGCTTTGTTGTCAGGGTGTTGAAAGGCCATAAACGGGTGGAAATGGTCTCTGAACAGCTGACGATACCGCGGATTAGTCAATATCTTCCAGAACAAACAGTGGACCCATTCCATGCCAGGAAAACGTGCCCTGCACCATGACCAATATCCCACCGCCCTGCAACACACCCTCTCGACATTCGGGGTCCATCGCTTCATGGCCATACACGGTGACTTCCATCGGCATGGTACAGTTGATATCGTGACTCGTTGGATCATATGACCTTACGCCACTGTTGCAGTATCCATTCGCGGTGACTGGTGGCAATACATGCCTGAGTGTCCAATAACGCGGAGTCAGCACGGGACCCGTGTAGAGCGACGGCTCTCGTACCCGAGAGCACGCATATTCCAAGCGGCCAGTGTTGAATTAGGTCGTCATTTGTTGCACTGTTGTTCTCCTGTCTCTGTTGATCATTCGTCTCAGGTCATTGAGGGCGGCGGAACGTCCGGTATGGTGTCTGTTGTGGCCTGTGACGCCTTCATCCATCCATTCTCGGTACACCTTAGACACGGTTGCACGTCGGAAGCCGAATTCCTGCACCATCTTAGAAATCGAATGTCCCATGCATTGAGTACCCACCACCATGCCCTGTTCGAATGCCGTTAACTCACAACGACGTTGCATTTCACATTATCACCCCCACAGCCACTTCCCACGTCTCCTACATATTCAGCCGTCACAGAGCCCTAAGGGGGCCTGAAACACATATGGTGTTCGTCCACGAATCAGTGACTTATTATCTCATGGGTTTTGCATGGTTTTCCTTGACTTTTTTTTTTTTTTTTTTTTTTTTTTACCTTTGATTTAATTATTCTTTAAGGGCCTTTGTTTCGTAAATTTCAGCAAAAATAGTAATTCAGTCTTTCGTTACAATGTTTATAAGCCAACAAACAAAACATAGCCATTGTAAGTTCCATATGTAGCACATTTCTTGGGAACCCGTCGAAAACAAATTATACCAGATACACTGGCAGAAATACGTACTTCACTCATTAATAGTTATTAAAAACAAAAGCCAATGAAGAGCCCTCATTTCAGAAATTTTTCAAGAAAGATAGTAACAAAACCTCACTGGGTTTTAAAACGAGGATTTTCAAGTTAACCCAACTCAAACTGGCCAACCGTGTTAAACCGTTAGGATAAGCAACATTTTAACTGTGTGGACAAAGTACTTTCTTTAAACCGAGATAGGGTAGCACGGAGACATATAAGCTCTCTCATAGCTAAGTGGCTAACATGTGCTGTTTTTATGCAGGATCCTAGTAAGATCCTTGATGGTAAGAGATGCTGTTTGGATTCAACGTTCAACTACAGTTCATTTTTCGTATGGGCTTTGGCGTGTGAAAGAGCTGTTAAACTAGGAACAAACAATTACTACAAATTCAATCTCACAGTAAAACAACTCTTTTCTACGAATTTGTGTCATATATAGTTCAAATTATTATTGTAACTAATAATCGTTTCTTGATTATTCTAGTAGTATCCTTAGCATCTATTAATAATATCAAATACGAAATATTTTATGTTAATATATCGCTGAAACTGATAGTAGAACAACTACGTAGAGTAACGATTGATAAAAAACTTTAATATGTAAATACGACATAAATCCCTCCTCCTCCCAAAAATATGTAAAAATGAATTTATGATCGTAAAAATACCAGCAAATATTCAGTTCTTTCAGGTGTTTCTCATTACAGGAAACGAATTTTTTGTCAAAGTGAATTCATCGATCTTTGTTTCTTTTTGTATCATTTTAAAATTTTAAAAGTGTTTTATCCGTAAAGATTGATTTTTAAAAATTCTCTGACCTTTGTAGATTGTTAAAGATCTTGGGATCAGCTGCAAATGATGTACTAACCTTACAATAATTAAATTCATCTGCTATTGCTATCTGAGGATGAAGTCCACTGCAAGTGATTATTTTCAAGATCATCAGATCCTTATAACTGTCTGCTGAAGTCCCGCTTACCAAGTTCTGCATTAAAAAGAGAAAGTTATACTTAGTGCATATCTGATAATTATATTGCATTACAAAATGGAAGAATAACAGAATTAAACTTGTCGGAAGTACTATGGATTGTTTCTCATTCAAATTTTACATCACGAAAGTTTATAACACGAGGCATTAAATTTAAGGTATTATTCTTTTTACCATATTTGCGCGGATATAGGCCGCACTTTTCGCCCCCTAAATCTTGGTTTGGAAAATCATGGTGTGGCCGATAATCGAGATTTCTCCCTCAGATCATAAATCGTCAATTTTAAAATGACATGTACATCTTGTGGATTGAAATTAATACCATTATAAGTTACTGCAGTTACTTTTGTAAACCATCAAAGACTTGAAAAGAAAGTAGCAGAAAAACTTACCTTGTTTGCAAAAATTGTCATCTTCATTGTTATACAGTATATATAATATATACAGTAGCTTATAGTGACCTTTATTATGAACCAATTTTTGAGGACATTCATTTTGTGCAATGCGAGGTGTTTCTTCTTAGGAGTTTGTGTTCTTCATTTTGATGTGCCCCGCCGCCTGTGGTTCCTGTTTTTAATATGGTTCACTGTTCTCACTTGGGTGTGTGGGGTTAGCGTTGGAGGCTCGTTAGTGAAAGGAGCGTTTTGGGTGAGTTTGGAGTGAGTTGCTTTATTGTCCTTCACACTAGTCTTTTTGCTTGCTGTGGAGGTGATTGTTCTAACAAGAGCTGCTGGGATCGGGTGCAGGGTTGTTTTGGGTGTGAGTGATGGTCTCAGTTGGCGTTTTCCTGACTGGGCTTTGGGTTTATACCGTGACATGTTGATGGCGTATTCCTGGCAAGAGCCTGAGACTGGGTTTTTGTTTGTGAATCGAAGTGTGATTTAGATACTATTTCTTTGCCAGTGGCTTCGGCAAAGCCTGGTTAGCACACAATAACAGCGCGAAGGTTAATATCCCGTGGCCGAGCCAGCAGAGAAAGTATCTTCCTTACACCTAGATGACAAGAATGCTGTGAGCGAGTAATTTTCAGACACTGGAGTAGTTTTGCCACTTTCACAAACATGGGCACTTACCACTAATTCTTCTGCTGCAGGAGCAATATAAGCTACGACTATAGGATTTCCTGAAGGTCTTAACGTTGCTGCAGGAGCGATAGCAGCTTTGACTGCACGCTTCTTTGAAGGTGAGATTTGTGACGGAGGCGGGAGCAATACTGCTATTACCGTTTGTTAATTAACAATCACTTTGATTGTATGTCTGTCTGTAAGACTGTAGTTATTTTCTTGTAGTATCAAACGAAGGACAACAACAACAGCCAATCAGGAGCCAACGTTTTCCTTAGCCAATCACAGCTACTATATATATATATATATATATGAATGATTCGAAACGTCAGAAATCAATAATTTCATCTGGCTGATACCCCGAGAACACTTACTTGAATATATAAATAATTTTACTTATTTTCTAGCAAAAGTTTGCAGAATTGTCTTGTCATGCCAAAATTTCCTGTCAACAAATGCAAGTTGTTTTATTTTAAACTCATTCGTTATACTTTTGTTTTCAGGAACATCATAAAAATGTAATATATTCAGAGTGCCTAAGTAATTATTCCTAAGCTTTGTTCAAGCTAACAGAGATCGCCTGTGAATTCTATCTAGTGTCAATTAGAATACTTAGAATGACGTCCTGAGCATATAAATGACAATAATAGCAGTAACCAGTAAACTTTCAGATAGCTTCGTCGGTCATTTTTATCCTATTATTGTTATTAAAATTCATATTCCGTATGTGGTTGAAAATGTGAAAAAAGAATGTCATTTTCTTTGATGCTATTAGAAATTTTTAACAAAATGTGATTTTTTTTACGTTTTGCTTTTTTAAAATAGCGCAACTTAAAAATCCTAAGTAAGTTATAACGGTGTTCTTGTAATATTTTGCAAGTACTAAACATAGCACAATAAACCAAATAAAAATATTTTATTATTATTAAATATCTTTTTCAAACCATAGACACGACGAACCTGACAAATGGTATATGCCTAATGTAATGAGAATAAAATATAAAATCGGACTGTCAAAGTCACTGACTTCCTACCGAAGTGGAGACTTCAAAATTTACTATTAAAAATGTATCATCTTGCGTGAGCCTTTCCTTACTTTAGAATCCATGCTTTTGTTCTCCCATAAAACATATTAAAATTGATAATAGTCTCTACACAAGATAGAAGTTTAAAATACCCCCCTTAACCTACACCTCCAACGATGGTAAATCGCATCTACTGAATATAAGCAGATAACACGTTTTCTCTTAAGGAAGAGCTAGACTCGATGTTATTTCAGCTCATCATTCGTATATTGTCAGATATAATTTACTGTAAATTCATGGGAAAATTTCGAGGACTGATTTCAACTTTATAGTGAGAAAATAATACCTATTCTGCTTAGCTAATACTACTGAGATCAATCTATTTATTTCAATTACCTTATTTGAGTAATATGAAGTTCATTAAACCCTACAGATAATATTAGTAATGAAAATAATTTCAAAGATAATTAATCTACTCAAGTACTAATCGATGACAGATAAAATAACATAAATAAATAAATAATTTACAATTTTAAATATTAAATACACAAAGAAGGGTTAAGAATACATAAATAATTACCTGAACTTCTGACCTGTCATTTGACAATCGGAATTCGATGTCTTTAATATCAATATCATCTTGCTCATCCTCTTCCCCAGCAGCTACTTCGCCTTCCCACAAATCCATTTTCAGAACCTTCCTCTTTCGAGGTCCCGCCAAATGATAATCACGTTTCATAGATTTCAACAGCTTTACTTCCCCATGTCTTAAGGCTCTCTCTGCGCTTGTCATATGTTCCTCTATTGGTTTGGATTCCAACAATCCAGAGCTCTAGAATGAATAAAAGTACAGGTTCTTACAATTTTTCAGTTTTCATTCAAAATATTATAACATATTTATAACATATTTACTAAATCACTACGATTATGGGACAATGTCAAGATTACCGAATTCGTAATTCTATTTCCAAATGAAAGTGGATTATACCAAGAAAGCATATTTGAGGGAAAGAAATTATCACTGGTCTATGAGAGACAGGATTTCACTCCTCCAGACTAGTTGCACTTTAAAATGTGTGAAATATTAAATCTGATACAACAAATTTATAAAAAATCTTTATTTTCCATTTATATACTACTTAACTTTTTCAATTTGGTGGAAGAACATTCATCTTACTTTTACCACGCGTAATGGCAGTAAAGTTTTGAACATCAGTGTTTTAGATCTATATTATTTTTTTATTTTTTATTGAGATAATTACACCATAACTAGTAAAGTTTGTTTTCAGTTTCTTTAATAGTTACTTCAGCTTCTAACCAACGATGTTACAAGGAATCTCCAAGTTATAAAACGGCATATAAAAGCAATATATGAAGGAAACTTAATTTAGTCATTATATAAAATTCATGTATTAAATAACAAAAAAAGCGAATTTTAAACCATTAGAAGTTCCTCCTAAATCTACAGAAAAATGCATAACAAATTTTAAATCATTTTTTACTGATCCTCAACACAGTGGTGGCGTTTATCTGGTTAAATGTTAATGTGACAAAATATATATAGGTCAAAGAAAAAGGAATATTTGTACCAGAATACCTGAGTATATTTGTACATCGAAATCTGATAGCTTACAACAGTTAATCCGGACTGAAAGCGCATCTTAAAGATAATAACTATAACACTGCTAATTCATGTTTGATAGAAAAAGCAAAAACAGTAACTGAATGAAAAACTAAAAAAGTCTATAACGTTCATAGAGAGAAACCTATACTCAATTTAGATAATGGACATAAATGCTATTTGAAGCAGCATTTATGCATACTACATATTTCCGCCGTCTGGAAGGTAATGAAAAAAGTGAACAGTAACAAGTGAGTGGCCATTAATATGTGTTCATTTCTGACAAGAGGACTTGTGTTTCACATATTTTAAATCCTTTTAACCATTTTTGACCTATCCACATTTCTCCCTCATGTTTTAAATCCTCTTCGAATTGTTTCTAGGCTGAAGATGGAAACAGGGTTTTTCGAAAGCGCTACTTAGAAAATACTTTTTTTTTTTTTCGATTAGTACTAGCCTTTTGCTTACATTCCTTTCTAAATATTATCACCGCTCACAGTACAGTGATCATTAGATTTGCTGTACAGAGACGTCCAACAACATAAGTTCAGCTTCTAATTTTGCTTTGGAAGGAGGGAACAAAGTTGGTGATTGTCAGGGCACGTCGTGACAATCAATCAGAAGAACAATGATTGGTTTGGAGAATACGATAAACTCTAATATAATGACACGTTTAGAGAGCACATACTGTTTATTGTAGATGGTAAAATACTTGATTACGAATAATCCAATATCAATGCTCTTTAAAGAAACATAACATACAATACAGGTTGACTGCAGTTTAGAACTCAGATTACTGCACACTGATACCTGTGCACATTCACCTTGCAACGAAGAACGCTACTCCTATCTGTCCGTTCAAAATATTCAATACTACATTTCAAGTTCAGCTTTTGGTTCCTGGGAGTCCCGGATTCGATTTGCAGTGGGAGAACATTGAAATCTGAAAGCATTACGATGGTTCGAATTTCATCTCAAACTGTAAATCCACATCTCATACAGCCTTGGTGATGAAAAGAGATGTTGAACTTAACAAACAACAACAAACTTTGAGAAAGAATTCATTTTCCAGTATTAAGGAAAATATACAGAAGGGTAAGAATAACTGCAGATAGAAAAACATATCTTGTCCTAGTGCTTTTACCTTTATGTGTTTTTTTTACCACTTGTACTGATGGTGAGTAACGGTTTTTGATATTAGGAACTGTAATTAAAATTTCTTCAGCAAACTTATTAAGTTAACAATTTATCTTTCTTTTCCAAGCCCTCTACTCTCCAATTCCAGAAAAGCTTAGTGCGATACACTGGCTTATGCTAATCTACAACCATTTTTATGTATCAACCAAAATTACATTACTTAGTAGTTGTCATTTTGAATTTAATGCAATTTCTTAATAATAATAATAAAAAAAGAGGAGGGTATACAGTACATGATATAGCTATTAAAGTTTCAACAGAAATACAATAGTGACCTCTTTTCTACTCGACTTTTGTCCTGTGAGAGGCTTAAAGAAATGACTACCTATCTGAGACATACTGCGTACACTACAAACAAAAGTAGTAATATGAATATCAGATATAATCCGTATATTAATTTTTAAACGGAAAACATGAGCTTAGAAAGCATTCATAAAAAGTCTTTTTTAAACACAATTGTGCAATAATAGGTACTTTAAATTAGATGAAAACTAATTTAACTTGTTCAAATGTAACATAAACAGATGATAACACACCTGAAGTAGTTCTTTAAACTGACGTCGCAGTTTGGTTATTTCATAAAATCTCTGTTCCTCAAGCCCTCTTCGTTTACACCATTTTCTTGAGTTAGTTCTGGGCTCACTTTTAATTTTCAACCACTCTCGGAAAGCATTAAGGAGAGTAATGGGATCGCCATGGTCAGATTCTAACTCCTTTCTTGATGTCTGAAATGAAATAGTTTATGTGTAAAACTTTGACAATGAACGGAAGAAACAATAAATTGTTTTGCTTACTTTCTCTAAAATCTATTGAATTTACAATCTCGTACCAGCGGTTTTTCACACTTTACATTTTGTGTAGCAAATTGCGATACAAATTGAAATTTGTATCGCAATTTGTATTTTATGTATCGCATTTTCTGCACTATAATAAGTAATTATAGATTCATAAAAGTTCAATAAATACGAAAGTACTTCACAATTCCATTCATTATGAATGAAATTTTGAATTACTTTCGTATTTATTGGATTTCTTTTATGAATCTATTATTATTATCTATAGTCACGCAGTAATAAAAATAAAGAATTTTGGCAAGTCCCAAACAGTTGATCGGTTCATTACAAGCTTAATAAACATGGAAAGTAAAACGCACTTCTACGTTTTACTAACCGTATCCAAGTCCCATTCATGCTACACCATATATCGGCTACGTACAATATAGTTTGAATTTGTTTTCTCTGTTGTCAGTGTGCCTTTTCTTCAAGGGATATTTTTTTATTATACACTCAGAAACAAGGATAGGATGATCTAAAACCTGAGAAGATCTGGAGGATGACTCACTAGCAACAAACCGACAAAGGGAAGGAAAAACTGAGTGGAAAACTATTTTGTAACCCCAAGTCAAGGCTTTTTTTCTTGCAGAAACCGAGCCTTCATAGGAAAGCTTCTCGAAATAATAGTAATATTTTTTTTTTCAGTTTGTTCCTTATTTTAGCTTCCGTGGTAATACGTAGTAATGAAAGATGCATCGCAAGTTGCGATACAACGATACAAATTAAAAAACGGTTTCGTACTAAAATTTTAATAGCTTAACTGCTTTTGAGATTGAGTGAGTGCTTATTTTGAAGGTTGAGTTCCCCGTGTCTTACATTCTCCCTCAAAATCAGACGATACAGAAAAGTAAGTAACACTGTTCACACTCCTCCAGCAATATTTACTTATGTCTATTTCAATGCTGTCACGCACCTAGATAACTCTCTCTCTTAATTTGGACGTAGGCACCTTTAGTAGAGCTTTGCAAAACATTATCACGCTTTACAAAACAGAAAATCAAAAACGGCGACTTTTATATTTTCACATATTAATTTCTCACCATTATGGAAAAACGGAAGAATAATAAAATAAAAAGTAAAATCTGAATTGAGAATCAAAACATTTCAGAAAGGAACTAAAGAGAACAGGATGGTCTAAAGAGTATGAAGAGATGGGCAGAAAAAAAAAAAAGCCTATTTTCTAATACTGTTTGGGAGACGTAGCATATTTTAAAATACTGTAATTAGGAAACAAATTAACATTTAAGGAACTTTAATGTCTTAGCTTTACCATCAAGATTTATGGAAATGATACCTCAATACATTTCAGATCAAGTGTTTTTATTTCTTAAAACTGAAATTAGCTGCACATTCAAGTGCAATGTGATTGAGGATATGTTTCAGAAATCCAAAACGAACCTCACTTTGTAGTTGCAAATTTTAGAGATTTCGAAATTTTAAACAAAATTATGTCATGCTCATCTTCATGTTTTATTAAAGATTCGAAGTTTGCATCCATTTTACAAAAGACAAGTATGTCAGTGTGTAACTCTAATTCTTAATAGTAACTGCAATGCTAATAAGTGTTGCTAGCAGTGCTGCATGACGCCAATAGATGACGTTTGCGCGCAGGCAATTTTCAGATTTAAACTATTGTGACGATTTAATGAATGGAAGAATGTTTACGGTTTAGTGGGGACGTTAGCAGCGAGGCTATTTACCCCCGTCACGATAAGGCTAATGGCTGATACATATTGTACATTAAAAATTCAACATAAGTTTTCTAAATTTAAATAAAAGTATTACAAAATAAGACATAAACAGAAAAACACTATAAAAATTAAACCGCAGGCCGACAAAAAACTAAAGGAACAAAATATATAAGAAGAAAATAAACTCAAAAATAGCAATAATAGTATCACGTAACACGAAAAAGCTGATAAGAAAAAAACTCAGAACATGTTAGCTACTCCAATTTCACGAATAAAGTAATAATGCGGTCGCTAAATACCACATTATCCTCCAAAACCTGACTACGATTTTTAGGCATACCCAAACGTTATCTGAGATCGGAGTATTGAGTTGGACATCTACAAGTAGGTGTCAAATACTCAGTGGGATGTTACAGTCTTCATAACACTGAAGACTATCACACTCCTTTAATAGCAATGAATGAAATGAGAGTGTCTGATACGCAAGTGTCTCAAAATTACTTCATCTCGATGATTAGTACGCAACGACATCTCTCAATTTCCCAAAAGATCTTTTACTGAATGGAGCTTATTTTTGTTTGCTTAGTTCCAATCCGCTTGCCTGTGACAGCGCAGTCGTTGGTGGGAAAGCAATTAAAATTCGAGCCTGGAAGAGAGTGCTCCAGTGCAACCCAGGTCAATGAGGCGTTCTTGACTATTGTATCGGTACGATTGTTTCTCAAATCCCGACATATTCCGGTTCCCAGCAGACAACGTTGACATAAGCATGTTGCTATATTGATGGTATTTCAGAAGAATTTCTTGCACTACGGCGTGTTTACTAAAAACAGTCTCAAGGCTTTTAATATAACCCTTTGCGAGTCAGTGCAGATAAACACACAACATAGCGAAAGCTGAACAGCATGATCGAGAATAAGCTTAAATGCCGTAAGTTCAACACTGAAAACAAAACACAGACGATCCAGACTAAACTAAACTGTCCCCGTCTCTGAACAAAGAGACAGACAACAGAATTCTCCCTTTTCGAACTTTCCTATAAATTACATTAAAATCGAGATACTGTTCGAACAACCTTCAAACTCTTGCTAGTATTCAAAGGTAGTTGTGTGTGCTGGTTGATGCATCATGACAATCGAAGGTAGATTCTTGGTGGAGTCAACTGCCGTGGCGGGACAGCACAAACATGTTGCAAACAAAGAGACGATAGTCCCTCATTTACATACAAGATTTGTTTTCTTTTGTTCCTGATCTAAGCAACTTCTAAGAAAGGAAAATAGAACTTAGTGAATATATTATGATTGTATACCATGAACAAAACCTGATAGATAGAAACAGTTCACACATATCAAAAGGAAACACCTTGACTGACAGTTCTTCACGAATCAAGAAAGATAAAAACAGTTCATATACAGTCAAATCAAAATGACGATAGATCGTCAAGTATTAAAAAAAAACATTTCCACTTAAAGAAATCGTCTTTAGTTTCGTAACTTTTTTCTCTTTCTTTCTTCATATTCAATCAATCTTTCTTCTAACATTTTAGTCACAAGCGAAAAATAATTAGTTTTTGCAATATAAATAATTATAAAGACATTTTTTACATTCTTATTGCCTTATACATTTTAATGGTTTCGAGCTCACGGAAATGTTACCTTGTAAATAATTGCACATTATTAATTTATTTTTTTCAAGCACATCAAGAATATTCTTAATTTCTAATGTTAATAATACTTTACCTCACATTCTGGATCACGGTAGGCACGATTTGTAAATGGGCTTTGAACACTTAGTGCAGCAGCCAAAGACAAAGCTGATTGTATTTGATGGAATAAAGACCCTACTATTAATATTTTTCCAAGTACAATATCTACAGGCAAAACTGACAACAATTTACCAATTGTTGTTAACTTCTCATTTTCTGTCAAGGCACCCTGAAATAGACACAAACATTAATAGCTTGCTCCTTGCTTCGGTAGAACAAGAATGGTCACTCAATATAGCATGAAGTTGTAATTGCTCTTTTCAGCAATTACAAAAATAAATAAATAATGTTACTCAATATGGTCGACGATTGTAATAAACGCTGATAGCTCTACCATGGTTCAGTTAAAGTTTATACATATATATAAAACCTCTCATAATAAAATTCGCAAATATGTGCTCCTAAACTGATTTCTGTATGCAATAGTACACTCAGATAAGTTTTACCTTGAAGTTAATCATATATATATATATATATATATATATATATATATATATATATATATATATATATCTGTGTTTGCTGCGTAAAAGGTGTTAATTTCAAAAATCATAAATTGTAGTCATTTGACAAAGATTGGTATTGATAATTTTCTGCTTGTGTAAAGACTTAAAAAAAACAAAGTTTATTAAGCGCTTTACACTGCTGGCGAAATATTGAGTATTTTAAATCTCTGCATAAAATGTTCCCCCACAAAGTATTATAAACAGGTTTTTAAGTTCAAACGATTAGAAATTTTTGGACTTAACACATTTTAGACAGCAAACATAGATATATGCTGACACTCACAAATAAAATCTGAAAAACTGTATTTTTTAAACAAAATTCCACACCAATGGAATTTCATTTCAGTACAATATGACAGACATTTTGAAGTCGCCTTGGTCCACAGAGAAACACATTGATACTTGGTCCTACGAGGGTTAAAATCTCACAGTGAGGTTCAGTTAAATGTTCTGCATCGTTCATTCTTGCCTCTCTGTGACAGCAAATTAACTGCTAATGATCCAGAAATACCAGAGAATATAGGATTATATTTGGTTTAACTTCATTTTAACAGTAAATAGGGAAACATTTAACATTCGAAACACTCCTTAATATTCAGCAGTGTTTCCAAACAACTCCGCAACCGGGAAGTGTAAGCTGTCAACACAAATAATTTATATAAAATACGACTTCTGTACGGCATTGTATGCCTTGATTATAATTTTAACTTTCTTTAGTAGCGTTATTTCTATTATTTCGAAAGCTGTTTCTGGTAGAGACCTTAGAATATGTTTTTCATTTTTCATAAAAAAAAAAAAAAAAAAAAAGTTAGAAAGGTATCGTCAGCTATTCGATGGGGTTTGTCGATCATTGCTAATTATATTTTCATAAAAGAGATTTAGAAGATGAATATGCAGTATACATCAAACGTAAATATGAAATCACTGACCTATATAGCATTTTTTCTTAATTTTGTGCTGCCATTTATTTAATGGTAATAATTACTGATTTAAATAATTTTAATAAGTAAAGTAACATATTAGAAGAAAACTGAAGTAATTATATTCATATTAGACACTAGATGGATGGCATATTTTATACTTCTAGAATCGGAACGGAGCACTAACAACCTTCGATTTGTGAATTCGTAGATATCATCAATCGTTGTTAATATAAGGATGTTCATGAAAATATATTTATGAACATGCTCGTCTGTACGCATCCTTCGGTTTATTTCTTTAAGGAAATAATGTTATTTTTATGATTACCCTTACGTATTCTGAAGCATACCCATTCTAGATTTGGAAGTACGTATAACAAATAAAAATAAAATCTGACCAAAACACACTTTATTACTAATCTGTGTTACCGTTTCAGCAATTAACTTCATACGATAATGTGCCTAATATTGCTAAAACCGTAACACAGATTACTAACATTGAGTGCATGCTTCGGCAGACTTTATATATAAGTCGTTTATTCTGTTCCGTTAAGATATTTTGACTTCACCCAAGCTTTTTAGACAGTAACTGTAGTTCATTCTTAAGATTTCTTCCGGCATGTTATTTTCCGGATCAGATGTCTTAAGTTGCAACTTGTGAATGTAAAAATAAATATGCCTGAACAACAAGAAAATACAGAGAGATCTAGCCTATAGTCTATCTAAATATTTACTTGGCAAGGAAAAATTTTAGTTGCAAATCGAATAACCACTTTAACATCTGATGAGAAACTCACCTCAGGAGCATACTACAAGGATGGACTTAAGTCACACACTTAGCGTCATTAACTTAGTACATGTCCAGCAAACAAGCTGGGGTACTCATTCAGTCGTGACGCAGTGCGTTGTTGAACAGGTTCGTACGAAAGTGCACAATGGAGAACACAGGGTTGTAAGTGATTTTTGGGCCAGGAATTACGAATGAATGCACTATTCGCCGTTAGTTGTCAAATTTTATCCATGTGATAGCAATGCAAATTAAGTCCTGTGAGCAAAGAGAAGCATCATGTTTGTATTAGCTCCTCACGAACACCGTAAACGTAGACTCTTGGAAGTGTTCGTATCACTGCAGACGAGCTAGGCATACACCATACCACTATCGTATGGTTACTCCGTGCAATCGGCAAGGTGAAAAAGCTGCCTCATGGGTGCCACGAGTTGCCATTGGCCAACAAAAATCACCATCCAGTTCTCTGAGTGTAAAGAATACCAGGGAAAGTTTCTTGTATAGGATTGTCACTTCAGATGAAAAATAGATATGCTATGAAGACCGTGAACGGCTAGGATAATGATTGGATCGTGATCAATGTCCAGGATGTCTTCTTAACGAACTCTCCACCCACACAAAGTGTTGTTGGTATGATGGAAGTAATTCATAACATTTTCTCATGCAAGGTGAAACTATCAATGCAAATCATTACATTGCTCAATTCCACGAAATGTAAAGCTAATTTGCCCACAAGCATTCATCAATGGTCAACAGACATGGTGTCCTCATGTTACATGACAGTAGTGTCCCATATAGGACGGTAAAAGCTTTCCATGGGTTGCAATATGAATAACTTCCTCACCCACCATATTACTCCAATACACACAGACTACCACATCCTCCGGCGTCTTCTTGAGAAAGAAAACCTTCCGTGATGACTGAGCGGTGCAATGTGCGGCTGAGGAGTTCTTCACTTCGCAGATTTCCGGAATCCAGTCGATGGCTGAGCGATGGTTGCGACGGCGACTATGTCTATTAACTACATATATTTTTTTCCTTTAGAAATGACGCACCTAGGATAGATATTTCACTCGCTCTTATATAATACTGTAAGTTAAATTTCATGTTTTATTTAATTAGTTCCTACTACTAATTTTGATTTTTCTTTAACTTTTTATTACCTTAGTACGAGTAACCGGGTTCCTACTGCTCTGAAGAAATTTATTTCCCTGACTTCTCCCTGACTTTCATGACAGGTATCGGATGACGTTGACATACAAATAAGAAATAACGGTGAAGAAGTATATGAGAATACTTATTTTATAGAGACAAATAGTAATCAATTATTCATACGTATATTTCACTTACCTCCCATAGAAATCTGACCAACGTCACATACTATGATCATTATCTACCCACAAACGTCTGACAATCAATTACTCTGAAGATACGATACTTCTTATATATTCACTTAATAATGACAAGGCTCTTTTAAAGTATTCATATCCAGTTTCAATAAAGATATGTTACTTATCCAATACTGCAATTATTACATTACTACGAACATCTGACACTGAATCATACACTACATATATGATATCTTATACAAGTGACAAAGCTACACTAAAATAGCCACATTTTGTTTAAGATCTGTTACTTGTGGAATATTGCTTACTTCGTTTTTAATGTCATCAATTTGAGTTGTAATCTCCCTTTGCTTTATACCTATTTCTCCTATAATGGTTGGCTAAGCTGAAATTAGTGTGCAATTAATGTTAGAAAAAACATATTTTATAACATTTCCCTGACTTCCCCTGATTTTCATTCTTTTCCCCTGAGCTTCCCTGACCTGCACTATTTTCCCTGAGTTTTCCTGACTTCTCTGACCAATAGGAACCTTGAATTACACTCCCCAAATTCGTTATGGTTTGAAAACTTAGACGAAATAAAATTACTTTCAGAGATCAGAATGGGTGAACATAATTAGAAACGAGTTACTCAGGATCTATCTATATATTAAGCCAGTTTTCTTTTGAAACAAATTAACCTACTACTCTTTTGAAGCTCGTTAGCGGTTGTATGGCAAATTTGGAATTCCATTTGTTTCACATATTTTATTACATGACAAGCTCTCCGAATATGATAATGATTGTGTATATAGCTTTTAAACAAGATGTTTCATGATATGCTTTTATGTGGAATAAAAACTAGCAAATTCATAACACTAACTTCTTACCTGTTCTTTCAGTGTCAAAATAGAATTCTCAATACTTTCTGCCGGAGGTGCTTCCAGGAACGGAAACTTCCTTGCATCTGGAAGACCCATAGATATCATCTGAAGAAGAAGAGAATCCAAAGGGACTCGTTGGATTTCAGGTTTTGAATATCGGGACATGGCTAAATACTCCTTTTCGGAATAAAGACGAAAACAAACACCTGGCCCTGTTCGACCTATGAAATAAAATTACTTATGAATCCACAAAAGAAAAATAACCTATTTGTTTGTACATGTAATCAACGAACATAAAAAACTGATTGTATCGCTGGTAGTCAAATCATCAAACATTCACCCACTACCTAGAGGTTGAGTTCGAGTCCCCTCCTAATAGTCCAGTGTGCAAATGTAAGATACTAAACACAGACACTTTGCTTTTCAAGTCCTTCATGACTCATCGATGGGTGCAAATGAGACAGAAGAGAAATAATACTAGCGAGGTTTACTCGCAATAATCATGTAACACTAAAACCGTGTTTGAGATGTAAAGGGTGAACTAGTGTTGCCTACGAGACTCGAAAACTACGACTTTCTCGTTTAGTTCTTTCGATACGAGAAGTTTTGTTTCTTGTCTTCTTTGAAAATGCACTTCTCGTCTTCGAGACGAGACGAGAAATTTATCGCATCAAAGGGAACACTAATACTCATGAATGAACTTATGAAGAGAGACTGAACACTGTCTCACCTAGTAAAAGGGCTGTAGAAACAACCAATTATTGTTTTGGCAATTTTTATTCTTGTAGGATTTTATTCCTGTAACTTCAATTTATTACGTACTTGCTATGCTAACTTAATTCAAATACCGATTTTAGTCTGAAAACATCCTTATATTCCATTTCTCAGACGATCATCATATCAGGGGTCAGTGGTAAAAGGTTTATATTTGATCACAAAAAATCCATGCTTCGATCGCATGTGAACTGTGTGAACTTGATATTTCTGGTCTTTTCTACCTGTTCTCATTTTCGTTAATTGACAAATAGCTGTACTGGTTTCTGTCATGTCGCGAGTCGAAAATCGTCTTTTCGATCTCGGTCTCGTCTCAATAGTCTCAAAATAATTTGTGTGTAAAATAAAAAATATACAAAACGCAATGTAATCTTTATAACGTGTCGTTTTCTTCTATGTTTTCACATTATTCTCCATTGTAAAATTATCGTACCTTGTATATCCCTTTATGACCAAATGGCAACCACTTGTGCTTTCTATGCATGTAATTGCAGGTTCGATCCCTTGAACAGTGGAGTTGAGTTGATTTTGAGTTTAACGTCCCTTTCAGCAGCGGGACTATATGAGACGGGACCTACTGATTAACGTG
This sequence comes from Thermobia domestica, assembly GCF_964235325.1. Classification (NCBI taxonomy): domain Eukaryota; kingdom Metazoa; phylum Arthropoda; class Insecta; order Zygentoma; family Lepismatidae; genus Thermobia; species Thermobia domestica. The sequence continues at coordinate 69,549,893 of NC_137465.1, read as the reverse complement.
GAATCCGAACCACATGAGCTCCCGCCGGGAATCGAACCCGGGTCTCCCACCCCAAAGGCACATACGCTAACCGTTTAGTCACGAAGGAGCTCCCCATGAACAGTGGAATTTCCTGGAATTCGTCAAGGGGAGTTTAATATCGCAAGTTTATATACGTCCAAGTGTTTGTATACATATATTAATATGGTAAATGTTCATTTTTGCATAAGATCTTGGTTAAAGGCAGATTAAATCCTGGAAAGCCACTTACGTACACCACTGCCCATAAGTATAAAAAATTTGGATAGAAGTTCAAATCTAGATACTGACTTTAACCAGTATATCTGTCATGTAGGCTCGATGCTTTAAAGTAGGGATGCAAATAACCACTCGCCCGGGACAAGTGGTTCATCGGTGCGGGCGACTATTCAATATCGTACCGAAGGTAAGTAAAAAATTTCAACCGTGGGGTATGGGCTAGTAGCTTTTTTCTTGGACTAGTAAAATTTTGTTGATTATTTACATTCCTGCTTTAAAATCACATTAAGCTGTAACCAATTAATCAACCAACCAACTCCAATTGAAAGTTAAATTCAGTACTATTAGCTTGAATTTTTCATTTATGATCCACTCTTCTTCTTTTTTTCTTTGATTGCTATTTTTACCATAGAAAATTACAATGACAAATATTGGTAAATTACTGCTACGCTATACTCCAGTTCCAGGAACCAAATCCTAAGTTTAGATTTAATTACGCATAAAATATATACTATGTGAAAAAGAAGATATATATATATATATCAAAACCTCATTGCCTACTATGGTTGACTTAAGCATTTACACCCTAATTTGATTTCTGTTCGGCATTAATTTGTCTTACATTTAGGGATACCAGTTATCCTTGGAATTTAATTTCTATATTATTATACAGACAGAGTTTTCAAAATCAGAGGAAAATTCCCAAGAGCAGAAGGCAAACATGCATTTACGTAACATATAAGCCTATACATAGATTACATATTATTTAATCTGGCTACGTACCATATTATTTTATTCTTTATTATACATTATATGATATAGAGCAATAAGTTGTCTCACTTTCGTTTTATGAATAAGATAAATATGATTCACTGTTTACTAGAAAAACTCACATCACATTATTACTGAAAAAGAAGGAGCCTTTGGTATCTTTCTCTCTCGCTCACTCTCCCATAGCTGTATTAAGTTCCTACATTTTGCTTTGAAAAGGTGGTAACCCTAATTGTACTGTTATCAACGCAAAGTAAAACTATATTTTTCTTTAACATGCGAAGTCTACGTAAAACCACAGAGTAAACACAAGTAAAATATGTTGGAAAAAGAATTGTCTTGTGATTCTGAGTTGACTCAAAATAGTAAATAAGTCACTTTCTAGACTTCCGAACTATGTCACGCGTAAGTATTGGGAAATCTAATAGAATCGTTATATCTATCCGTTTGTCTGTCTGGGCAAAAACGGTAAACAAACAGCAAGAAGCGTTATTTTTTTAAAAGTCAATTCAGTGTTCCAGTAATAGGTTACATCTCCTTCTTCAATCCTCTATTCAAACCTTAAGTGGTAGGTATATATAATTTTCTCTTTCAGCGTTGATCACCATACAGTGAAAAACGGTAACAGCGAGAAACGATTTTTTAAAATCGATTCAGAGTCCTAAAAATAGATTTCACCTGCAATCTTATCTGTCTACTAAAATCAGAAGTGGTAGAAGTTCACTACCACTTCCGTTTTCAACACTGATTTCTATTAGGTTTGCCTCTTTCCAAATCAAAATGTAGACACACTTCATTCAGCTTTTCGTGGCGGGGGAGTGAAAATGTACCAGAGTTTCTTTTTCTGTAATAATGTAGTATGTCTTTCTATAGTGAAGGACGAATCATACATATCTTACATATCCTAATAAAAGGAAAGTTATACAATTTAAATCTTAGACCTTATAAAATATATAATAGAGGTATGGCCAATTTAAATAGTGTATAGCTATGTATAGTCGTATATGTTACGTGTCTAAATACATGAAAAAAATAGAAATAGTTATAATTATCAATACTTGATAAGATTTTTTTATTGTTGTAGCAACAGTACCGTTTACTATTGCTTCAGATGCTCCTATTCCCAAGCCTACTGCTGCTGCTGCTGTTCACATTTAAATATATATTTTTGGTTACTTGCTCTTTTAAGAAATTGATCTTCACCGATTAAAATGTGAGCTTAAACTTTCTGATGTCAGGCTCACTGCTATCTTCCTGCTACTGTTTATGAGATTTCCTCTTATTTTGAAGGCTATGTATAATAATGTGGAATCTGAGTTTAGTAGTAGTAGCAGTACTACTACTACTACTACTACTACTACTACTATTATTATTATTATTATTATTATTATTATTATTATTATTATTATTATTATTATTATTATTATTACTAATAATAATAATATCAGTAGCAAACACCAACTTCATTGATAAATATGAAAGTCGAAACATGTACAAGTCGTAACAGAGCAAGGTACAAACTCGGTACATTTTGTCCGGGACTATTCCGACAACGGGTGGCAACCCTAATTTCTATTGAAAAAAAAAAAAAAAAAAAAAAAAAAAGAGTAAAATGGCATTTTGATAAGGACTCGGCGTCCCATGAAAATTTTTATCTTGATCTCTATCCCCCTATTCATACCAGAATTGCTGAACACCTACCTATTTCTGATCTCAACACTGATCGTTACAGGAAAAAAAAATGTAATGAAGCAACCATTTTTTTTTTTTAACACATGGATTCACTTGAACAAAAAGCTCCTTCTCCGAGTGTATCGCATGATTAATGGAAGTGATTGATTATGAAATATAATTCGTAGAACGATAATGCGAGTGAAATGTTCAAATGACCTGAAATTGAATCAGCCTCCTCGCACCATGAGTGAACGCTGTACCACTGAGCCACACTGCCTCCTTGATGATATGTGTATATGTGATTCGGATATGAAGCCAAAACATAATAGACTCCTTCATATAACTGAAATGGTGTAACGGAATTTGTTAGTAAATATAATAGCATTGAACTGGGGATCATCACTGTTTCTTTCAACGTGAGATCAGTGTCCTTAAGCTATAAGGATTGAACTTGATCACATAATTGTTAAAATAATAAGTGGGGCAATTTAGGAGTAACAAACCACGACACATAAATAAAATAAACTGGAATGAATCAAGCTATCATGTAATCCTAAATCAGGAGCAAATATTTTACTGTGATCAGGCTCCATGGTTATGTCATTTAGGCTAAAGGAGACGCATGGTTAATAAAAGTGAATGATTGTGATATTAAATTGTGCTCTCCCACCGGGATTACACGAACCATAGGGGCACCCGTTATCGCTAGACGATCGGGGAGGGCTTCCCTACAGCCCAGAATATAATACCAATGTTAGTTCTTAAATCTTAGTAAGCGCGTACACTGTAACGCTTTTAGTAGATCGTTCTGCTGTATACGACAGGATCAAGTTATCAAAACGATGTCTTAGAATATAAAGTGAAACATGTCACTTGAAGATATGACACTCGAATTCATTTTATAAAGAATAAACTGTTAAAAAGACAATGGTCAAATTTCTGTAATTAATCGTCTTCTTGCAATGGAAGTCCCATTAGCTCGACAAGAGAATGTAGCATGTTTGTTGTAAATACACGACAACAGCCTTTGTTGTGCTGTTCAGAGGGGTGGAAAGTACAGCATAAATACTTTAAGAGATTCCTGGAATTGACCATCTGTATTGGATTGTATCTTCTGTCATAGAAGGTGGAAGGAATACCGAAATAAAGAACATACCCTCGCGTTTAGCAAGTAACTACATTGAAGATACTATTGCAGTATGCATGTGACAAACTAAGAGACAATGTTATTATATTATATTCCAGATATATTTTTTTTCATTAATTCTCTATATAATACTTTATACGAATAGTATTTTCTGCAATAGAAATATGTAAATTATACAATTTATAATAGCCAGATTTTGATTCAAAATAAACTTATTATTATTATTTTAATTGGACACTTGCAACCAATGGTAGCCAACAGATATCTTTCACTGTATAAAGTTTCAAAATTTAACTTTAGAAAGACTATTTAGAAGATGAACAATTCTGGTGTCATGCTCACTCAACCTCACATCACCAGTCTGACATCATGCTCATTCAACCTCACGATCACATCATTTTGATAATACGTCCACTCAAACTCACGGTCATATCGTTAAGCCAACATCACGCTTATATTTTTTCGATATTACCCTCACTCAATCTCACGGTCAGAGCATCATCTCGATATCACACTAACTCGAAGTCACACTCAAAACGTTCTTTCGACCTCACGCTCCCAACATACTTTCGACTTCGTGAGGGTGAGGTCGAGTAAGCGTAAGTTCTAAACTCATGAGCGCAGATCTTTGCACTGCACATAAAGTAACTGTATCATGTAATACGGATGTCGGGAGACAGTGAAACCTCTGGATAACTGACACAGATTGGGCATGATGATTTGTCCGTAAAGGGGAAGTGCCCATTACAAAGAGTTTATACATATTTAGATTATTCACAGCTCATATTATAGTACTTGTGTGCAGTATAGTAATTGTGTCTGGAAAAGGATCCTGTTTGTGATCGCATCACAGGAAAACAACTAAACCGTTTGAAACTGATTTTTGAATATAGGTAGCACCCACCTCGACCTGGATTTTTATCATGTTACTTTGATTAAAATGTATATCCTAGAAAAGGTAGAGGGGGTCAAAATTTATGCATAAAATTGAGTTTCTCACGAGCTTGTTACGTTTGGAAGATGAAACTTGATATACAAACTGTTCATTAAAAATAAGGAGACACGTGCCCCAGCGTTTTTGAGAATTCATGTTTTGAGGAAGGGGAAGAGAATTTTCTATAATTTACGTGTATTTCTTCACATTCAAGCGATATTGACTGTTGTTTGTGATCGCATCACGGGAAAACGGCTGAACAGTTTGAAATGAATTTTTTGATATAGTTATCACATACCTCGAACTGGGATTTCATGATGTTCTTTGATTAAAATGGAAGTCATTATTCATACGAAAAATTGAGTTTTTCACGTTTTTGTTAAGTTAGGAAAGTAACACTCGATATGTAAACCACTCATCAGTAACGTAGGCAGTCTTTCAACCTTTTAAGTTCATATATAATAAGGTGTTTGTGTATATATATCTTAATATAATAAATATTTATTTTTTACATATCTTGCTCAAGGGGGTGTTTAAACTTTCTTATGTACGCCACTGCCCCTTATTAAAAATAAGTGGACAAGTGTCCCAGCGTTTCTAAAAATTTCTGTTTAAAGGAGGGGGAGAGAAGGAGGAGGTATTTTCTATAATTCATTTCTTCACGTTGAAAGCGATGTTGCCGGTTATTTTTAATCGCATCACAGGAAACGGTTGAACAGTTTGAAATGAGTTTTGGAATATAGTACTTATCTTCAGCTAAGTTTTTATTATGTTACTTTGATTAACATAATTTACAAGATAATGCAAATTTGATTAAGGGGCGTATGGTAATTGGGGCATTCGTAATTCGTATGTATTGGTATTCGTAATTTATGTAAAAAATACAGTATCTCATGAGCCCGTCAAGGTCGAAAGATAAAACTCGGTATATGAACTCCTCATTAAAAATAAACGGAAACTTATTTCACCGTTTTTGAAAGTTTCAATTTTAAGAGGAAAAGGGGCCATTTTTTATAATTTCCTTCTTCACATTGAAGTCGACGTTCTGTTATTTGTGATCACATCATGGGAAAATGTTCGACACATTTGAAGGGAATTTTGTTGGCACCTACCTCAAGCTGGGATTTTATCGTATCACTTTGATTAAAAGGCGTAGCCTATGAAAATTGAGGTTCAAAATTTCAGCGTAAAATACAGTATCTACTGGGTTTTCATCATTATCTTTCATTAAAATGCATACACTAAGGGGGATTCAAATATTTTCATTAAATCTAATCTCCCTGTGCAAATAACGGATATTTAAGCTAATTGGTTAATATCGAAATCAGTGTTAAAATTACCAGGATGTGAAGAGGAAATCTCTCTCTGTGAAGAAACAAAATGTCAGTCACGGATGTGTTCATAATCGTATAATGCAAAAATATTGCATGTGTGGTAATTTTCTTTTCAAGTACATATCATCTTCTTGTAATAATCCTTTAATTTGTATACTGACTACACCAAAAATAGAAGTGACATAATAGACCATGTAATTATTATTAAATACTGAAAATTTACATAGAACTCACCAATCACGATGGTTTATGAAAAAAGACTGCAATCGTTGTTTCGTGTATATCTTGCGGATACAAATTTCTGTTTGATATTTGCTTGTAACTACTGAATCAATCAAACGGCTTGACTGTTGTGCAATTAATGGTACATTTCTTCAACTGTTCTAAATACGAATGAAGTGCAAATAGTTCTTGTCCAGTATGAAGACATTACTAAAACGCTGAGGGCAAAAAGAAGTCTGTCCAGGTCCGTGAAAGGGATGGTTTCGTCTCGTGATAATCATATACTTTTGCCTGAAAAAACTGTCCGCACTGCTGAGGTGCCCGTTATTGAAACTTCAAATTCTATACTGCTTCTTTCTCCTACCTTGGATTCTTTCTCTGATTTCCGTGGCATTTGTTTGAGCAACCACACCCTGCGTTTGGCCCTTAGGTCAGGGAATAAACCTAACCTACACAATTTTCATAGAGTACTGAACTGCGCGTGAAGTGTCCAGAATTGACATATGCTTTCTTTACTTCCAAATTGTCTGGAGATCCGTTTTCTCACAGAAACGAAGAAAGGTCCGAAATTTGTACTTTTCTAAATAAATGAAGGATCAAATATTTTAATACTGTTGCATACGGAAACTGCAGCTCCCCCTTCAAAAGGGCTCAGAAGGAAGACATAATTTTTACGTTCTTAAACTTTCAGAAGGAAACAGCGCTCCGAATGCCTGGGTACATACGCGGCCGCCAGATTTAATTTGCTCTACTTGTCTGGAAACTCTGAGTATGTTACACCAAAGAGAATGGTATATGTCTTGGACACACTACATCATAACTAATACCTCGAAATGTGTAACTTTGAGTAAATAAAACTTACAGAAATCTTAATATTTTTTCACAATGTTTCGCCAGATTATGTGACAACACTGGAAATACTTTTGCTCTCTCTGGAAAACACAACAGTTGTGTCCGTTTGGATCAGAGTTTGGAGTAACTAGACCCTCAGCTTCTGTCAATTTTACGTGTTTTCTAAAAATTTATTAACACGGAAATCAACGAGCAATTTCTACTTCATTTTACAGGAATGTGTAAATTGTTACTTTATCACACAACCAGTATTCTCGTTAAATTAAGTCCCTTTTTACCTTTATTTTCCAAGACATAATGTTCTTGTGTTCTATCTACCACTGCCCCGACCAAAGAATGGAAGGGAATAAAACTTAGCAGTCCAAAGAATACTAAAGATTCTATTGATCGATAAATACTAAAGATTCTATTGACAATAAAATCTGTGTATTCAATTTACAAACCAAATTTAATTTAAGTAAATGTATATATAATATAAATACATTTTGAAAAAAGGACATTTTACTAAACATTTTCTAAGCTCAGAAGAAGAAAAACTATAAATGAAGTTTTTTTTTTTTTAGTTAACTCAAAGTTCATTGAAATCTGAAGGAAATATGCATTTATCTGATTACTTGAGAATTCCTTTCAGCCTCTGCTACGTGTAGGCGTGAATTATCAATGTACCAGTCAATGAGAGCCAAAGGCATAAAGTAAATTTACCATCAGCTGGAATACACCCTTTTCAACGCTGAAAGTTATTTAAATTTGACATGCTGTACGCTAGGCCTCCTCTTTCTTGCACTTTGTGGTTTGCTGCAGCATATTTGATATTTTAAGAAAATTCTAACTAGTGGCAGGCCTGGATACGAAATAATCTGTTCACTGGATAAATAAGGGAACAGTAATGATACACGAAAATGGACTCAGCACCTGATACAATAATACGTTTGCATGTAATTCTATCAGTATCCTTTTTTGCTTTCTTGTTTTAAAGATGGGCAAAGGTTTATTGCCCGAAATATTTTAGCGTGTATAGTTCTGGAAACATGTTTATATCAATTTTTTCAGCTGTTACTATGTTAGTTGAATTCATTACCTGCTCGTCCCTTTCTTTGCTCTGCACTTGCTTGGCTAATCCAGAATTCCTTTAGTCTTTGCATTCTGCAAGCTGGATCATACATCATTTCCTTTACTTTTCCAGAGTCAACAACAAACCTCACACCATCAATGGTTATGGATGTCTCAGCAATGTTGGTTGACAAAATACATTTACGAACTCCTTCCGGCGCGTAATCAAATACCTATAAGAGAGAACTGATGTAACTGAAAGTTTTATACTGCCTATTGTAACTATTCACATTTGTTTTTGAGAACTTCTGTAACTCAAAAACTAACTTTCATCTGCTAATCAGTAATCAGTAAAGCTCTCCAGGTGCTACACATCATTAAATTTTACAGGACTAAAGTTAAACTAGAAACAAAAAAGCATTGTGACAACATTACAATTTATGCTGTTATGCAACTTAATTTAGAGGAACTGTTGCGAAATAGTAGTATATATTTGCAGACCTGTGCGTCTGTAATAATGAATCATTATGGGTTTAACCGTGTTTTTAAGTAATCAATAATAACTGACAATCGCTTCCCTGATGGACATTGTTAGTTATAAATTGTTTTTGGGACATTCAAATTGTTGAGTGGTTAAATGATATTCTTATACTCATTAAGTACAGAACTTTTGATAAGTACAAACTTTCGTTCTTAAATGATATTTTTATACTCATTAAATAGAAAACTTCTGATAAGTACGAACTTTCGTTCCTGTCATGTTACGTGTACGTCTTTTATATTACTAATTATATGAAAATATACTTAGTACTAATCTTTCTATGTATTCCTAAGGAAATAACATATAATATTTCGGATGCCTTCTTCTGTATGCATTGTCAAAGACCATACAGGTTTAATGATATTCAGTACCGGGATCTTCACATGCTAAAAGCTTCGAATTCATCCATATCTTCAATTAAATCTTGTGATATGTTCTAATAACTCAATGTAATTTCTTTTTTTTTTGGGGGGGGGGGAGAAGGGGCCTACCCTGTGTGTGCATCCCCTGTTTAGACTTCCAAACTATGTTATGCAAAAGTGTCTGAAGTCGTTTAGAACGGCTTTGTCCATCCGTCCGTTTATCGACACGTATCAGAGCAAAAACGCAAAGAGATATCGAGATGTGGTCTCTTGCAATCGCTTCAGCATCTCAAGAATAGGTTCCATCTCCTTCGTTAATTCTATTCAAACCGGAAGTGGTTTAAATTAGTCCTTTCCGGTTTCAACGTTTATCGCCACAGAAAAAAACGGTCCACAAGATAGCGAGAAGCTGTTTTTTTGCAAACAATTCAGTGTCTCAAGGCAACGTGCCATAACTATTCCGAAAAGTCTACGAAACCATAAGCGGTTCAAATTTACTATTACTTCCGGTTTCAATCTGCTAATCAGATACACACTGATTTCCACATTACAAAAACGGTAAGAGATATCGAAATGTAGTTTTCTGCAATTGATTCATTGTTTCAAGAATAGGTTTTACCTTCTTCACTAATCCTCTATTCAAACCGGAAGTGGTTCAAATTATCGACTTCCGGTTTCAACATTTATCGCTATAGAACAAAAATGGCAACACACAGCGTCAAGCGGTTTTCTGCAATCGATTCAGGGTATCAAGGATTTATACCATCCCCACACAACACTACCAAAACCGGAAGTGGTTAAAATTACTACTACTTCCGGTTTTAATACTTATTTCCGTAGAGTAAAAACGATAAGAGATATCGAGATGCAGTATTTTGCAATCGATATAGCTTCCCGAGAGTACGTTCTATCTCTTCCCCAACCATCTTTGATATTGGGTAGAAACTGATTATGTACGAGGTGTGTCACAAAAAGACCGACTTTTGCCGTTCTTGTTTTATTGCTCATTATTAGAGACACGATTTTTTGGTGACACGCGAAAACGCGAAATGTATCAGTTTTGTGCGAAAACGTTGTGTACATAAAATATATATTTTTTCACCGTTTGTTAGGCCATATAACGCTCGCGATTAAACGCGAAATTCTGTCGAATCAGCGAAATTTGCAACAAGTCCGATATTAAACGAAATTTACTCAAAAGTGACAATTTTTCAACGCAATGTGATGAAAATTCTCATTTTTGAGAAAACAGACCACCATGAATTTTTGAAATTTTACATGCGAGCTCCAAACGGTATCTACGGGTGAAGTGGATAGTGTGGAAAGAGTGTTGCGCGGTATATTAAATGAGCATTCAGAAATCGTTGGAAAGTGTCTCCAACTTATGTACACTCCTATCCAGAATTATTGTCGCATGTCTATAAATATGTTGTTGTAGGAATATAATTTGATAACGAATTTGCCCCGTATTTCTTACATTTTAAGTATGTGTATAATCGGCAAAGACATGTATGTAACACATTTCATGTCAAAAGAGCAGTAAATAAGAACAATAAAACGAAAATAAAACTTTCTTGTCCATTAGCAACATTTTGTTTCACTCATACTAATTTTCGTATTTATAATTCTTTCCCTATGAAATTTACCACAAACATTCATCTCCCTATTATACACATAGTATCAGTATTAAAAGCACTCTGCAAAATCATTATCAAATTATGTCTTACAAGAAGACGTTATAGATATGCGACAATCATTTTGGACATGAGTGTACATATCAGTTTCGAATGTTGATGAGGAGAGGGCTCTCTCTTCTTACAATGACATACTTACCGGCAAAAGAACAAATTTAACACCAGAAAACATTGAAACAATGCTTAAGTGTTATTTGCATAAGTAAACTGTGAATACTAAAGTTATTTTTTTTTCTATTAATGTTCTATCTTTGTGTGTGTTTTTTTTAAATGATACTTTTATTCAGTGAGGATGCTTAGTGTTATTTTTTAAAAACTCAAATATTGTTTGATATAGTCATGCATAAGCTCATATCATGGTGATTGATGAGTGGAAATTAAGGTGAAATAAAAGGTAATTAATTGTAATTGCCAAGGAAAATAGTGTTCTTACATTGAATTTTTATTCACGATTTTATCCCGCTTTACGCTTATTTTTTATAACGAAACTGCGAATTTTTGTTTACCACAAAATCGTGTCTCTACTCATTATACATACATCCAACCACTATATATTCCAAAGTACTCCCCTTTATTGTTCATACAGTGTTGCCACTGTTATTCCAATTTTGGAATGCATGCTGGAAGTAACTTTTTTCGATAGGGTGCAGTACTGTCGTCGCATTTTCCTGAATTTCGTCTATGGACCGAGTACGACGTCCTTTCAAAGTGGTTTTAAGATTGGGAAATACAAAAAGGTCTGCCAAGGCCAAGTCTGAAAGATAGGGTGCGTGGGGACAACGCAAATGCGATGTTTTTTTCAGATAATTTGTAAGTTTTCACTCAGAACTTAATGGTAAAGTTCCATATTTATACCAACATATCTTCAGCAGCCTCACAAACAATTAAACGAAGATTTTTACTAAGTACACTAAGTATAATGGTTTTCACAGCTAACCCAAGTTTTCTTATCAGCAGTAAAACTGTCATATGGTTGTTAGCGGCCACGTGCGGTTTGTCAACCAGTTGGATGTTGCCGGCATTACAAAAGCTTAGCCGCTCTCCCTGTCGCCAGGGTAAACAATGAAGTCTCGAACTATTCTTTCTGAGTGTTGCAAACCAATAAGCAGATACATAAAACCAGAATAACCATTTAAAATAAGGATAAAATACGTACAGGTCATTCAACAAGTAATTTTCTCTCCTATTAATATAATAATAATAATAATAATAATAATAATAATAATAATAATAAGAAGAAGAAGAAGAAGAAGAAGAAGAAGAAGATGATGATGATGATGATGATGATGATGATGATGATGATGATGATGATGATGATGATGATGATGATGATGATGATGATGATGATGATGATGATGATGATGATGATGATGATGATGATGATGATGATGATGATGATGATGATGATGATGATGATGATGATGATGATGATGATGATGATGATGATGATGATGATGATGATGATGATGATGATGATGATGATGATGATGATGATGATGATGATGATGATGATGATGATGATGATGATGATGATGATGATGATGATGATGATGATGATGATGATGATGATGATGATGATGATGATGATGATGATGATGATGATGATGATGATGATGATGATGATGATGATGATGATGATGATGATGATGATGATAATAATAATAATAATAATAATAATAATAATAATAATAATAATAATAATAATAGTAGTAGTAGTAGTTTTACGTTCGAGCCATTTCGGGCTACTGTGCATTTGCGATAATGCTAGGAAAATAGAATAGAAACTGGACCACACATTGGACCGATATTGTATTTTTACCCATATCAATCGGGTTTGCCCGATTGAACTGTATGAATAGGGATGACCTGATAATCCCGTTTTTATGAAAACAAGTTTAGTAAAAATGAAATGAAATCTTTGAGTTTTACGTCCCACGGTTATGCCGGTTAGGCTAAAGGAGACGGTGATAATGAGAGATGAGTGAAATGGTGGAATGAAGAAAGTGGGAGGAAACGGGAGAACCCCGAGAAAACCCACGAGCACGGTGTTTGTCCACCACAAAGTTCACTTGGCGGGGGCTGGGATCGAACCCGGGACCCCAAGCATCAGAGGTGAACGCTCTACCACTGAGCCACCGCGCCCCCCATAAACAAGTTTAGTCTGTCATTATTGTAAATGATCTGTTGTTTCACTTTATTATCATAACACAATGTTCTAATTATCATGTACGAACTCATAACGAGTCTATCGGTTCAAACGGTCCAAACAGGCCAAACACGGGTCAAACGGGTTTATCAGGTCTAAGGATCGAGTAAACCAAATGCAATGGGTATCGGGCGGGTACAGTTTACCCGAAAAGTTGAAGCACTAATTATAGGTTAAAGTCAATACTTAAGAGCTCTAATTGTTTGCATTCCCTTTTTTTCTTTCTTTTTTTTTAGGTAGCCGACCAACGAACTTGCGGATAGATAAATATAAATGCTCAAATCTAAATTATTGCATTATATTATTGCAATGAGCATCAACGTAATTTACTATTAGGAGTTAGCTTGATCCACTAATGTTAGTCTTTTATAAATATTATTATTATTATTATTATTATTATTAATTGTTTATGCCCTTCATGCAACTTAGAATCAATCTCACATAAATAGATAAAATAAACAATTGGAACTTAACACTTCAAGAGTTCAAAACATGTCCTCGTTTTCGTTTTCCTCAGTTTCTGAGGACGATTGATCTATCTCGATGACAACATGATCTTTGTCTCCATCAAAAATATTTTGCAAGACATGATAACTTTGTTCAATGTCCTGGGAAAACATTATTATTATTATTATTATTATTCGACAGGCCATCTGTCTGTAATGACAATTTAAAACTTTCTTTAAAAAAAAGAAATGATTAAAAAGCATTCTATTAAGAACCTAAATCCTCATATGTATTAATGTATGCAGGTTAATATCTGAGTAATAAAGCTATAATTATTAATTTCCTGTGTATAGTATCCTAATTTGTAGTTTGTCCAGTTTTTATATACGTGACGAATCACATTAGAAAGAAACTGATCAATTATATATTGACCTGTATAACTATACCTTAAAGTTAGAAATAATATACTTACAAGCAGAGCAGATAAACAGGCAGAATCTTTATTAAGCCTATTACTAATATTACATATTATTATTAGCAATAATAATAATAACTAAATTCCTGGCGCAACAGCCTTTAGAAGGCCTGGACTTATGGCACTCATTTCTGTGGGGTAATGTGTTTAGAGGTCTGCACGGGCTCGGGCTACTATGATAACCGTAATGGGGTTAGCCATACTGAGAGCTTTATACAGTTCTACCTGAGTTGGAGCGACAACGCCGGAATCTAGTTACAATGAAGGATTTATGGTAGGGACAAGTAAACCCTTAGATCTTGACCTTCGAGGAAAAAATTGGTTATGTTTTGTCGCGAGCTATAAAGTGCGCACAATTTCAGCAAGTTGGTCGTCTGTTAACGTGGAAGCTCGTCTAGTCCTTGGACCTTCAGAAACCGAACTTCTGCCCACCGTAGCACACCACTTGCAGCTGTTGGTTTACTATTTAAAAAAAATCGGTCTTTTTCTGAACACACCTCGTGTTATGTACTAACCGCTTCTATAGGACGAAAGCGAATTTGTTGATTGTTGTGAGAGACAAATAATTAATACGGGCAGAGTTAGGAGTCACAGTTAGAGAGTGCTTTAGATATTTTTTGAGGGAGCGAGTATTTACATTCATGGAGGTATCTATTTATAATTTAATATAGAGAGATATGAAAATAAAAGCGAATATAGAGCAAAAGGGGATTTAGTCTTTATTTGGTTCTATTGTATTCTGAGAAAATCTTTTTCAGGAGAACTTAACATCTATAAAGATGACAAGATGAAAATGGAGATGGAAATTCATAGCATTGAAGCATTGGTCTTATTTAAAAAGTAAGCCTAAAAGTATGAATGGATGATCTGAACATATACATATTTATTTATTTTCAGCTACAATTTGTATTGTTGAATTAAAATATTACTGAAGAAATTGTAGTTGAACTCGTATAACTTTTAATGGATTTCATAACAAAGGCTTATTCAAAATTCAAGCCTAGTAATCTACATAAGGAAATAGTATTGCACAGTATTACAAATAACAGCACAGTTTCATTTTTGCAGTGAAATTCGTAGTCAATACTGCGACAACGAATAAAAGCTATTCTACTACCTGAAGTA
Source organism: Thermobia domestica (assembly GCF_964235325.1). Taxonomy (NCBI): domain Eukaryota; kingdom Metazoa; phylum Arthropoda; class Insecta; order Zygentoma; family Lepismatidae; genus Thermobia; species Thermobia domestica. The sequence continues at coordinate 69,534,822 of NC_137465.1, read as the reverse complement.
ATTACCTTATCTTGTTCCGCTATAGAGAGAGTGCTGTGCAATGGGATAATTATCCAGCCCTGTGTTTGTTGAGCATATAATTTTGCTGCTTCCATAATCGTCGAAATTTCGCTCATACCACTGAGAAATATCAATACATCACCACGCTCATCCTCTGAAAATATATTTTATCTTAATTAAAAAATTAAGTATGTGCTTTACAACAATGATAGATTATTGTTATTATTGGTCTTGAACTCAGATGAAGTCTCGCATATTCACTTTAGTCTTTTTTCAGAAAAACACTACTACGAAACCACTGTTTTGACCCAGACTACTCTATATAAGACTAGGGTCAGACACGCCCCTTTTTTCCACGGAAGCAGTGGTCAAACTATGACTTCACATGGCGACAACTAAAGGGATAAACACACACACACACACACATAAAACTAAGAGGTGAGCATACGCGCTTTTGGCGCGAGAGACCCGGGTTCGATTCCCGGCGGGAGCTCATGTGGTTTGGATTCCACGTTAATCAGTAGGTCCACGTCTCACATAGCCTCGCTGCTGAAAGGGACGCTAAACTGAAATTCAACAACAACAACACACATAAATACAAAATAATGGGAAACATGTGTGGCTGAAAAGAAGAATTTGAGAAGCGTTTCTGTTAGAAATTAGTTTGTGTTTCGACTGTGTTATCAGCTATGTTTTATTGTGTGTATTTTTTCATTATTATCATATATTCATATGTTAATACTGAGTGAGTGAGTGCATGTCTATTATCTAAAGAAAATCCCGTCTGAGTGTGCTGTTTCAACTTGTAAGAACAACTGCAGAAGTTGCAATACAGTCATTACATTTCATCGTTTCCCAAAGGATTCTGCGGTCTCTGCGGTGTGGACAGTGAGGTGCAAACGAAAAGACAGTTTTAAGCCCGAAAACAGTCGAATTTGCGCATTTTTGTAGTGATGATTATGAGCGTGACTTGGAACATGAATTATTAGGCCTCCCTCTCAGAAAACGTTTTAAACAAGACGCAGTCCCTAAAATAAGTTTACAGTCTTATTTTCTCCCAAAAAATCACAACGAGGTGATCGACAGTAAGTAAGATAGGAAACAACAATTAGCGAGCATACTAGAAGAATCCCATCATATCCTAAGAAGAAGTGTAAAAGTGTACCGAGTGATAATATATATGATAATGTTCTCCAAAATAACTTAGTAAAAGAAAACGAAGAATTACGTGCGCAGTTAAATAATTTAAAGATGAACTAGAAACCGAAAAAAGGCGTAACAGAGCTTGTTAAGCTCAAATTTCGAATTTGCGGAAAAAAAAAAAGCAGCGCAGATTCGTAGCGAGTGAAGTTCGAAGAATTTTACAAACGTCATTCACTGAGAGCCAGATTGATTGTCTACTTAATCAGAAAACGAGAACTAAGTGGCAACAAGAAGATATGACAATGTGTTTGTCTCTTTGGACTTTGTTAAAGAAAACATACATGTCCTTCCGCAAAAAGTGCCACTTTCTACTGCCGAGAGTAAGTACCATTCGCCGTTGGTTTCGTTCAAGAAAATGTGAACCAGGTCTTCTGAAGCGAGTCATATGCATATTGAAGGCTAGAGGTGAAACTGTCTGTTTCAGAAAAATTGTGTGTGATCTCGTTTGATGAACTGAACATTCTTTAAAAAGCTTGTTATGACAAACGTACTGATACTGTATATGGACCTTCTAAACAGGTGTTAGTGGTGATGGTTTGAGGACTAGTGGGTAAATGGAAACAACCAATATATTTTGATTTTGATATTAGCTTTACAAAAACATTATTTAACAAAATTGTCCAAGCTTTAGAAGAAATAGGGCAGTATGAGATCTTAGAGGATCAAATAGGTGTCTTTGGAAAGAGTTAGGGATAACAATGAATAACACAACATATCGCAAACCTTTCGTCACCGAAAGAAATATATTCTTTTTTGCCGATATTCCTCACATGATTAAGTTATTAAGGAATCATTTCTTAGATGAAGGATATGTATCGCCATCAGGAGAGAGAATTTCAAAATTCCCATTAGTAGTTCTTTTGAAATATGACTGTAATGAAATTAAAATATGTTCCAAGCTTCGTAACATTCATACTAACGTTCACGGAACAGACAGACAGTGCGTGAAATATGCAATAGAACTTTTTTTTTTTCGGAAAGTGTTGCAAAGGCAGTGCGATATGTGTATCCAAAGGAGAAAACATCGAACTTCATTTTGGTTGTAGATAAATTTTTTGATGTTTTTAATTCGCGCCTACCTTTCAATTTTAGAAAGCCCTTAAGAAGTGCTTTTGGGAATTCTATTCAATTCCAATTAAGTATTTTGTCAAAAATGCTAAATCTTACCTTAGGTATAAGAAAAGTAGGAAGCAAAAATATTTTGCCATTTCAGGAAGGTATTGCAATATCTATTAAATCTTTAATATATTTATATGAATATGTCAAAAGTAAATATGGTATACAATATAAATTTATATTAACGAGTAGACTTAGCCAGGACTGCTTAGAGAATCTCTTTTCGCAGCTGCGCTTTGCTGGTGGACAGTATGATCATATTATACCAGTTGAAGTTAAGTATCGATTAAGAAAACTAATTTTAAGTCGCAATGTTTCCGCTGTAAGTTCAAATTTGAATGTGAGTGAACACAGTGTCGAGCCATATGCTTCCTCCGAGTTTTAAATTACTATTGAAAGAATCACAGAGTATAGTTGAAAACCTCAAACATAAAACTGGTGAATGTTCAAGTGGTAATTATACAATTGAACATGAAGGGCTTTATCGGAACTCTGTACACGAAATGCTGGAGGAAAATAGTGATGAGAACAGGTAAAAAATATCCAGAATTATACTCAGAGGACAAGAAAATAATAGAACATAAAGTTTCATGGTTGTCGTTTCCCTCTAGAGGTAGTCTTGTGCACCCGTCGAATAAATTTTATGAAGATGTGATGTTCATGAACAGAGAATTTTTGAAGTTTCACGGTTCAACATAGTTTTGACACAGGGCAAAAGTTGTGAAAACCTTATCCGAATTGATATCGCGCAATATACTACATGTGCCTCTTAATGTAAAAGAAAGATTTATAAGATTAAGAACTATTATTGGGATTAGGCATATAAACAATGTTAGTTCACCAAGTCACGTTTAACAAAAGAAAGTGAAAAAGTTAGTGAAGTAGTCATACAATGAAGCTTAACGTATCTATCGAAGGAGAGGGTAAGTTCTTTATTTTATATTTCTCGAGAAAAAAAAAATGATGTCTTTTAGTAGAATAGTTTTTAACATTATGCATTTTTTGTAAATATAGCAAGTCGACTCAAATTTCTTACGTAAATTATTTTTTTAAAAAAATAGAAATTTGTTAATTACTTCTCATTTACTCGTTTGACATTATGTCATAGCCAGAAACTTTATTTCGCTGTTTGTGTGTATGAGGGGGAGTAGAATGCAACTTCTAAAGTTAGTGTGAAAAATGCTATTTATAGGTAGCATTTTTCCGTTTCATCTTAACATTCGGGAGAATCTACACCCCATGGACTATCCCCTGGCTACGTCCCTGTTGCCAAGATACAAATAGAATTGAGTGATCCCTGTCCCCAGTATTTTCCATCTTAGTTTTAATAATACAAATGTAACTAAATGTGGTGATCTGGGCGAATACTGTAAGGTTAACGTAGTCCAAATTACGAAATTATTTATATATATATATATATTTTTTTTTTCCTATTTCGTTTCTTTCATCCGAAATTTTTATACTATTATCCTCTTTTCATAGAATTTACAAGGTGGTAAAATCTCCGTATTTCCATAGATGCGGGAAATGTCTTCCGCAAGCTCTGCGGGTAACCTAGCTCGTTTCTTGTCGTCACTCAACGTCACGAGTACATCACAGATCACGTGACAGAGTATGACCCCAGCCTCGTATAGAGCAGTCTTGTGTTTTAACTATTGGCGATCACTTACACACAAGCTCAAAACTTGGAGATGACAGTTATATATAAATATAACAATATAAGACACACTACTTACATTTTGAAATATTTCACTTTATTTTATTTGAGATGCCAAATTTCACCAATATACGGACTGTTTCAATCTGATAGCCTCTTGGTACAATTGGACAATTGAGTTACTTTATTTAATTTAAAAGTTACTGGGATGGGCATTTTTGAACGAAAATGCGTATAGTTTTATCAATTTCTTACCAAGGTTGCTCTCATGTAAATTTAACATTGGGTGTTTCAATAAAATAGAATATGTAAATTGACCCTAATGTAATATGATTCAAACAATTTTCTTTCTACTTGTGATGATATTATCCATAATATTGACCTCCTTTACGTTTCTTTCTCCTTGCGATGAAGGTTTTCTTATAATTTTGGCATCTTTTACGTTTCTTTCTACTTGTGATCATCTTTCCTTATAATTTTGACCTTCTCTACGTTACTTATAGTGATCGTTTTAAAATGCTTCCAGTTATTTCAAGGTAAATCCAATGAGTTACATTCAGCTGATAAACATACAGCACTGATGAGTCTTTGATCAATTGCATGTGAGTGTGAAGTAGGACTAATGGTATTAATGAGCTTACGATCAATCGTATGTTATTACAAAGACCAACAATCTTATGTTCCAACATATAAATAAGACAGCTGGACAGCTGCCTGAAGAGTTGCCAGTTCACAATCAAAATTAGCTGAGGACCGAATTCGAATTAGAGCTCTGTAATCAAGATCTCCATACCTTCTTTATAGTTCAGTTTACGACTCATAGTCAAAAAGTGATAGAGATAACTGGCTCAAGACTATGTAAATTGACAGAATATTGACAAAAACTAACTGAATTTAGGTCATGCTTTTTATTTAATAAAAATCAGATTTTCAAATTTTCAATTAGAGTTACATTTCTTTCAGCTGAGAATTACTACTATTTTTCACAAGAATTTTAAAACTTTGTTACATGCTCGTGTCTTAACCATTTCAACTGTAAAATATCATCAATATATTGAGTGTGCAGAAACAATATCGAGCATATAAAAATAAAAAGCATATATAATGTAATGAATGATGATAAAAAATATAAATATTGTATGTTTTTAAATGGTTTTTGGGGGTCTTATTTCTCAAATGCGGAATTTTGTACAAATTATCAGTAACTGATTTTTTGACTTTGATTTGTTAAGCCTTGAAATGTTCCATGTAGTATTGGTTTTCCATGATAGTCCACAATGCGTCAAAGAAACTCATAATACTAAAACATTTATCATTAGATCGGATTGATCTTTATGTGACATTATTTTAAAACACATCTCTGAAATGTCAATTTTTTTACAGGTCACCACTTGTACATCTCCAGGATGCACATATTACTTTTCCTGGTTTCCAAGATGACAACTGCCACGTGAACACGAGTGAAATGTCTGTGAGTCGTGTGAAGATCTTTCAGCAATTTTAATATCAATAGCTTCCAGATTGTGGGGACTCTGAGATAGAAGGTGAAGTTCTAACAAAGGCATTCATGTACTATGACGGAACTTCAGAATCTACTACAATGTGAGATGCTGGAAATTTATGTTGCGAACATCCGCAGTCTCATAAAAGCGGGTATTATTTTGAGGCCAAGACTATTACTCACTACTAGGAATATTCTCTCAGGAGTAACAAAAATTTAGTTCAGTAAGCTTACATTTATTTGATTAACTCGAAATATAGCACAGGCAACATGGTTCACTTTATTTAATTAATAAAATAAACAACTATAATAAAAAACAGTACACTTACTTCCGTATTTTTCATCAATAAGCTGCAAGATTTGAATGTACGGTCCTGGATCTATTCGTTCCGATTTCGAAAACCTGTCCTCCACAAAAATAGGTCGGTAATGGAGTTTGATTGGATGTAATCTGCCAGGTACCTATATAAAAAATAAAAAGAGTAGACAGAGGTTGAATAGATAATAAGTGGTTTTACTTAAAATATCTACAAATTTTTCACCCATAAGTACTTTTTTCTTCTATATTTCATTACATATAATACACTACTAACGACGCTAACCAGCAAACATAATTTCACATTCTGCATAAAAAGCTGACGAATATTTCTAGCCCAATACTTTAGATTACTTTTACTTGGAGGAGTAAGGGTAGTAATACTTAGACAAAGTGAAAAGGCTACTATCAAATGTATAGTGTCCATAAGCGTATGGTGCTGAGTTCTCCATTTCTTATCGATATACCAGGAGCGAAGCTCTTCCAGGTGTGCGGGAAAGTTAGTCTTACGTATAAGAGATGTAGAACTAGGTAAGTTGATAGAAAAAGGGAGACGCAACGCACGGCATTCTATATAATACGTAGTCACTCGTTGAAATGGACATTTTCACTATTTTTTTTATTGCTCTAAAAAAAAAATAAAAAAATAAAAATAAAAAATAATAAAAAAAAAACTTTAGAGGTAGCTGATTACGGAAAACACTTCCTTTCGCACAAGCGACGATTCTAACTAGTCGAAATTTGCGATTGAATTCCGATCTATTTTCGTGCGCTTAAAACAACGACCACCATGTTTGTACGTCACAGGTCGGTACAGCGGAAAAGGTCTGCGCCACTCACTACGGAAACGGCTTAGCGAAAGATATGATGCACGTTTTTCAAATGTGTACGACGTTGCTAATAACACAAAGAATAAGAAAAGTAACAGAATTTAAGGTTTATTTAAAAAGCAAGCTATTTATTTATTTATATATTTATTACTAATTATTTGAGTATATTGAATATCTTAGGACAAAGTTGAAGTGTACTAATTTCCTATATTATTGACATTGTTTGCAGCCTGAAGTAAGAAACTAATTAATATTCTCATGTTTCGGTCACCGACCGATCTTACGAAGCGAATTTTATTCATTCTTAAGAAAAAAATCAACAATATAAAAGCATTGTTTGATAATATAGTGCTAATTAGTTATGCGCTCAGGGGGAAGCCCAAGGAAATTAATACATGATAAAACATTTCTCTAAGTAAAAGTAATGTAAATTCTCTATTGAGTTCAACACAAGGCCGCACAAACTTACGATGATAATTATGTTCATGAGCATTCTGATAATTTAACAGTGCTATTATGGAACTACTTTACACATTGGCAATATTATTTCATTATAATATCGGCGCGCTTATTGTCGTTTTCTTTAGAGATGGAACATACTCGTAAATTGTTTATATTAGTCCATGTGAACATTTACAAATTGGTTGAAGTGTTTTGAGCACATGAGTTTACATTTAAACCAACAAATAAACAGGTATGGTCTCACAGTAATGATAACAAACTAGTTATAGCGGCTTATTACTGAATAAGATAAAATGAAATTTCTACTTTTATGTTCCACGAATATGTCCTCTAGGCAAAGGGAGACGGATGATTAATAAGAGTGAATGATTATAAAATAATCGGTGGAATGGTCATGTGGGAGGAAACATCTGAATCGCGAGAAAACCCACGGACACGATGTTGTCCATCACAAATTCATATGGCTTGAATTCGAACTAGGTATCACACACAAAAGGTAAGCACTGCACTATTGATCCACTATGTCCTTTGATAATGAATGTTTGTGATATGTCATGATGAGTAATGGACACAATATCCTGTTCCAGTGAGTGAAACAATATAAGGGAAACCAATCTACTGGACGAAACTCAATGCAAAGGCTGAACTCTTAAAACGTTTGCTTTTATTTTATTTTTTTAACTTGTGGACCTCAGAACACAAAACACACAATACTTTCACAATCTTTTGCAAATGTGCTACCATATACCAAACATTAATCACCTCAGAGCTGAGGGCAGGGTTGTAGCCACCCCAAATATGTAGGGGGGCCCTATAGAAGTTAGGGGGCAAATCCAACCATATTATAGTTCATCACCATATTATGGTTTATTTGCAAGCCTACCTTGAAAAGTTTAGGGGCAGCCTCCCGGGAATACTGGCCTATCGGAAGGGGAGAAGAATATAAATAAACTTATGTTTATATACTTAGAACACTATTTCGTGTGAGGTCATTGTAAAGAAAAAGCTGAAGTTTTAAAGTACCAACATAAGTAACACACAATGAATTTCTGTAAACATTCCTCTTGTTCAGGCTCCAAAAGTCCTGGACGCCAGTTAGTCAAGCCGATTGGAAATAGGAGTCTGGCTCATAAATAAGTTAAATCAAAAATAAAATTATGAAGGCCCATGTATGAAATTGTATTATTATGGTGCCTAGGTTTGAGAACCGGCGCCTAGGTCACAAGAAAAATTCTCGAGCCCTTATCTTGTTTATGATGGTCTTACGGCAGCTTAACCATCTGTCAAGTCTCTATTCGTTACAGCTTTCTTCAGCTTCAAACCACCGCGGTGACCACAAAAGAATTTATCTTGTAGAAATATAAGAAAGCAAAGCGCTATATAATACGATTCTTGTAAACAAGTCTTCTCGGGCTAGCAGCCAGGTGAATACTGTTATATCTTGCGACGTTTCGAGGGCTGACATCGTCCTCATCTTCAGGCGAATATGATGGTGCAATGGAGTGTATGGAATATATATACACTCCTGTTCACAATACGTCGCCAGGAAAGCTTCAATAGATACGATTCTTGTAGCATTAAGATAAGAATAGTTGTAGCAATGGTGTGGGATGACCGATTGCTAATATGCAGAGTAAATAGTAGAAAAAATGAAAGGATGTAATACAGGGATGCAAATAAGCAACAAAATTTTACTCGCCCAAGAAAAAAGATACTAGCCCACATCCCACAATAGAAATCATTTACTTACCTTCGGTATGATATTAAAATACTCGCCCGCACCAACGAACCACTCACCCCGGGCGAGTGGTTATTTGCATCTCTGATGTAATGGGATACGATTATTTTTAAAGGGATTAAGAGCTTTTTGGTGCAGAAAGTGCTTACTTGTGGGCGTAGAATAATAGCATGAAGATTCACGACAAATCTTCAAAATAAAGGAACGATATATGACAGCCTTGATATTCTCAATCTGTGCATGAACTGATATAGTTCTTAGGCTCTAATGTTTTTGAGGTAATAAAATAGTAAAGTAATCCTCCTTAAGTGTATAAGTATCTAAAATATTTGTAATGATAGAACATTACAAATGACCATTAATGTATTTCAAGCTAGGAAAATAGGTCTTATTAATACGTTACGTTTATATACGTAAGTGTATTACTTATTCTACCATTTTTCCTTTCACTATTCTACTAAATTTATTTGTAGTTTGCAGTGAGAAACTGTAATATGAAAAGATTCCCTGAAGCTTCCAATACCACTCACAGAGCGCTACGGACCTGTGACGTTACGCCAAAACCCTTGTTTGTGTTGCTGTGACTTAAGCAGCTCATTTTTTCATTGTTTGAAGCGTTATATCTCCGTAACGAAGAAATATTTTTCTGAGATTTTTGGTATGTAGTATATTGAAGACTAGTTCTACACGATGGTGCCTTTAAATTACAACCTTTGGTCAAAAAGGAAATATCCATTACTCGCACTAACCCAGACAGTGTGACCGAATGAGATATGGACGAAGAAACACCTTATAAATATTCAAAATGGTATCCGAGTGTAAGTCCGAGGACGTTTCAATAGATTTAAACAGTTTTGAGATTTCTCCTTGATGGAAAGAAGGTGAGGTTTCCATGATAATGTGGCATCAAAGATTACTCCAATATATGTCACAGTAGTACTGGAGTGCACGGGTAGACCTACGTTAATATCGAATAATGATGGATTACGGCGTAATCGACTATGTTTCTTTTGTGGAAGCATTACTAGTGCCTGGGTTTTGGTATAATTCAATTTCAACTTCCATTGATTACACCAGTTGCTAAAAGCTTCTATGGCATATTTTTGCAACAAGCCAGAAGTACAGTATCATCTGCAAACGTGGAAGTATAACACTAGCATACAAGGTAAATAATAAGGATGATAAAGCTGAGCCTTGCAGGACACTAATGCAACGAAAAATTGGAAAAGATAAATTATTGTTCATGGAGGTATACGCAAGACGATTTGCAAGAAAGTGGTACACTATACGTATATATGAGGCCGGAAGATCAAAAAACTGCAACTTATATACAAGACCATTATGCTATATGCGATGAAAGACTTTCTCAAGATCGTACAGAAGTAGACATGAGGATGCATTTTTATTACAATGGTTCGTAATAATATCGAGGAGTCTATGATCGGGTCGGAAACCGGATTGATGTTTAGGTAACAGAGCTATGGAGTCTGCGGACTATGATGTGCTTAAAGCTTTTGCCGAGTGTGGACGTGAGCTGAATCGGTCTATATGGACCAGGATCCGTTGTATCTTTATGGGGGTTTTAGAAACATGAGAAATTTAGATAATTTCCAATCAGGTGGATATTAGCCGGTTCGAAGGACAAAATTACACAGCGTTGCCAGAATATGAAGTAAAATAACGAGATCTTCTTTGATATGACGGTAGATAATACCGTTATAAATTTGGCGCCGTATTCTTCTTGTAAGTATCATGTTAGTAATGTCTAGTGGCGTTATTCGTACCATTGAAGAATGCTGATCATCCAGATTATAATTCATGTTAATTTCAAGATATCCATTATGAGGGCTGGTATATTTGGCATGCGTCTATATAAAGAATCGAACCATCTCGAAAAAAAAAAAAAAAGTTCTGGCGTAAAGGTAATTTGAACATGAACAAATGTATCAGTTTTCGCAGAGTCTGTGGTAAGTGCAAAATTCTTGTGGAGTAGAGGGTAGTGAAGAGAGTGGGTTTTTGAATTAGCTGGTTGAAATATCTGATTGGATGCCTCTCGTCAGCTAAAGCATTTACTGTCTTCATTCAGTTGCGTTTCTTGTATGCTCGCGTATAATTTTGAACCATACGAAGGTACTGATGATGGGGTCGTAGTTAGTGATGTCAACCGGCTCAGCTCGACTCGGTTCAACTGAGCCAACAGCTCGAGCCGACTCGATTGGAATGAGCCACTGGTTCGGTTCGGCCCGGCTTAGGTGAGCCATCGGCTCGGTAGACGTAATATATAAGCGGTCTTCATGAGCTCGACTCTGTGGTGAACAAGCCGTGAGCCGACCCATTTAAAGCAATTGCACCATTAAAGTCGGAACGTTTCATTCAACACAATCAAATGGATCGAGTTTGGTCGCTAGAGGTTAGATTGGATGTCGTTTTTATGAAAGTGACTGTATGTCCGGCTTAGTGGGTCTTCTTGTATCTGACCTCTCTCCTTAAAGAAATCCTTTCTTCGGCTGTGAAGAGGACTGTTACGAAACAAAGTTCTTAGTTCTTGTAAAGTCAGGTATACATTTCCAACTTGATAAATTTCTTGTATAGCTATTTTGAAGAATTAATGGATTTAAGTAGTGTTTGGTAGTTATCATCGGTTTAGGAGAGTAGGGCCCTGGTTTTCTTGCTCCCCTCCCCCTTTGGTTGTGACCCGAGTACTCTAAATCATATCCTTTACTTTAAATGCTTTCTGAGCATTCAGAAAACCAACTGAAAAAAGTAATAAATTTCCTACCGAGACGCACACGTAGACGGCAAGTATATTGTATATTCACCATAGTGATGTCAACCGGCTCAGCTCGGTTCAACTGAGCCAATAGCTCGAGTCGGCTCGATTGGAGTGAACGATTGGCTCGGCTCAGGTAAGCCATAGGCTCGAGCTGGCCTGGGTGAGTTAAGCCATCAGATCGGTTCGGCTTAGCTCAGGTGAGCCATGGCTTGAGCCGGCTCGGTTGGATCAGCTGTTCGTTCGGCTCGGTGGTGCCTGAGCCGAGCCGCTCGAGCCGTTGACAACACTAGTCGCAGTGTGGCATCATTATGGGTGGACAAGTATTCTTTGTACCTGCCCGTGCTAGAGATATGAGAGAAAGATATTGAGAAGATAATTTAGGCCAATAAAGATTACTTGCGGTTACAGGAATACGGTTGGGACCGCTGTTTTGAACGCTTTGCATAAGACTGTCTAAAGTTTTATCGAATATAGGAATGTCAGATGAAAGTTGAATATCTGCTAGCGTGCCACGTATATCCTGGCTATTGTTTGCCACAGTCCAGGAACGAAGACCTCCCTCTGGTGGTTTTAATATACTAGGAAAAAATAACCGCTACAGGATCATGATGGCTAGAATCAAGAACAATGATATCAAGATATGGTAATATACTAGATGAGGCAATCACAACGCGATGAGTTTATTAGAGGATGGACGGGTTGCTCTTGGCAGTGGACAGATTTCAATATTTGTGTGACGGGAGTTAATCAAATCGAAGAAGAAACGTGCTTTAGGAACACTTCTACTATGGTAGTTAATGTCAGCCATTGCAATACGAGCGGAAATTAGTATCCAGATAAGTGAAAAATGAAGTATGTACACGGGCATGTGATCGAATATACGTATATAGTTACAGTGATAGGTCTCGATTTAAAATAAGTAGTGACAATATTATACTCAGTAGAAGTTCAGAGAATTTATGAATAATTATTTTACTGGGTAATTTATGTTGAGTGCCGATAGCTGCTCTGGCATTTGCTCCCTGCCACAGTGGTCCGATAAGGAGTTTATATATATATATATATATATATATATATATATATATAACAGAGACTGGATATTGAGGTAGAGAAACGTTATAATAAAGCTCTTATCCATGATAAACGACAGTTAAACTTGGGTTATAAGAGGATTGATTTGAAAATGAACTGTCTGTTTTGAAAAAGTTGCTGCTTTGACATCCAGGTTATAGATTATTTTAGTTGTATAAAAACTTGATGAATATTTTGGAGAATAACGCTGAAGAAATGAATCATGTCTTCAACAGTAACGGGTTCGTGTAGAGTTATGTAGCTGCATTGGTGTATTTATGTACGTAAAGGTACGACTAGTTTGGGGTTTAGTGGGCTCCGTTTGAATTTTGGCTTTACATTTGTAGCTGTAGGTAGGGTGTTTATCGTGACAGGTATTGCAATTTGGTAGTTTTATTCCATTAAGACTGTTAGGTGTCAGGTGTTGATTGTAAACTCGGTACTTTCCACAGTCGATCGGGAGAGATAGAGGTATACGAGAGGATTCTACTTTATAGCGGCATTTAAATATGTAGGCTCCATACTGTAACAGATGATCAATAGCTTGCTATTCACTTGTCAGAACTCGAACTAAATAAGTCGTGTCAATATTGTTGCGTAACCAAATACATTTCTGCATGTTGACTCTTTTAGAAGTGAGCTCTTTTCCAATCTGAGTTAGTGATATCGGGATTAACACTCTTGATGACTACAGATAATAACGGTAGTTTAATCGATAGTAGAGCTTGCGTCTGGCGTTTTGGCTTTAGTACAGTAATATTTGTATTTTTGTCAAAAATCGCGAAGGAAGCATTGTTACGAACATGGGGACGAAAATCTGGGTTTCTGGACTTTAGTATGACGCCACTGTTGGTGAAATGAATTTCAGGTATTTCCAGTCGCGGTACTACTTGACTAGCTGTTCAAAAATATGTTTCGAGTTTCTGAATTTTGTATCAAAGTTAGTTAGAAGAAAATTATAGGTTTGATCTGTAGAAGGTGGAAATGGTGCGGATTCATTGCTAGTTGTTGGTTGTGTGTCCATACTCATGTCCTGGTTGTCATCAACATTAACAAGGTTGGCCGCCCCAGGAACAGACCCAGAGTGGGGACGCTTATCAACAGACTTTTCAGATTCCCGCCTAGTGTGTCTACAATGATTTCTAAGGCTGGGGAATGACAGGTGGAACCCTGTGCATCGGTTCCGAACCCACACAAAACTGGTGTAGATGATAGTGTAGGTAGATGTAATTACGTAGAAGGCTACCTGTTTGGATAGTAGCCAAGTGTCGAAGTGTTGATCGGAACTAGCTAACAAAACAGTCATTGTCCTGAATGAGGCCCGCTGGTTTTGCCGCCAATCGCCTACTCGTTACAGCGAGAGTATGGGGACAACTGTTTACACAGGCAGGGAAAGATGTGTGTTATTTTAATATCCTTGTACCCAACCACAAATATCAAATTACTTTGGCATTTATACCAAGTAACATACAACGTATTATATTTCTTGAAACCTTTCATGAAAAGTGGTGTTGTGAGTATATGAATTTTCTAAGAGCATTTAAAGGAACAGCAATGCTATTACCTGACCAGCGAACGAGTGCGGGCGGCCGGTTTTGGAACTAAAATCCAAGCAGCATTGTTTCTAACCGGATTACTTGTAATCAATCTATCACAGTTCTTTTTGTCCTGTTCGTAATAAACCACTTCACGCGTATGCTCAAGTCAGGGGCAGATCTAGGGGGCGGGACGATCGAGGCGATTGCCCCCTTCCAGAATAGGATACTATTTTTATTTAAAAAAAAAAAAACTAAGAATTTTCACCTTTGTATTATGAATGTAAAATAAAACCTAAAATAGGTAGGCCTTACTTTTTTTTTTGGTTTTACGTTGAAGAAGTCAAATAAAGCAATAAATTTCAAGAAATTAATTACAATGGCGTTCTTGCTCAAAACAATGTCCACCTTCGAAATCGCAGGTGGCCATTTCTGTTCTAGAAATTGCAGACAATAGCTACTTCTCCTTTTCTAAGGTTGTTTTACTTTTTGTTTTTGCAATACACTCTTACCTTGATTTGACTTCGAACGACCACCCCCCAAAACATTCAGCCTGGATCCGTCCTTGGCTCAAGTTAAGATAAACAGTTTCAAAAGTTATTGAAGTTATTTGCAGAACATCTTAAGTAACAAGAAAAGAAAAAAGAAAAAAAAAAACTACAACAAAAATACACCCTTCATATTAACTTGCGAACAAACTAGCGAGCAGCGTTTTACAGGTTGCTCCTGTTTTATAATGACATCGAATACAACGTAATCAATTTTTATACAAGCTGCTTAATACACGATAGAAACTCACTGAATTGTCAATTGTGCTATGTTGTTCTTAAATTGGTAATTTCCATTCATTTATCACTATTCACAATACATCTGCATTACTGCAGGAATGGTTCACTACAACCACATAACTTACGGCGTTCTTTATTAAGGGGAAAGAGATTAGGCTATACGTAACATCTAAACTGCAACTTTTAAAAAACCGTTGGATACACTGCAGAGTGAAACTCTCCGCTCCCCTGTTCCACCGCGCTTGCACAGAAACTGATGTAAACACAACAGCAGCGCCATCCTCCTAAAACCGTACTGCTATCCTGGTCAGGTAATACCATCTTTTGTTCTTATTTGAACTAGTAACATATTGCGCATAAGATAGTAACACTGTTTATCATGTAAATGTACTCAAAAAAATTATACGCTCACACTATTTTCGTGAAGGATTACTGGAAATATAATACGTTGTATGTTACTTGGTGCAAATGTCAAATATACCGCATAAAGCTTTAATCGTAAAAAAATCACGGTTAGTAAATATATAGTGTATATTTCTGATATGAGCTGAGCCGTAGCTAGAGATTTTGGCGCCCCCTACACTTACCTTACCAAGCTTTTTTTTTTTTTCATAACAGAAGCAGCTTTTGTTCTTATGCTACGCTGAATTTTTATCAAGCTGCTTGGGCAGACCATGGCAACAGCCGAAATCGATCGTTATGTATTCTTTTATAAATAAGAACTGTTTACAAGAGGTTGATTTTTGGACTTTTAGTTAAATTTGATAAAACTACCTTTGGTTGTATACAAATCCATCTGGAGAACAGTTATGGAAATTTACAACTATTTACAACGTTTCATACTATGGGTAAGAAATGAAATTTCAACACATTAGAAACAATATGCTTTTAAAATGTTCGAAATTGGTGACGGCATTAATTTCCAGTAATAATTGTAAACTTCTGTAATTTTATATCATTTTTATTTCGATTCTGTTATGGTAAAATATATTTTGTGAAACGTAACGGAAATTCAGGAATATTCTCTGCGAATTTCTCAATATTGATCGATGGAGGTGAAGAATATGTTTAATGTTTGTATTTAAAATCCAAAATATAGTTTCGCTACTGCACACCTTTGAAATTACAGTAATAACTTAATTTCTTGATGAATGATCTCAATTTAAGGTTACTTATCATAAGTAACATATATATATGTTTTGTAAATGTGTTACAATACATGATATAAATAATTAAAAAGTTACATGCAAATAAGTATACATATGGGTATATGTTTTGTATTTATGTAGATAAATAAAAATATTACACAATTAGATGCGTATGCACACAAAAAAGTATCCTAGCGATACAAGTAGTTGGTGGAGAAATGATTTCAATAAATTCCTTCAAATTGGGAGCATTTCGTGTCGATAGAATTTAAAAACACTGGTAGTGATCAGACTTTGAAAAAGACGGAATTGGTTGGGTTAAGTTCTGACCCCTAAAGCCCCTGTTCTACAACTGTTTTAAGTTCAAAAATGTTAACATTTCCCTTGTTTATCTTTATTTTTAATATTCCCACTCAAACAGCATCTTGTGTGTTCTCTTTATTCCTCTCATTTTCATGCCTTCACTCTCACAGTTGTGATTAATCAGATTGGGTAGAAAAGCGTGATTAACTAAGCAAACTCATCGTCATCGAAACGCCGAACACGTATTACACACTTTGACTTTTTCTGATTTTGAAAACGATTCTGCATACACTATAAGCCATCACTTGGCACCTTATATATCACATGGTCATTAACAAATCATATATATATATATATTAATAACTTTCTTTAGGTAATAAGTAAAAACTTGTTGTGACTCTTATTGAAATGTTTGGATTGCGAGCGGAGCGTGCAAGATTTTTTTTTTTTTTTTTTAACAAATTTATTTCTATGCAAACAGACAACAATATTGATTTACTAGGGCGCCAATACTTTTTTGGGGCGATGCGTCATTTACTTATTTCCAATACTTTTTCTTTCTTCTTGCTCGTTCGGCATTCTCTTGCTATCAGTGTCCGCCCGCCCCCCGCCCCCTTCGTAATTACGGCTCTGAATATGAGTAGAAGAGAATTAAAATGCAGAAATGTGGTAATCTCGGGAAATTGTTTTAACAACACAATTTTCTTTTATTTTTAACTGTGTATCGTATATTTACATTTAATCCCAGCTCTAAAACTTCTTTATCATATGTACAGGGAATTACATCCCTCTGTGAGCACTGACAGAAAAGAATAAGAGGAAGGTTTCACTTTCAGCCTGTACGGCTTGTACAATCACATTAGAAACGGCATCTCCTCAATAAATTTAATATTAAGATTGTAATGTTCCCGCCTGGAATTAAATCACATAAGTTATACAGAAGTACCGGAATTTAAATGCTTCCAAACAAAATCATGATCCCCGACATTTATAACACCTCATATTTTGCCAATACCGTTGGCAATCTCCGAAGTATGAAGGAAAGTTGTAAGAAAGAAAATCAAGTTATTAAGTGTTATTAAGTTTATCTTCCCTTTTTTTTCTTTCTTTTTAGTTTTTAAATTACCTTTTAAATAAAAGATATTCGAATAAGCAGAAAATTTAATTTTCCTTTGCGCTTGTCACTTAAAGTTTTCAGCATATGGTATTAATAAAAGTTTTCGAAATAAGTGACATGAAAACAAAATTGACTAACAGAACACAGCGGACGGAACACACAAATAAACTACTTACTGAAACTCTATTGTCAAACCAGTTATAATGTGGAAAATGAAAATAGCAATAATAGGAGACAAAACTACACGATCAATGAAACAAATATTGTGGTCGGATAAATCAACCTTGGCACGACTCCCGACAGCAGGGCATGCTATTTGTGAGGAACAATTGTGTACAATCAACAGGACACACTGAATTAAAGGAGGATGCTAATATAGGGAACGGTGCAGGCAGGGCCGTGCCGTGGAAAATCAGCGCCCGGGGCGAGAGTATATGACGGCGCCCCCATACATATATTCCAAACAATTTTTCCATTTTTCTCCCGAATTTTTCGCCCCCTTACTTCGGCGCCCATGGCCGTCGCCCCACCCCCACGGCACGGCCCTGGGTGCAGGACTGGTTTTCATTTGCACGTAACAGTGTATCTGCAGAAATGGATCAGAGACAGAAAGAAAAACAGAACTGTATAGAAAAGGTAATGTACTGTAAATACGATTGTAGGAAATTAATAGTTTATTTAATATGACTTACACAGAAAGATTTAGTGATTGACACGTTATAAAAAGAGAGAGCTTCGCACTAGAAGGTATGGAAGATGATGTGTAGCATTTAGTAGTTGCTATGGTGCTTTTCTAAGACATAAAAACACAGTTACGCATATCATTAAATGGATCAAATCACGAACAGGTTATTATTTAATAATTACTATGTTTATCGTCCTTTTATGCAAAATATTTCTTGTGAAAGTCTGCAAATACCTATTAGTGACTGCCGAAGCATTGCGTTTCATATGTCTCCCACAAAAACTGTAGTAAATGTGAGAATATCGAAGAATGTAAACTCTGCTTCTCACACAATGTCAGAATGATACAGACTCTGCATGGTGGAGGTTTTGGTTAGTTGGATTGGCATTTAGCGTCCCTTTTGGCACCAAGGCTATACGTGGACTTACAGCTTCATGTGGGATTCAAATCACATGAGTTTCACCGAGAATCGAATTCATATCTCCTGAGCTGATACGTGAATTCTAACCATATAGCTATGAGGGAGGTAAAGATGGAGCTTTTGCTACAGGTTGGGCAGTTATAGCGTGGTTTTCCAGATGACCCTGATTTTTTCTAAAGGAAAGATGACTGGTAGAGACTATGATACCGTTGTAAGTAATTTATATTTATTTATTTATTTATTGGCGTACGCATTGCGTTCTGCATGATGGTCTCTTTCAAAATGCAAACATTTCAATCCACACAGTTACAAGTGTTCACTGGAGAGTGTGAGGAAGAGCATGCACGTTTTCCTCGCTTTCATAACTGTCAATATTGAGATTTCCGATCTAGTACGACCTGCTTCAAATAACAAGAGGGAGTTTCGTTATCTTCTTCAGTCTCTTTCACGGAACTGAATCGGTTTCCCGTGAAGAATAGTGTAATATTCCATCTACATTTAGAATTTATGCCCTAGAAGATTCATACTGTTCTCAATGCCGAATGAGGTCTTACGCTTTATTAGGAAATCAATTCCTTATTTTACTAAGTACTCACAAAATTTGAGCAATCCTCTTATTTAATTATATACAGCAATAATTAGAAAACACATAGAGGCCTATAATATCCAAGTACCCTCAGCCTGAGGTTGAAAAGAAATTTGATATTTAGTGAAATAAGTGTTTAAATTGAAGTAACGTTTAATATAAGACATTATCTAAACATTTACATAAGAGCTTCAATAAAATACTTTTGACAAATTTAAACGAAAAGTAATTAAAACACACAAATTAAAAATAGTTACTTAGTGAACGTAAGGAACACTTATTTAAATTTATCACAGTCATCTCCATGTTCCATAAAGTCAGACAATGTGTATAAACTTTTCTGATATTTCGAGAGACAGATCGTTTTTTTTTATTTATTTATTTATTTATTTTTTTTAATAATGTTTTTCTATCTTTCCACATGCTCGTATTTACAACGTATTATATCTTTGAGACTCTTTGGATACGTATATATCATGTTTAGTAGAAATAAGGCACAAAAACAACGATTCTTCAAAAAGAGAGTTCCAGCAAGTCTTTATGAAAAAGGACACTGCGTTCTAAAATGTGAAGTAGTGAGATATTTACGTTCACCTAAAGCTGCATTGTTGTTTAAATGCTAGTAAGTTAATACCAAATAATAATAATAATGAAAAAGACTTACCTTAAATCAAATTATCTTCTAAAGTTAAATATTTTTTAAAAGTAAGTTTTCACAGAAGATATATACATCCAAGGATTCTCTAAGGCAAAATACACGGTACTGATGAACAAAATTATATTATTGTTATCTGTGAGTTTATTTCTCCTCAAAAGAAATTAACATACACACACTACTAGCATGTTGATTTACCACGGTATGCGTAATATAAGTGTTCAAAGTGTGCGCCGCCTCGCTGTAGACAGTGTTCATATCGTTCACGCAGATTCTCAAACATTCCTGAAACAAAAGTTGCTGCAGACTCCTGCAAAAGAAGATGATTTGCTCACGTAATGCAGGCACAGTTCTTGGTGGATTTCAAACAATAGGCAGCATAACTGTGTTACTTTGTGCCGTCTTATTAAATTCCACTCGGAATTGTTCTGCCACCTCTTTCAAACTCGGTCCACCTTCACGACCGCTTCTGTATGAGCGGAAATAACGCTCAACTATGAATACCTTTTCCTCCGTTAAGAGACTCATTTCCAACAACTGCACAACACAACTTCCTTTTCACTACTGCGAACACGTGTAGCTGGAGTTATGCCCCGTCGACAAACACAACCACGTGTTCGTGATGCGCGAGTTTCAGTACTGTATATTTTGGCGCATATCGTACACAATAAATACAAACATATGGAAAAAGTAGCAACCTGTACTGTTTTTTAAAATATCACGTAAGTTTATACACATTGTCTAACTTCAGAGAACATGGAAGTCTGACACATTTAATTAAAAATACTTTGTTTTATTCTAAATATCTAATGAATACCTATTCAACAGGAGAGTTTAACATTCTACTTATTAATGTTAATGGACAAAACGATAAAACTGTGGTATTTACCTGAATGATGACTGCTTCTTGAAAATATTCTTGGAATAGAGATATATTGATTGTGGCTGACATAAGTACAATTTTTAGGTCTTCTCGTTGAAGCAAAAGACACTTAAGCAAACCGAGTAAGAAATCTCCATGAAGATGCCGTTCATGAATTTCATCCAAAACTATCACATTATAACTGCTCAACGTAGGATCTGTAGACACCTGTTAATAGATAGTTAATAATGAATAGCCTTAAGCTGCTACAATGTTTTATAGCGTAATAAAAATACAAACTTATGCAATATTCACAATCAAAAGCAAGTAAAATTAAACGATGAACAGTCAATTATAATACCCCTGTTAGTAGAATATAGCTATCTGAGGGAAGGAAACAGGGAAACGATTTGGAGTGCTCAACTCTAAACACATCTGGCATTTTCTCATTGTGACTAGAAATATCCCAGATAGCGTATAGATAATGGGCTTAAAAAATAATCTATTTAATCTTTAGATAGCAGGTTCGCAAGAATGAAGAGCTGGCATTAACATCGAAATTTCAGCTTACAATGGAAATCGAAATCACGACTATGTGTATTAAGGGGTACGGTCCTTCAGTGTCTACAATAAGATCAATCTTTTTTATTTCTCTATCAAGCAAATCTAACTGAGACATCCTGCGTATTCTTACTCTTATGGCAATTCATAGTGTATTAAAGCGTGGATGGTGAATGACTTGGATTTTAGCAACCTGTTTAACACCGATACTATACGGAATGCGAACCATATGAGCTGCCACTGTGTTGTGCTTTTCTATGAAAACTTGGTTCCACTCTTTGCGCATTGTTCAAGAAAGATGGGAATCAGAATAAGAATAAAAGTGTAAGAAATTTTTTTGAAATACTTCGCAACGAGTCACTTGCGTTCGTCCAGGCATAACTGACAACTACACAATCCTCACCATGTTGATTCATCCAAATGCACTGTAGCATTTTATTGCTACTCCACTCTTTCATCACTTGATTTCGCTTCGTAAATTCAGATTGTCAGTTAAAGAATAACGAATTCTTACGGCGAAAGATGTACAAATAGTCGTATCACTATCGTTAATTATTTTCCCAGAAAACGAGTTTCAAAAAGGTGGTATCATATGATAACATAGTCACGCGCACAAACTATATCCAGATACAATTTCGTTTCCCCATTATCACATTTCGTGATTTTCTATACGATGACAAAAGCTTATTAAACATCTATGACGAGCTTTGTTTATTACATATTATGTATATATATATACAGCGTATATCAAGAAGAATCATCCGGATTTAAACAATAATATCTATTCTGTCTTTTCAGAGATGTGAGTGAACAACGTACTGTTGGACAGAGGAACATCTCTAGTTGTACATGGTTTCCGTTAGGTAGCAGCAGTGTGCTTGAGTGAAAGCTCACTACGGTTCTGGTTAAAACGGCATCTGGACAACAGAAATCGTTTTGTGTACTACGTTTTGCGGAGTGCAAGTCAGTGATAACTGTTCAGCGTGACTTTCGTACTAAGTATGGTGTGGATCCTCCTACTGCACAGAGCTTTAGACGATGGCATGAACAATTCCGAACAACAGGTTGTTTCTGTAAGGGAAAATCACCGGGACGTCCTCGAGTGCCCGACGCAGATGTGGAGCGCGTCCGTCACTGTTTTACACGCAGTCCGCAGAAATCCGTTCGTCGTGCAGCTCGACAGCTCAACATGCCCTCGATGTCCGTCTGACGTGTGTTGCGTCGTCGTTTACACATGAAATCATACAGAATTCAGCTACTGCAAGCTCTTTGTGAAGATGACAAAGAACGACGTATGTATTTTTGTAATTCCATTCTTGGCAAGATTGCAGAGGACGACAGTTTTGTTCAACGCTTAGTGTTTAGTGACGAGGCAACATGCCATTTGAATGGAAATGTGAACCGCCATAATGTGCGAATATGGGGAACGGAATACCTACATGAAGTTGTACAACATGAGAGGGACTCGCCAAAAGTTAATGTGTTTTGTGCAGTTCCCGAGAAAAGGTGTACGGTCCATTTTAATTTGCCAAGAACACTGTGACGGGGATAACCTACCTTGATATGCTTGAGTATTATATCTTTTCCCACAATTGGAGACTGATTCGAATGATTTCATCTACCAACAGGATGGGGCACCACCACACTGGCATGGTAAAGTGCGGGGATTTTTAAATCGAACGATTCCACAATGATGGATCAGTCGCACTGGACCAAATGATGCAGCGTTACATTATTGGCCTCCAAGGCCACTTGACCTTACTGTATGTGATTATTTCTTGTGGGGGTTTATAAAAGACTCCGTTTATGTGCCTCCGTTACCAAGCACATTGAATGAACTGCGACATCGCATAACGGCAGCTGTGGAAGCTGTAACTGAAGACATGCTAGCTGCAGTTTGGGACGAATTTGAATACCGCATGGACATATGCCGTGCATCTCACGGGGGACACATTGAACACCTATGAACAGGTGCAATAAAAACTTTTTGAGTTACACTGTCATGCAAAACAAAAACTACTTGTATATGTTTATTAGTTTCAGAAATACAGACTTGCCAAAGTGGATGAATCTTTTTGATACACCCTATATATATATATATATATATACATATATATATTGGAAAACCGAATATCTAGTGTATGCATCATGTGTTCTTGGCATATCACTGGAAACAACATACCGTTAACAGTACACAGGTTTTGGAAGAGTTCGTTAAGAATACTGTAAAAGCTAAACCTCCTCAAATTGTTTAAGCAAAACCTAAGTTTTGTAATGTACCATATCAAGATTGCTCGGAAGTTTTGTAATGCGCCATATCAAGATTGCTCGGAACTGGAAGTCTTGTAAGCTGGAAAATTTGTTATAGGTGTCGAGTAAGTCGACTGATATCAGTAAAGCATACGTTTGGAAGTGTACAGGTCTCTCGTTTTCGAACATAAATGGAAGGTTTGTGCATCGGGTTGTAATGTATGATGAGAAGTGGGTACTGTATGAGAGTTTTAATATATGAAACAATATATAAAACTCTACACAGGATGTATGTATGCATGTTTGCCTTCATTTCACTCATATAATAGTCAGGTATTAATGAAACGTCCACCAACTGACATCTCGAAATTATGACAAACTAACTATAACCACCCTAAAGACAATAGGACTGGCCAAACAGCGCAAAAGGTGGAATAATGTGTGTGTAAGACCGAAGAAGTAATTTATTTCGTTTAATTATTTCAACTGCCTGACGAATTCCACGAAATGGCTTGAATCTATAGCTTTTCGGCGAGAAAAAGTGATTTAAGATAGGTATCAGCTTTAGGGAAAGTTATTCACAAGCATCTATGGGAAATTCATTTACGTGGCCAAATTTTGCGTAATTATAATGGAAAGAATCTAGTTTCCGGGTACGAGAAAGCGATTTAACGACGTTTTGAGTTTTGAAAAGAAAGAAAATAAAACCTTTATTTTCTACATTCCTTTGTACAGGGACGGAGCTACAAAGGAGCCACAGGGAGCCCCAGCTTCTTAAAAGTGGTTTTATTTCATCTGTAACCCTCCAGTTTGTTTTACGCTATTTGTTAATCTATTTGGAAATCTACCAGTACTCATCATATTAATACGAGCATAAATATAGGCCACTACAGAAAACTATACACACTGTTCATTTTGTTTGGTGGACACAACATGAGCTTATGGGAAAGATGCTAAGAACTACTTCAAGTTTGATTGTCTATTGATTGCAAGATAATTGATGCGTGTGACAGAACCAGAACTTCCATATAAAATCTTCTATTTTCTTTTGTTTGAATTCATGTGAAATTGTTCTCGTTTTCACTTTTTGTGCGAGGTCAAGGACTAGTTCACCGCGGGAGTACACTCGGTTCGGAACCCATTATAAATTGTAGTTCAATATCTGGTATGAGAAGAGAAATAGTCAAAAAGAAAACCACCTTTTCTCAATGTCAATAACGTCTCTGGTGCTTACAGTTATAAAATCAATCAAAGATAAGGAGACAAATTCACTGCGATCCTACAGAATATCTTTCGCTTTCTTGTTGTATGTATGGCACCAACAACATTTTGCATCAGTCTTGATGAAAATACCTATCCAACCATTCTCTTTCAAAGTTGTACTATTGGGACCAAAAATACGAAAGTATAATATTTTGGTTTGAAATAAATTATTTACACAACACATGATACTTCACATCTGTTTAATTTACAATCATTTATGGATAAAAGTATATTCATTTACGAGAGGTAGTCTACCCCTTTGGTCACCTACTTAATTTGCAGCATATTTCTGAAACAATTTAAACACTATCAGGTGTTATTATTGGTACTACGCTAGCCACTTTTGTAAGATGGACATTTTTGTGAAACCAAGAGTAGCCAATAAGCACATTTCATTGTATATTATTTTGTAAAGCTGAATGAGACTTCAAGGATGAAAAACTTTTTGAAGAACGATACTGGAAATGTTCATTTACTTCAGGAAAGGAACGGAAAAAATGAAATCCTTTAGTTTAACGTCATACGATGGGGAGACGATAATTAAAGCAAGTGAATGATTATGGAAGAACTGGTGGAATGAGAAAATGGGAGGAAACGGGAGTACCCTGAGAAAACCCATAGACACGATGTTGTCCTCCACAAACTTACTTGGCCGGGGATCGAACCAGGAACCCCACATACCAGAGATAAGCGCTCTACCACTGAGCCATCGTGCAGAAAGGGAACGGATCACTTATTTCTGCAGCACACTGTACAATGATATTATCAATAATTTACAAAACATAAATACAAATACTTACCTGTCTCAGTAATAGTCCTTCCGTAATAAACACAATTTTTGTATGCTGTGTTTTGCTCTTCTCAAATCTTATTTGGTATCCGACTTTTGACCCATATTCATTCAGTGTTTCGAAAGCAACTCTCTTCGACAAAGATATGCATGCTATTCTTCTCGGTTGAGTGCATGCTGCGAAACAAAAACATCAATTATGGTTCTATAATTAAGTTTTTATCTTTCTAATTTTATTGGAGACAGTACTACAGAGGGCTTGTTACAAATTAAAACAATGCATACTTATCAAGAGCCGAATTATACGTCATCTGGACCTGTGGAACACCAACAATGATTTTATAAGAATAAACAATAAATACTACTCACAGGTATCCCCTAATAAAAAGACAGTCATGTTTTCATCTTTCAACATTGAGATACGAAGATGTGGATAAAAACTTTAACTACAATTTCTTAAGGAAAATAGTGGGAGAATTGCAAATAATATTCAAGTTATTCTTTCTCTGATGATTTTGTGCTTCTATAATTTTTACACGCCAACAACGTTAGAAATTAAATAAATTCAAGTTCGAACCGTTGCAGGTATTGGAAAAAGGACCCAGCAAGGACCGAAATTATTCACATGGATTAACAGATATTCTTTATAAGATATAGAGGTAGCTACTTATTATCCTACATAATTATGCTAATAGCATACTAAGCAGTATTTACACTTGTTCTAGTTTTTGTGTTACTACATTCATTTATGCCATGCTTTCTAAAAAAAAAAATCTAAATTAATACTTAATTTAGATAGTAAATTTGTTAGATTTAAATTTTTTATCTAAATTTAAATTTAGATAGTAAATTTGTTACTTTGGTATACCGCAAACCTTCTGCCGGTACAAAATATATCAACTTCAAATCATCACATTCATGGCTTCAGAAATTAAATGTTTGGAAAAACTGTTTTAGGAGAGCTCTTTTACTTTCAGAACTCTCTGAGGATTTCACCAAGGAAATACAGTATTTATTACAAATTGGACAGGAAAATGGTTCCCAAAAATCTTTATTGTTAAAATGGTACAAACAAGTACAACAGGAGATCGTCGGCACCCACCATCAACCAACAACAAATGCCGTAACTGACAGATCGATTGGTGTTCCTTTGGTCCCACATTTTTCAGCAAAAATCAAGATGATTCTGCAAACACACATCAAAATTTCAGAAGTTCCTCCAAAATCTACAGATAAATACATAATCAATTTTAAAGCATTTTTTACTGACCCTTTACAAAGCAGTGGTGTCTATCGGGTGAAATGTTAGTGTGATAAAGTGTATATAGGTCAAACAAAAAGAAACATTTGTACTAGAATAACTGAGCACGTTCGTACCTCGAAATCTCGGAATCCGCAACAGTTATCCGGCCTTGCAACGCATCTTAGAGATTATACCCATCATGTTTAATTGAAATCGTGGAATCATGTTTAATTGAAAAAGCAAAAACAGCAACGGAACGAAACATTAACGAATCATATTATATTCACAAAGAAAGGCCTTCACTTAACCTGGATAGAGGAGAAATAAATATTATTTGGAGTAATCTTTTCACTACATACTTTCACCATTTGGAAAGCAAGAACAGAAAACAGTGAACAGCAGTGTACAATGTCAGTGAGTTTCTATTCCCGTGTGTTTTAATGTTTGACAGATTTGTTTTTTACATATCCTCATCTTTTAACCATTTTTAACCATCCTTCATGTTTTTTTTTTATCCTTTTTGAAGTCTACCACAGACTGATGAAGGAAGTAGTATCTTCCGAAAGCGCTACCTGTTGCATGTAGAAGAAAATTCTGCTACATATTTTTTGCGGTCAGTAATAGCCTTTCCGCTTTTTCTCATTGCTTTATATGAGTTTCTTTGTATTTGGTCTTTCGTCTTATGTAAAATATTAAATTTGTTGAATTTAAGCTTATGCTCTAAATACATGTTTAAAAGGATCCGAAATTGGATTATCTTGGCTTCTAGATTTCTTGACTGGTCATAATTATTTTTGGTCATATTTATGTACTATCCTGATACTACCATATGACCTCATACATACTGTCAAGACCTCTTTCTCCATTAAATAAATTTTGTATATTAACAGGGCCTTCTCTGTGGTAAGTGAGGGTGGTATTTCTGGAAAGTTTCCGTGATAACCGGAAACTGTTGGATGTCTATTACTTTCTCAAGAATTCAGTTATTTCTCTGATTGCTTTTAACTGCTTAGAAGTGTGCAACTGAGCTGACTGTAATGGGTGTATTGGAAAAACTACCATTTCTTTCCGAGAGACTTTGTATTAAACTTATGATAATTCGGGGAGAAAATGAAAAACTTAAGAAAATAAATCTGATTCTAGTGAAGAAGTGCGCAAGAAACCTGGAGAAAATAAAATTCAATATCTCAACTAACATTTCAGTTATTGTTTATTGTTATATTCGCAATAAAAAAATTGCAAATAAAATTGATTGCCCCCATATTATTCCGAGTACTATGGAAGTATGACCAACATTTTGGAAAAATTGGTCTTTTAATTCAATCTTAAGAACATTATATGAAAAATAAGGTTGTAAGTTGAAGTGAATGACAACAGTGTTTATTACATCTGGTTATTTCTTTAACAAACATGCAGTTTGTTTCTACATTATACCCACCTATAATAAAGAAATAAAAGTTTGGATCTCACTTCTTTTTTGAAAATAGTTTACAAAAACTCAATTTAGAATACAATCTTATATATAAAAGAGAACGCACAAATCCTTTGTTCCCTCATCACGCTAATACGGCTGAACCAATTTCTTTCATTTTTGGGGGGTTATTAGGATTTGGACCCTAGATGGTTTTTATCATATCACTTTAATTTTCAATTACCAGTGTCTTGAGATAATTGACCATTCAAGTGTCCATAACGTACAAATCCTTTGTTAGTTCATCATAGGTAAAAATAAACGTATTTATATGCAACCCGCATGACCGTGTCACTCGGCGGGTTAACATAAATGACAGGCGATATAATGTTAACATTTACTGCAATCTACTATGGTTTTTATCATATCACTTGAAAGCGAAAAAGTAAAAATTATCTAAGTAACAAAGTTTATTGCGTTCCGGGGTGACCGCAGCGAAGCGGGGTGAACGCTGCTAGTGTGAAATAATAATAATGTTGATATGCTATTAAAAATACAATCAGAAAGTAACATTTATATACAAAATTGTTGGCTTACGATAGTACTCAGGATATTAAATGCTAAAAAGAAAGCATTTCTTTGCTGACATGTCCAGAACTCACTCTCTCAAACTGTGCACATCCGTAAGAAAGGATATTCCTTCTTTATCTCTTTCTTGAAGTTAGCTTTGCAAAATTAAACACAACTGTAACCAGCTGTTACTTATATTTATTCATAATTTGTATTGGATTGAAAAATTTTCATTTTGGATGTTATAATAAATCGCAGGTGTTATAGGTTATTCACACTATCTCTACTAAAACAGGAAACAAAAACACATAGAAATTTCTTCATATTCAAGAATTCTTTAACTAGGAAACAAGCCACGGTATGCGGATATTGCCGAGTCGGACAAATAAGGTTGTCTTTCTATAAGACTCAAAATAGAAAATAAAAGCTGCGAATAAGACCAAAGAAGAAAAGTAAGGTACTCAGGTAACGAAACGGGAAAAAGACTAGATGGAATTGGGAAAGATTTTTACACAGTCGAATTAAGTTTGCAGTGCGAACATCATCGAACTTATCGAATACATCTTCGCTATAAGATTGGTTGTGACTACTAATTTCCTACTGACTAAGTTACGATGCATTAAAATAGGCAAAGCTCCATACTTCAGTTGTCACCTTCTACACCAATAGTATTTTTTGGTATTTTCATACACTCCCACTGTTCAACATAAGGTTCAAAGAAACCAGACATCAGTTTGAAATATCAGCTAAATTAAATATTCAGTGTTTTATTTCTTAATTAAAATCTGCATATTTTACATATGTTTAACTGTTATTGAATCTTCTAAGGATTTACAACATAATGTGGTCTATAGCCCAAACAACAACGAGAACAAAAAAGAAAAATATGAGCTACTTATTGACCACAAACAAATAAGAGTAAGATACAAACATGAATATCAGAAGAAGCTAACACGAAGTTAGCATACATAAATTACTCGTCTGTCTTTCTATTCGCAACATTATTATTAATTAGCTACATTATATCAACTTACTTGACCGATTGTGGCTAATACTCTACTGTATAGTTCTGACATGCAAAAGATTAGGTGAAAGTTTCTGAGGAGAGATAGGAATACTTCTAGGTAAGATAACGATACATCATATCTCTATACCGGTATCGTATTACTATTACTATTACTATTTTTATTTTAATTTTTATATGCCTTAATCAAGCTGCAGCTGAAGTTTCCATCTTGGGTGACTTCTACTACAGTAATAGTTAGTTGGTCTCGACGCAGCGCTCCACTAACAGTACTCAAAACACTCTTGAAGATTCCGAGACGATCAAACTCCCATCTGTCCTTTACCGTTTTGATCATTTCTTCCAAGTTATTGAGGCTTTTGCATGCCAGGAAGTCCTTCTCTTCTTCCTTGTTTGTCCAAAAAAATTTGATATCCACGTGCCAAGCAACATGTGTCAGCAACACGTGTTTTCCATTCAAGTGGTCAAGAGACACACGACAACAGTGAAAAGTAGACATGAATTACAGAGTGCATAGGTGTGGAATGTCACTTAAGATTGTTTGCCATATTTTATTACGCAAGGGTTACAAAGTTACTTCTAAAAAGAATTTTTTTTTTTCCCCTCATCAATGGCTCGAAAAAAAAAAAATGACAATGAATTGCTTTCGGAAGGTGAGCAAATATAAAGTTGAGGCACCAGGCCTTCCTCGAGTATAGTCAGGAAACCTTTCTCGGAGAGCCTGAAGCAATGAACTCATTTTCAAGATACGTGCCATCTAATATTAAAATAAACTATAGCACTAGTCAGGAATATCATCTACTCGATATTTGATTTTTAATTCAGTTCAAATTTGTATATCTTATGTAAGTTCAAGATAAATTTACTACTGAATCTTTTAAGGAATTACAGCATATGTGGTCTATCGTTTCTACAGCACCAAAAGCAAAAAAGAAAAATCTGAGGTATACAATGAGCACATAGTACAACAAAATAACAAATAAGAGTGAAAAAGAAACACGGGGGTTAACAGATGCTAAAACAAAGTGACTTACGAAACCATTTTATGACAAAAAGGCTCATATTTTTCCTATTCGTAAGATTTGTTATTAACTGGCTACACTGCCTAAACTTGCTGGAACCGATTGTAGTGGATACTCTACTGTATAATGCTAATATTGTGCAAGTAAGTCAATACATTTTTCACACACACGTACTTATTTCAGAATAAGGTAAGTAACATTATAAGAACAAAAAATGAGTGAAACTTTCTTTATACGCCGAAATTTTCAATGAAAAATGAACCACCAAAACAAAAATCATTCAGTCATATATATCAACTTCCACTACTGTGGGAAACTCAATATTTGACTTTTATCAAATATCAGTGATAGAAAGCTCGATGCGTAAGATAACTCAAAATACCCGAATTATTACCTTTCCTGGAAATGTTTTTAAACGAACTTAGATCTAATTTTTCATTATGAATTTATTATTTTACAAACAGAGTTGTTAAAGCGATAATCTATCATCTACATACATATATCGAAATGATTGCACTCAGAATCTCTACAAACATTCACCAGATATTGAGTCATTAACTGATCAAATCAAATGTGAGGAATAACAGACAAGTATACATCAATAGTAGGGAACCAGACCGAGACCTATCCCCACCCTTCCTTTTCAACATCATGGATATATTTTGAATCTTCTATTTACTCCTAGAAGTATATAACCTGTCACTTTTGTCCAGTGATGTGCTGTCGACTATAATTTCAAGACTACGAGTGATGTCTACTGTAATCTATACGTAGTCTACACCACACACTTTCCGTGTAGGGCATGTAGACTATAAATGTGGTTACTTTACCTTGTAATGGAAATAAAGGACTAAGGTATTAATCGGTGCAAATTGAGTATACGTATGCAGAAGTTTGGACATTTTAGAGTGAAATCTAGCATTTCACAAGATGAAAAGTATTATGTTTATGTGTTACAAAGAATTAAAGTGACCACGTAAAAATAATACCAGGTATTACCTACGGAATCACCTATATGACTACTGCACAGATCAAACCAGGAACATATCAGAAAGCTTAATGAAGGTTATGTAAGAGACAGTTGAGAGCGAATAGTACTCCGAATCCTTGTGCTGCTCTTCTGCCTTCGCTCTCTCAGAGTCAAACTCACCCGGCTTTGTTCGAAAGATATCATGTCATGAAAGCTTCAGAAAGCTTGCTGCTAATTTATTAACAGATCGTAAGACATTTAGAAATAATTTATTAACAGTTCGTAGGACATTTAGAAACAATTTCAACTTCTCCTAAAGAAACATTATACTAGTCATTACATGATGAACCTATAACCTCAATCTACACGGATACTGAAAGATACAACAGAATTTAAAAGACTGTGATTAAGCAAATAACTTTAATCAGAGTTACTAAATTATATTATCGACACTCTTGTAATAGTTGCGGAAAATATGATACAAAGAAAGCGTAAATTATTTTAAGTTAATTCGAATTTTATTATTTAAAAGAAATATCTTGGCTTTTCAAAAGAATTTAAGGAAATGTTTTCTCTTGCAAATAAGAATTCGGCATTATTACATATTAACCATAATATTTTCTGCAAATATCAACAATCACCTAACAGTTTGCTGTATACTGTTATTTATTTACTGCTAGATACTGTCTCCGTTAAAGGCACATGTTTAGTTAGTTAAAAAAAAGTTACACATTAATCTTTTAATTAAAATTTGATGCTTTGCTCAGAGATTGTATTTTTCTATGTTAAAACTGGCATATCAGATTGATTACGTTGTCTACATAGAGTAACTCTACAACTTAAGAAAACTCTAAGCTTTAGCGCTACATAAACAAAAAGCCGCTAGTGGATCCTATTCTATATGAATTCCGCCCACGCGCGATTGTTACACACTACTTCCCAGATTTATACTATCATCTCATTCTCTTCTTAAGACTCAAACCCTTCCCGATTAGAACTATGTACAACGCATATAATTCTCACATTATTGGCCTGTCACGTCTATCTAATTTCTCGCACTTCTGGTTGCTTATAGTACTGAAATGAGCCAATGTTCAATCTACGTTTATTATTATTATTATTTGTCATTTACTGTAGGATAAGGAACTATGTCATTTACTGTAGGATAAGAAACTATCTTCAGTTGCTTGCTGATGGTGTTTTTCTGCATCTACAGAACACTCACTAGGTTACATCCAACAGATTTTCAAAGTGCACCAGCTGTGCCGTCACCACCAGTTGTGTTCTATCAGATGCTTGTCTTGATGTTTTAACTTTTTACTTTAATAATAATAATAATAATAATAATAATAATAATAATAAAAACTAAAAGATACTTAGAGAAACTTTTCTCATCTTTATTTAATTTCACGTGACCCACAAACATAATCAAATTGCTGCACTTTTATTGTTTCCAGTGTTACCATATGCGACGTCAAAATCAACGAAACTTCGCTAACTACAAAAGACTGTAGTTAGTTATTGAAATATTGGTCGAGAATGCTATTTGGTGTGTTTATTATTCATGTAAAGTTAAACCATCTGACAAAATTCCAGAATTTTAAAATACGGTATTTTCGAGGAAATGGCGGTTTTTGAAAATTTGACATTTTCTCGAATTTTTTGCGACAAAACGGTTGCACACAGAAGCGATACAAAATGTTTTTCGGAAAGCGGGTTACTAGGTCTTAACAACTGTGAAAACAGAATTGTAAAATTCCAACTGGAAGTGCCCCAAAAAATTCGCGATCTTTGACTTTTCATATAAAGTGACGTTCGTTTGTTAATTTATGTACAAAAAGATATGCATGCGCAAACCAAACTATAATAAAATATAGTTTATTTATATTCCTATGTGTATACCAAAACAGGAATTATAACTCTACCTGTCTCCATTGCTGGATGGTGGGGTTCCGAAGTTGACCATTTTCCATGTTTTCTACAATTCATAAATTGTACTCCCCGTCTTTGATGGCCTATTACTTGGCGGGAAATTTTCTTCGACAAAAAAAATACGGATCCTTTAAAAACAAGTATAGTTTCTATAAAAAAAAGTTTCAAAAACATCTGAGATGATGATGGTGCATGCTCTGCCTGAATTGAAATGGAAGGCACCAATATTTTTATTGCTATACTTAACTGCTACTAAACTTTCCGAGTTTGTTGAAGAAGTATTACAACTCACCAATGTGTTCAAATCCTGCTTTTAACAAATATTGTGGGACCTGTGTAGACTTTCCACAACCAGTATCTCCTGCTACAATAACAACACGGTTATTTTCCACTGCAGATACTATTTCTTCTCTGAAAAATACCGGTTACAAAGTATAAGAACAACTGTAAGGTGGAAAAGTGTTATTTAACGTTTCTAATGCAAACAGTTTAGTTCGTTACACTAACATTCCTGATACTATTCTAAACAAAACTAGCTTGGTATACATCTGTTTACTGTTTGTTTTTGTATTTCATAGTGTCATTTAAAACACTCATAGCACTAGAAGCTAACACACACATCTAAAAGCATGTAGATCATCTGCCACCCTTCGAACAGGAATGCTGTGTGGTATTAGTAGTTGGCCAATCAAGCTGTGTGTAATGTGGCGTTTAATGGCAAGATGGAGGTATCTCGAGAAACTTCATGTACGTACGTTCCACGGTGTCCTATAAAATGCTCAATGGGGTTGATGGATTGATTTGGAATTTAACGTCCCTTCCAACACCGATGCTATATGGCTGGTTCCAGCGAATACCCGGCTAAGTCGGGAAAAGTAAATTTTTACAGAAGAGCATTTGAAGATTCTGATGGTTTCTGTAAGACGGAGTACAGTTAAATCAACACAATTTCTTGAGGATTAATATATCATGATTAACGTGGGATCCCAACTACATGAGCTCCAGCGGGACACGAAGCCGAGTTTCTCGTACCAGAAGTGTGTATACTAACTATATAACCATGAGGGAGCTCTCTCAATGAGGCCGGGAAGTTTGCACATCGTGGAAAATGCTGGAAGTCTGCACTGTATTCTTCAAACCATTCCTGCACAGAACATGCGAGATGATGGGAAAAAGCGCAAGATGATGGGATGTATCCAGTCTTCCAGTAAATTGCAATATCAGATATCAGGACAGGAAGCAAGACCCAATAATTTTATATATTGAGTACCTCTTTTAAATAGAAGTCCCTTATAAAGATAGAAGAAGATAGAGAGTGACGGAGATTCTCTAAAGATACAATTAAAATTGTCTGACGAATGGGACGAACTGTTGCCTGTACATCTTACAAGTCGTTTCATATTTAGTGCAACCTTTGTGACCAGGTGGTTTACACACATGATCCCGGACTTGATCCCTGGTACGTGTAGTAAGCCTCGGGTAAAAATTCGAATAAAGTCTGGAATCATTTTGAGCAGTACATGTCTATCATATAGTTCACTGTTCTAAAACTATGTCCAATTCTAATAAACCAATCATTTCTATATCTACAAATATGACTAACGAAACATTTACTTTTCAGAAACTAAGAACTAGTTTGGAATTTCTTGGCTTTTAGTGACAGCACACAGTACACAACGGTAAAATATTTAATTTTCTCAGCTGGATTTATAATATGCATCAATTTCCCTTTTAAGATTTTATTCAAAATAATTTTATTCGATGTTCATTATTGTATTAATAGATTTTTTACTCTATTTACTAGATTTATATTATGAAAAATATTAATATAGGAACTTACCTATATTGAGCCACAGGCAAATTTGCTTGACTCTGACGAAGTTTCTTTAATTGCGAAAACTTTTCCTTTTGTCTAAAATCCAAGTACAGTAGTAGTATTTTCTGAAATTCATTAATTCGCTCCTCTGAGATCCATTTACCAGACTCCTTATCTCGAGGTGGAATCCTAGCCAGAAGTTCCTTCGTTTTGCAGAAGTTTACCGAGAAGCATAGTAAATGATCTTTCTTGAACAGTTTAGGAACACCGAGCTTCTCATCTACTTCTTTATCGTCTACAACTGTAAGAAACAAATAAGGTAACTTCACTATATTAGAGCGCTTGCAAAACGTTCGACATATGTTTATAATTGGCTTTTTCATTACAGTCCTTACATTTGATTATAAATAATTTAAACAAAGAAATATGATAGTAAGACTATCTATGGCTTTGGATTGATTATTTTAACAAAAGAAACAATGACCAAAGCTTAAAACCCATTTTATTTTAAATTATAATTTGTAACGGTTTCTTTTCTTTAAAAAACTTTCCTCCATGTGAATTCTGCTACATTTGACAATAACTTTTGATTTTAACATAATCTGTACAAAAGTTTGTATTTTCAGTAATTGTAGTAGAATAGTGATACTGTACTCATATATAAATCTAATATTTAAAGATTATATATGATGATACATTTCCAAAATTGTGATGTTTACACAGTGGGGAACGTGAGTAACAGGTAACTTGAAACCTAATTATTATTTTTCTTACAAACATTGCATATATAGACACGACTAGCAGGAAATAACTGGAGTGAAATGAGTTCATTTGCACCCTACTTTTGAATAAGATGAAGATAAAGAGAAATGAATAATACTAAAATAATTAGTGAAATGGTGAGTTGTGGGATAAAGTTCTTGATTTCCTTTTCTCTGTTTACAAAGTAGGCCTAACATAAAACCCTACCATTACGGTCCAGCACCAAGTAACGGACTCTGCTCTGAAGAGTTGATCAATCTATCATGGATAAATTACGATTTAATGAAGTATTTACTATAACACAACGTAGAGAATACTAACAAAGAATAGGAAAAAGTACATTCACTTTTATGACTTGCCGTTGGTAAATGTACGATATTGATTTTTATCCAGCTTTCTTTCACAGTGAAGCGTATTATTAAACATGTATTCAAATACACTGGTGGAAACACACAGTATTGTGTATACTTAAAAGTACACAGTACGATTTTACGAGTCTGGCTAGAGTTTGTACACAAGATGGAGATGGTACCTGTAAGATATCCCAAGTACATTGTACAGAGTACTGAAAAACATACGTATTCACCTTAATAGCACGTATAACTACATCGAGCGGCTACACAAGTACCTGTACGGGCAGCTACCTACTCACATAAAGAAGCTCAATGTCTGTCTGGGGTATAGTATTCCACGTTCGCACACGCTCGTTGCAGATCTTCCTGTAGCTGGAAGGTAGTTGTTGCTAGAGCCCGGCTGGTGCTCAAGAGCTGTCATACCATCTCTCACTCGATAGGACTTATGTCCAGAGACCTAGAAAGCCAGGTTAGAAACCGTATTCCGATTCGAGGAATTGATATATTTCCTAAATTTTAGGAGGGGTACATTGGACAACACCTTAAATTCTTGAAATTCACGGGTAATTGTCAAACTTAATCCGGTTTTCAACTAGTCGATTACATCTATGATCTTAGACTATGAGTCATGATTATAAATCCTAAGGTTCAAAAGTGTGAGTAGAAATCAACCAATTATATTTCACCACAGCTATCTTCCAAAGCAACAATCTTAGACTGAGTTACGTCTACAAGTCTAAATGCAAAATTGCTGTTATTGTATATCAGTAAGTTCTAATGATCACGTATCAGGTTTCAAGTTCTAAATTTATAAAGTTTACTTTGAAAAGAAATATATGATATGACACCAAAACATATGATCAGATTACAACAATGTATCAATGCTTTGTTCACAAGTTGAACCACCCAAAGTTATAGTGCTAGAAAGGGTAGAGATGCAAAAAAGCCGGCTTTTTTGAATCGATGGTTTTTTTCACATAAAAAGCCGGCTTTTTTGGGAAAAAAACGAGAATTTTGGAAATTTTGGCTTTTTTCACTTTCATGATTTTTCTATCTAAATAGCTTTCTTACAGTATATTCTATAGTTAGATAAGAATTCCATGACCTAAATGCCATATTTCGCTCTAAAATTCACCAGCAAGATGGATGGAGCACATGTTTTACGAATTAAAGCTAACGTGAAGAATGTAGTATTTGAGGGCAATTTTAGAGGCTATTTAACTTTATTTTAACTTTTGAGTTATCGACATTTTTTCTTCTCGGGATCATTTCAGTTTGTCATCCATGTTTCATTTCTAAGAGCTTAGTACTCTAGTTTCTAGCGCAAAAGTTAAACATACGTTTTTCTATATATCCGTCAAAGCGTACGTTTTTCAATATATCCGTCAAACCGTACTTCCACATTTCTGTTATACTGTAGCTGTGCAACGATTTAGCAATAATTTTCCGGATACAACCTTGAATACTAATTTATACAAATAATCAGTAGCGGATTTAGAAAAGTACTTTCGGGGGGATTTCTCTGATTGTTTTGTTTTCTAAAATGTCCTAATTTTATTTGGGAGCAGCTTGAAGTTTATGAGTACAGGCATAACTAATATTTCGTTTCGTTTATATATTTAGCGATAATCTTCCGGATACAACCTCATTGAAGATCATTTTATACTGAGAATCAGTGGCGGATTTAGAAAAGTATTTTGGGAGTTTTTTCTTACTAATGTTTAGTTTTTCTAAATATTCGTAATTTTTATTTGACGGCAGCTTAAAGTTTATGAGTAAAAGCATGATTAATAGATATTTCGTTTGTTTTAGACATTAAGTAATTTTGGGAAACAGACTTCAGTCAGAAAGACCGCCC
The DNA here is from genome assembly GCF_964235325.1 of Thermobia domestica. Lineage (NCBI taxonomy): Eukaryota > Metazoa > Arthropoda > Insecta > Zygentoma > Lepismatidae > Thermobia > Thermobia domestica. Next base: position 69,496,230 of record NC_137465.1, on the reverse strand, counting down.
CCTAACCTTCGCAAAACCGTCACTGCTGGTAATTAGTAATAATGACGATTTAAAAACAATAAGAAAGGAAGTCGGCCAACTCACAGTACACGCACTATTTCTACTTCACAGATGGAATGAAGGAAAGCTTTGTCAGAATGATCGAATGCTGAGTTGACTCCCGGACTTCCCGATAGAAGCGCAAAAGCTCCACTCAGTCATGTTTGTTGTGCAGTTGTATTTAAGTTAAATATATTCCGTAGTCCTTTTTTTTTGGGTGGTGGTGGGGTGAGGAGAGTTCCATAATGATATGATATGAAGGGTGTGAGCCAAGAACATGATAACTAACAAATTTTCAATTGCTGAGTTATGCAGCACCAGATAGACAGCAACGCATACCGCTTCGTTTAATCCTTCATGTATAGTTTTATGTGAAAAATTAGCTTTCCGACTTTCAAAATGGATTGTGCAGCAGAAAATTTCTAATTTCTTAACATAGTAAAATTTTGGGTTACCATGTTCTTGCCTCATACCCTTCATATGTTGAATCCCTCTTGTTAAAAATTCAGAAAACTTGAGGACTGAGTAAACCGTGATGGTGGTTACATAAAAGTGTAGAATTTCAAGAATATACAAAACCAAAAGCTCTAGATGTGCAGCCTTTAAGTGTATCATATAAATCTAAGTATTTTTCTTATGTTTTATTTTAATTTTATTTTGTTCCATAAAGAGAGTATGGAATATTTTGAAGTAAAAATACTACATAGAATTTTGCTAGTTATTTGTGTATTTTTTAAAAATAAATATTTACTTTTAGGGTTGACTGGTTTACACCAGCTGTTTTTTTTCTTTTTTTTAAATAAACAACTGGTTTAAACCAAAAAAATAAAAAGAACGAAAAATGCGAATCGTGTGAAGTTCATGGTGACGTTTCCTCACATCAAACCATCTGCATTAGTTTTGTTTCCTTTTCACCTTTTAATCAAGGTATCCCATGTTCAATTCTCGGTCGAACCACAATCCTTTCATGCGTAAACAAAGTAGCGGTTCGGATGTAGCTTTAAGCGAAAGTCTTTTTCTTGATAACCTCGGTATTACGTAAGGATGTTAAGCCTGAACATACGAAATGAAACCAAATTGTATATTTCTGCATGCCTGAATGCCTGTTGTTTTATAAAGAAGCCAAGGTTACTTAAATATATTGATAGAAATTGGCAAAATTTATTGATTGCCTACGTAGCTTCCAACATTAGCTTAGATTGGACTTTCAATGATATGTACGTACTAAATTTGTAATTTAATACCTCAGTTTTAGCGTACTGATTATGATATGTTGATCTTTAAATTTTACATGCAAAGCAATAACAGGACTTTCCGTTATTGTTTTACATTTTGAGTAATGACGGGATTTTCCCGATGGCTAGGGCGGGAGTTTCCCAATTTAAGAAATTTACTGACCGGACTTATTTAAGCTTATGTGACCTCTTCCAGCACAACCCCATTGTTACATAATAACACCAAGGTGAAACAAACTTATTTCTGTCAATGTGTAACATAAATACATAAAGCAAAATATCTAAACCCAAAAAAGCCTGGTTTAAACAAACAAACAAACAAACAAACAACAACAAAAAAACTAGTTTAAACTCCCCCCCAAAACGGAGTTTTGCCATTTTCAAAAACAACCACGGTTCTTGCCAACCCAGCTTACTTTTGTATGTAGGAGGTTAAAAAAAATCATATTATATACATTGGTTAATCCTTTGGAATTCATAATGTAAATATGTTGAAAAGTAAAACTGTTTGAAATATCTTTTCGAAATTCATGGTTTATCTTCGAGGTTTTATATTATTATCGACATCAACCACTAATTAAATGATTTTTTGTGTTATAGAGAAGGGAAACAAAATCTCGTTTATCAATTTAAAGCAGAATTTTGAAAAAAGCCCAAAATTTCCCAAGCAAAAAAGCGAAGCAAAAAAAAAAACCGAGTTTTTTCCAAAAAAGCCGGTTTTTTCCGAGCCCTTGCATCTATACTAGAAACCTTTTTTTTTTTTTTTTGACAATTTCCAAATTTAAGGTTGGACTCTTGTTAAAGTTTATGATAGGGTGCATAAAGGGACCAATGTCTTATGAAAAAAATAGGTCCTGTACTCATTCATACGATCATATAATAAAGTCTCATCGTAGATCAGGTCATACCCTGACAAATTTGAATTTTTGGCAATTTTATTACTCATGCAAAGAATCAACGTCCACCATTCAAATTTACAAAAGTGTATACCGAAGTAATAGATAAGTGAATATACATATTAATTAAATATATTTTTATAATGTCCTATGAAAGAGAATGAACCACTCTACTAAACCATATAACCATATAATACGAAAAAAAAAAAAAAAAAAAAAACGAAAGAAGAGCATATAATAGGTCAAAAATATTCAAATTTTGATTTTTTGGTAACTTTTTATCCATAGAAGATGATAAGCTGGTCCGAACTTATAAAGGTATCTATTCGAGTCCTAGAGAACATTTACCAATTTTTACTTTTTAACAATTTCTGTAGCTAAAGGGTGTCCTATACACCCATCTCAAAATTTAACAGGATTGTATCGAAGTACCCATCTCTTGTGAAAGATAACGGACCCCTGTACTCAACTATATAACAACATATTGTAATAAACCCTCATCAAAAAAGATAAATGAGATCGATAACTAATCACGTGGGAAGCACATGAGAAAATGCGTATTTTTGACATTTATTTTTATCCATAGAAGGGAAAAATCAGGACCAATCAAATTTACAGAAATATATATTTGCGTTCTAGAAAACATTTATTAAATTCCATTTCTTGACAATTACCATATTTAAAGGGTGGTCTATGTACCCCTCCCAACACTTAACATCTTGAGTGCTAATTCTGTATTTTTACGGAGTAGCTGATCTTTTGTGGACTGCGAATTCCGTATTTATAAGTAATGTGATTCAAAATGTGATTTCAATGGTTTTGCTCCTTTATTATACGGAGTTTGCAGTTTTGAAATGTCCCTTGGACTTCCTAGTCCGGAATTTCGTCAACAGATGGTGTGAAGATCCTAATTAATGCCTTGTTACCACAAGGGTTAAAAAAAAAAAGTACTTATTGTTTGACCGTCAAAATGGCGAGAAAGATCCTGTCGGACGATTCAATACGCTTCAGTTTAGAAGTGCAATTGAGCGACAGTGATGGTGATTTATTTGAAGGTGAGTTATTGGACGATGTGAGAATAATCCAGACTACGTAGCAACAGAAATATCAGATATGTCAGGTAAGTAATCTTGAGACAATAATTCTCATATTCGCGTTCATTTTTCCTTGCACTACGTGTAAATGTTATTTGTGATTTGTAACAGTTTTGTGGTTAGAATACAGAATATTACGTATAAGAATAAAGAGCAAGCTCTAAACTTTCAAACGGTACATATTGTATTATTTTAGCTTTCAAAAAATTTGTTAAAAGGTTGGAAAAGCCTGCATTTCAGAGCCCAGAACTCAATGTGTTAAGATGTGAGCATCAATGTACCTATTTTCTATGAAAGACAATGAGCCCCTTTACTCACAGTCTGCTATATAGAAGTACAACGTGATAAGAGCTCATCAAAGATAAATTAGGCCAATTAAAAGGGGACAAGTAGGACTAACCAAATTTGCAGAAATATATATATATATATATATATATATATATGTACATATTTCAGTCCTAGAGAATATTTACCAAATTTCTATGTACCCTTCCCAAAATTTAAGACGGAACCATCAATGTACCCATGTTCTATGAAAGAGAATGGACTCCGATACTCAACGAAATAACCATATACGGTAATAAAGCCTCATCAAAAAGAGAATAAAATAAAAAAAAAACTTCCTAAATTTGATTTTTTTTTTTTACCCATATGAGGGAACGACATAGACCACCCAAACTCACAGAACCACATACCCCAGGCCTATACTACCATTGAAGACTTTTGTGCTCCTCCAAAAATTTGGGGTAGGCAAATATACCCATGCCAAAATTAAGAGGATATTAACCCTCATGGCGTCATACCACGTGATCAAGTTAGTTGACTCTCTCAGCTAATCAGAGAAGTTTCTTCAACTGTTCCCTTTACTACTTTGGCATCTTGGACGAAGATAAAACTTGGTACATGAACTCCTCGTTTATAATAAGCGGACCGTGTCTCAGTGTTTTTGAAAATTTCCATTTTAAGAAGGGAAGGGAATATTATCTATAGTTTCTTTCTTCAAATTGAAATCAATGTTGTCTGTTAATATTTGTGATTGCGTCATGAGGAAATGGTTGAACCGTTTGAAATTAATTTTGGAGCATAGTATGAATATGATGTAATGATGTAACAAATTTAACAGGTGATGTTTGTTTATAATTTTGTACTACAAATGGTGTAATAAGTTGTAATTACAATTTGCATTTATATACATATGACAACTGTAGAACTTATAGGAGACACTCTGCATATTGTAAGTCAAAACAGGCAAAATAAATGAAATAAATAAATAAAAAAAAAAAAAAAAAAATGAGAAACATTATTTGGGTGAAAATACTTTTGTCATGGAGACGACGAAATCGCCAGTGGTTGCTGGATTTTATCAAAACCGAAACTCAATTTCAATTTTTATAGCAGATGTTTGATGTCAAAATCGAAGGCGAAAATCTATTTTCAGACATTCGATTTTTCAAACAAGAATTTTAGGAATGATTCAAAAAATGCATCAAAAGATTGCGATCTCGGCCAATAATTATTTTTTGATCCAGGGTCCACAAATTTTTATTTTTTTACAGAATTAGCACATCATACTGAGTTACGTGATAGTTTGGGTTTGGCTACATTATATGTAGTTCTCCGGATATAAGTCATACAAGAAAATTTTTGATTCAAATATATTGGATCTTTTGATAGAAGAAAAGAAAATATCATGAAATGTGAACAGCACTACTTTTTACCGTCACCCTTCTCGTAATCAGGAGGTAACTATCAGTAATTTTACTTCAATTACTTTCCCTGTAAGCTGGGTTGTGAGAAACCCAATTACAAAAGCAAACAAACAAAAGTTCAGTGAGTTTGACTGAGCAAAATTGGTTTCCTGGCACAAGTTCCTGGTCGATCTCAGAACCAGCAGCAGTTTGTGGTGGACAAATACCGTATGCATGAGTTTTCTCTGGATTCTTTCGTTTCCCCCCATATGCATCTCATCATCATTGTCTTCCTAAGCCTCGGTACATAATCGTGAGACATTAAAAGGAAATAAAAAGAAATGTCGTATAAGGAAATCTGTGAAGCCCCATCCAGGTTTCGTTGAACACACTTTGCACAGAACAAAAGGTCATAGAACTTATCAGGAAAAACACGGACGTAACTATAACAAGTGACATGATCGAAAGAGCACATCGGATGGGAAGCAGCCGTGGGCAACGACCAATTGTTGTGAAATTAATTTCGTTCAAGAAAAAACAAGAAATTCTTAGAAATGGGCGAAAACTACACACAGCGGGCATAAGTATCAGTGAGCAATATTCTCGCGGAGTGAAAGAAATTCGTGAACAGTTAAAAGTTCATCTAATAAAAGTCAGAAACGATGGTTACAACGCGCATCTCAGATATGACAAAATAATTATCAACGGTACAAAATACAGCTTGCAACAGTGTATAGACTATGAGAACAGCATGTATTCAGGAGAACAGGTCCACCAAACAAAACCCTCTGCCGACAGGAACACGCATTGCAGGAAGCAACGGACGACGGAGACTATCAAAGAAGCATCAACGTGAGGGACCCTAGAGGAAAAACCGCCTACAACCAAAGAAGAGGAGCGGAGGGGGGAAGTGAAGTGTTAGTGAACAACAGTGATAAGTGAGTAGGGGGGAGTGGAAGAACAGATGGAACGAATGCAGAACAGAGAGGACAGGACATCGACCCACATATCCAGGTAAGGAGAAACACGCAGAAACCCATTGTGACATTAATGCACCAGAATATCCAAGGGTTGACATAAAAAATAACTGACCTTGAAGCATTCTTACATACAATAGACAAACAACCGCAAATCGTGTGCCTGACCGAACATTGGTTAACAAAAGAAAATATTGAACAAATAAAAATTCAAAACTATGAAGTAGTTCTGTAGGGAAATAAACAGCAGGGGAGGATCAGTAATCCTAGTCGAAGAAAACTTGACACAAGATGTTAAAAAAATAGACATGCGAAGTACCGAGTTCGCTTATGAAAGTGCAGTCATTACTATAGAAAAGTTAAATTTAATAATTGCTGTAGTATATCGTAGCCAACGGGGATCTCTTGACACCTTCTTTAATTCACTCAAAATGTTTCTAGAGGGCATACGGAATATACATAAGAAAAAAATTATAATATGCGGAGATTTCAACATAGATTTCCTAAAAAAAACTCCTCAGAAAAAGAACGCGCAATTACACTTCTAAACATGTATAACATAACATACATCATAAATAAACCCACTAGAATAACCACGCACTCAAAAACGGCTATTGACAATGTGTTTACTAATGTAAAAGATGACATCAAATATGATATAATTGATGGGCTATCTGATCACACATGCCAGATGATGTACATAGAAACACAACAAAAAATTGACAATACTCACAAAACACGCACAATCAGAAACTACAGGCTAAGACATAAAGAGAAATTTACGAGATTAGTAACAAACGAAACATGGGTGGACGTGTATAACAAATCCACAACTGACGAAAAATATAACGCCTTTTTTGATCGTATTCACTGTATTTTTGACGTATCCTTCCCGAAAATAATAATAAAAAATAATACAAAAAACACTAAAAAATGGGTGACACCAGAAGTTAGGGAACTCAGCAAAATAAAAAGACGTTTACTGAAAAACTCCCAACAAACAGGAAATACTACACTAAATAAAACACTAAATAAAGTATTTATGAATCAATACAAAAGAAAATTACGTAATATTAGACAAGGTTACTACACAAACAAAATACAAATAACAAAACAAAAACATTGTGGAAGGTAGTTAATCAAAATACACGAAGGGGAAATAAACGTACACAAAACAATATTAGTCTTTACGTCAATCAGATACAGATCACGAATCCTGACCAAATAGCAGAAATATTTAATGATTACTTTATCCATATTGCAGATAAATTAACGAATAAGACGCAAGATAGCGAAAAGGCTATTGAACTATTAAGAGATTTTAAACCTAGGACATGCAAAACTATGTTCCTCATGCCGATAATAGAACATGAGGTATTTTATTAAATAAATAGATTAAACCCAAATAAAGCTACAAGCGACGAAATTCCAATTGAAATAATCAAGCAGAACAGCCAGAATTTAGTACCTATACTCACATACCTATTTAATGAAAGTCTCAATACAGGAAAATATCCAACAAAATTAAAAGAAGCTAAAATAAAACCAATCTTTAAACAGGGAGACAGAACATTGATACAAAATTACAGACCGATATCACTCTTACACCCAATAAATAAAATATTTGAGAAACTAATTAAAAAGAGACTAATAAATTTCTTGAACAAACAGCAGATACTATGCCATGAACAACACGGTTTTGTAACTGGAAAAAACACAACTACGGCAACATATACGCTTATAAAAAACATACTAAAAGGGCTAAATGATAAAATACTAATCTTAGGCGTTTTCTATGATTTAAGCAAAGCTTTCGATCTAGTTAACCACAAAATACTCTTACGAAAACTTGAGCATTATGGCATAAGGGGGAAAGTGCTACAGCTGATGGAAACCTATTTACAGGGGAGAACGCAAGCAGTTGAAGTCTCCCACATACAAAATGGGAATGTAAAAACATATTTATCAAACCCAAGACAAGTCCGCAACGGCGTGCCTCAGGGCTCAATATTAGGTCCAATCCTATTTCTACTGTATATAAATGATTTTCCTGGAATATTGAAGAATTTTGAAGTAATTTTATATGCAGATGACACAAGCGTAATTGTAGAGGGTAAAACCGTAAGTGAGCTAAGGAACAACACATGTAGAGTATTGGATCAAGCCAAAAAATGGTTCGAAAGTAACTGCTTATGCATAAACAACACAAAAACAAAATACCTACTTTTTCACACAAAACAAAACACGAAAATAAAAGAAACCAAAAATAAATTGACCAATCTAAAATTAGATTTCACCCATGAAATTAAATTTTTAGGATTACATATAAATGAAAATCTAACTTGGGAAACCCACGTTAAAGAAATAATAGTAAAATTAAATTCCAGACTTTATGCACTCAGGATACTAAAAGAAACGTTAAATACTAAAGCTTTGATCCAAGTATACTACGGGCTTATACACCCCATACTAAATTACGGCATCATTTTCTGGGGCAAATCTTCAAGCAGCAAAGCAGTCTTCATGAAACAGAAGCAAGCAATACGGATAATATTTGGTCTACACATGAGAACATCATGCAAAGAAAAATTTAAACAGCACCACATCCTTACCCTACCATCTATTTATGTATATGAAACTGCAATCTATGCAGCTAAACTGAAATATGGAACCCAAATAAATCACGTATATAATACCAGACAACAAAATGAAAGAAGACAATATTTTACAAAACTAACATTAGTACAGGAAGGCCCAAGCCATATGGGAGTACAAATTTACAATAAGCTGCCCAGAGAAATAAAAAATGAAGAAAATATAAATGTTTTTAAAAAGAAACTCAAGAGATTCCTGGTGGATAAAGTATATTACAGCGTAGCAGATTATCTTTACAATAATGTATATTAAATAGTAGTAACATATTTCTTTTTCTAAGTGTATTTACTGTAAGAAAGAGGACTGTCTGAACCCTCCAAATACCAAATGTATCTTGGTTTCAAATGGAGTAAATAAATACAATACAATACAATACACAACTGACACTCGGTTATATTTCGATTTCTAGAAAAAAAAATGAAGTACACAATTTTGTAGAGAAACGAAGAGCTGGATAATTCTATATAATATAGAACAGGAATAAAATCCCTTATTATTCTCAGGATTGGAATCCCTGAGCCAGCCGTCCTGATTGAAGATTATTTAATTTCTCTCATATACTGGGATGGTACGTAAAGTTTAGAAGCCAGAGAGAGAAAAAAAAAAGCTTTATTAATTTAAAAAGAAATAAAAAATAAAAAGTAGTTCTTATTTTGGAAGAACTGAAATATAGGAAATGGATGTTTTAAGTTCTCAAGTTGCCAATTTGCTTTCGTGCAATCGATTTTACGATGAAAGGGCCTTTGTAACGCATGAAAATTGTACTGCACGTCATATACTCCACTAGATACGCAAGGATTCGGAGTTCCACGATCTAATTGTCGTTTGTGTTGAGAAGATAGATGTGTATCTTTAGTAATTTTCTTCTTTAAGTGAAACATTTCCGATTTGTTTTAACTGACATATGGAGAAAGACTTTTCATTATTTGTGTACTAATACGCGTGTATATACTACAGAAACAAAGGGAAAGTAGTCGCATTATTTTTCTTTCCAGACTAGCTGAAATGCCTTTCTTTAAACGGGGAGAATTCGATTCACGGAAAATAACTCCCTTACGATATCGAAAGTGTGGTAAGTGGCAAATTATCGAAAGTGTGGTAATAAAATTTCATAAGACATTCTATTTTCAGCATAAATTTTGAATCCTATTCTTCCTTAGGATACGCCCTTCAACCAAAGTTACGTGATAAAATCCCAGTTTGAGGTAGGTACTGTGTTTAGAAACTCATTACAAATTGTTCAACTGTTTCCCGTGACGTGATTACAAACAACAGGCAACGTCGATTTAAACGTGAAGTGAGTAATTATAGAACACGCCCTCCTTTTCCTCTTAAAACGAAAATTCTTAAAAAACGGGTAGAGACTCCTTACTTATAATGAGGAGTTTATATACTGACTTTCACCTCCCTACCTTGATGGACTTACAAGGTATTGAAGATTTTTCTACAATTGGAATCCGTTTTACTTCCATTAGGAGGCGCCCTTTAACCAAAATAACATACAACCGTAATAAGAACCCAGCTCAAAGTAGGTGCTAACTATGTTTAAAAATTAATTTCAAACTGTTCAATTGTTTTTCCGTGATGTGATCAGAAACAATACCCAACATCGCTTTCAATGTCAGGAAAAAAATATAGAAAATGCCCACTTTCTCATCTTAAAACGGAAATTCTCAAAAACGCTGGGACATGAATCCACTTTATTTCTATTGACAAGTTTATATATATTAAGTTTCATCTTCCTAACTCGACAGGATTGTAAGATACTCAAAAATTTCGCAGTTTTGACCTCCGCTCTCCTTTTAGAATATCCACTTTAATCGAAGTAAAATAAACTCAGTACGAGATACGTGATAACTACATCCAAAAATTCACTTCAAACGCTTTAGCCGTTTTCTCGTGATGCGATCATAAAAAATATCCTTTTTAATTTTGTATGGTATTCTGGTCTTCTTGTGATCTCTTGATAAATACATAATTTAAGAAAATTCTGAAACTAAGTGTACTAAGATTATAAAAATTAGTTATAAACACATTAAGGTTATTTTAATCCAAGTTTTGAAGTATATTTTTGGAAGTGAGTTTTTTTTTTCTTTTTCTTTTTTTTTTTTTTTTTGATTTTACTTCCTTCCTACCGAAAACCTTGAGGAAAATTCCAACAAACCTGACTGCAAGCCACCTACAGGATATATAGTGCTTATGCAAGAAGGGTAACTTTTAAAATATTACATTTAATTTTTTTACAAGCTCTGTACTTGTATACGAATTACACAAAATGATCCTTTCTGATGTTTATCATATTTTTATGTGTGAATGTGATCACCTTAGTAACAGACGCATCTACGAATTCTCGCGGGTATATTGCCAATTAATTCAGATCATTTCTGGTATTTGAAATATCAACTGTATGATTCTGTATGAGACTCATATAGCTACTATTCGATTCTTCAAAATATCTGCATGATTAACAAGGAAAACATAGCTTACAGTTAGTAACGCATTAAAATAAAATAAAATAAAAATGGAGAGCACTTACCTTCTGGGACTTCTTTCTTTTGCAATGCTTTTCTTCGTACAGCTTCGTACTTCTTGAGAAACTTCCAGAAATCATCACATTCCTGTGTGCCGACTTGAATTAAATCGTCTTTGGTAAAAAACATTTTATTAAACTCATATTTATAATTTTCAAAACTAAAATCTTTATCGCTGTCAGTTTTACTCTGCACATCCTCACGCTTGTCAGGTCTATCACTGGAGCTAGCTCCTATCTCCTTATAGCTATGACTTCTCCTTGAATATGATTCAGATGAATATTTGAACCTTTTATGAGAATCTCTTTCTCTTGAATCTTCTGGTGATCGACGATCATAGGACCGTTTTCGTGTTTCGTCTCTTTCGCGTTCTTTATATCGATAAGAACACATTCTCCTCCTAAAAGATATGAATGGCTATAAGGGCAACGAAAAAGGTATATCTTGAAGGAAGAAGAATATATCTACAAGTAAACAAGTAATAAACGAACAGAAAGTACACTGGAGGAAACTTATTTCTTTTTTTGAAGAAAAGGATCAAATCATACTCAAAACTCACATGCCTTCAGTGAATTTCTGAAGGAATTTGAGCTCAACAATTGAAATAATAATCATAAACTGTATTTTATGCATTTATGAGGAGTACAGACAAGTTTCGGGTTGATTCTCTAACATGCCAGTAGATGTCAGTACATAGTTGTACGCACAATCACAGAGAGTAACGACCTTCATATGTCAGTGTGCTCATAGATATTGTTTTATGTATATTGAGAGCTCTACAACAGGTTCTACTCTGACCACGTACGTTATTAAGCCTGCTATTTCACCATGGACATCACGTTGGAATTACATGCTGTAAACTTGCTGCATCGTATGAAATATCATAGAGACGTTTGACTTGATTCGGTAGCTTATGAGGATGCTGCAATGAGTCACGTGAGGTGTTCTGAGAGGCATACACGCTTCAGCCACGGATGAATTTCACTGGAAGAAACAAGATATCAGTATGGCCTTCAATGAGTTCAATCCCCGAAAAAGTAGAAACAATCCGCAACTTGTACACGGCGATCGTTGGAGAACAATCCAAAACGTTGCTGCTAACGTCGGTGTGTCATTTGGAGTAATGCTGGCAATCCTCACTTATGACTTGAACATGCGGCGTGTTGCTGCCAACTTCGTCCTTACGGTGCTGACTCAACAGTGGCCTAAATCAGCGAAGAACTTCGTACGCGTGCCGTGGATGATCCATTCTTCATGACTAGAGACCGGATGTTAAAAACCTGTAAAATAGGCACTAAAATCTAACTCGAAATAATGAAGATAAATACTCAATACCATTAAAAAATAGGTTCAGGTCATAGATAATGTTCAAAGAATATAGAAACATACCTGTTTATTAATATCTTCTTTTATTGTACATATAAAAACGAAGCTTATTATACATTCATACATACTGGGTGAACCTAAAAGATCTGCACATACTTCGAGAGGTGATTCGTGATATCAAAAGAAGACCTGTTGCATGATGCATATCAAAAGAAGGCAAAAAGTCCTGTTGCATGTTGTGGAATTCTGCGTCGTGTACGAGTGATAGGGGTGCCGCCTTAAATTGAAAATCGTATCCTGACAATTGGAACAAGACATAAAAGTATGCACATACTTCGGGAGGTGTTTCCTGACATTCTTGAGGACTTTTTGTCTTCTTTACATGTCACGAATCATCTGTCGAAGTATGTGTACGATTTTCGATTCCAAGTTGGCACCTCTGTCACTCGTACACGACGAGGAATTCGACAACATGCAACAGGATTTTTTGTCTTCTTTTCATGTCATGAATCACCTCCCAACGTATGTGCACACCTATCTGTTCCGTTCCAATTGTCAAGATTTGATTTTCGATTCCAAGTTGGCACCACTGTCACTCGTACACGACACAGAATTCGACAAAATACAAGAGGACTTTTTGTCTTCTTTTGATGTCATTAATCACCTCCCAAAGTATATGCACATCTTTGAAGTTCACCCTGTATGTACAGTACATTGTAACGTAACACGTGCTTGTATTTACAAACACTTATTATACGTACATATGGGTCTTTATTTATGTTGTATAAATTATATATTTTCCCAATGAAGGCTTATTTTAAAGAAAACGCATAAAATAGGCAACATTAGGCACTAAAGCAATTATTTAGGCAGTAAAGGTCGAAATAGGCAAAATAAAATTGGCTTAAATCGAAACTATAACCCCTCACATAAACTTTGAAACGTTATTTTTGATCATATCTTTAATATTAAAGAATAGGCATTTTGCCTAACATCCGGTCTCTACTCATGACTCAGCTTCCATTGAAGTTCTTCCACCCTTGAAATGCGCGTGCTATTCAACATACTTGGCACAATTTGTTACAGCATTGCCGAAACCTTACCGAATCATATCAAATGCCTCTGTAAGAGATTTGCTCAATTTAACGCATAATTGCATGCCCATTTTTGTTGCGATAGAAAATTCTGGCTTCAGGGTGTCTACGAACATTACAGGAAATAATTTTCTAAAAAAATTAATTATTCAAAAAGTTAAACTAAAGTATCATTTAATCGTTTAAAAGCTTGTCCTTTTCCATTATTACTTTTTCATAAAACAACACGATTTTATTTAGATATATTTTCTACTTGTAAGTTTTATATAATACATTTTCAGACAAATAAACCCACAAAAACTTTTATTTCATCTTTTGTACAGACATACTTTGTAATTTAGCGTGATTTTCATTTGACAATTAACGACTCAATCAAAACCACCCGGCTGTGGCTTCGTTCGTTAAAACATAGAGCAATTAAACCTAGAAAGTAGTGAAGTTTGTAGGTTCCTGATGTAGTCAATTGTTTCAGCATGAAGCAGGAGTTTCTTGGTGTAGATTACGTCATTATGAAATATTTTTTTCTGATATACTATTAACCTTTGATATCCTCTTCTACCGTAGATTTTCTCAGAAAAAAAAAATTCGCAGATCGTTAGGATGATTCGAACAACCGTTCTTGGGTTTATCATTTTCGTTTTTTTCACGCTGCTTACCATTCGACTATTCTATCAGTAAGCGCTTTTCTTTCCTTGCTAGTTCATGCAGAAGGATCGGACAGAAGTGTGAAATTCGTGTTTTACTAAAGCTATTTTCAAAAGTTTACTTCATATACTCGTATATGCAAATTCATGTTATGATGTTATTATTACAATACTGCAGTATCGTGTAGGATAATTTTATAGCAGAAAAAGGATGTTAAAGAATTCAAGAAAGAATGTTAAAATGTTAAGTTCGGATGATCCCCATGGTTGGAAATTATATTTTGGATTCATACAGGAACATGCATTACATTAAGTTGTACAATATGAAGACAATATGATGTAGATACATCAGTTTGACAGAATTAAACAAATAAAGGTACAATTAAACAAATGAATTTGTACCCACAGAGGATTTGGAGTGTAAAACTAAGTTTAAATCGGTTGTTTACTCCTTAAATTAATATATGAAATCACAACCGTCAGAAGGTTGTCTCAATATATGGACAATGGATTGTCCAAGCACAGCACACAACAGCTAGGACGTGGTACAGCCACCAGTAAAAGTATCTCCCCCTCTCTAAGTGTTCCAATCCCATTACTTGGGGTCCAGATAATTTGCAGTTGTGAGAACGCCTGGACAGATGCAGCCCAACTTACACGTAACTCTTCTCGGTACTGACAGCAGTTGATAGCACTGAGTCAGGTCTTTATGCAAGGAAAATTGTGAGTACATGACGCACGAAACATTTCTCCATTCTGAGATGAATCTATGGTTCAGAGCGTGTTGTCCAATGAACACCATATATTATTCTCAATATTGCTGAGTATGTAATGTATTATATCGTTATATACTGTATGTTCAGAGAAAGAACTCTGACCACACATGCATCAGAAAATGCTTGAAAGTAGATGAAAATATCAAATCTAGAACAGCTGCTGGAAATAAGTTTGTAAATCATTGTCTCTATTGATAGAACTTCTACAATTCTCCTCTTTCTAACATCTTTTTCTTTCTACAGAAAAGATCTTGCTCGTCACACTAAGTATGCATTGAAATTGAAACATTTCAAAAAGATTTGAACCCGGGTCTACCGAATAGAAGTTCAATACGCTAACCACTTACCTACTGCGACACTTCAGCTTCCACTCAAACTATTACCTAGTTAAAATCGTTTCATGTAAGACTATACATAAGATACTAATACTCATATAAGGAAACGTTGCTTATGTGAGTGTCACAATAACTTACTCGAGATTTTCTTCTTTAACCCCAAAACAAGTTATATAGACGTTCCTCAATGAGGAAAATATCATGAAACGTTCTTCAAGTTGAGGCTACGTCATCGTTTTCAGCGATGGTCCCGAAGAAGAAAAGACGGCAGAAATTATTTTCACATTCTTTGAATTATATCAAGACATGTAGAAATAGAAGGTTCTATGTTTATCTTCCATAAGTACCAGTATATTTTCTTATCTTCGTACGAGGAATTTGTGGCGAAGTGTAAAACAGGAAACTCCACTTACAGCAACCCGGATTCGAATCTCGTCGTGGCAATTATTTTTTTTATTGGAAGATATTATTTACGTAATTGATATTGTAATTCTGTTATTCTTTTATTATTATTATTATTATTATTATTATTATTATTATTATTATTATTATTATTATTATTATTAAGACAAAAGACGGAAAGAAGTTATATAATCGAAGCTATTCATAGGAATACGAAAGATATATGTCAGATGTTCTTAGGTTTACACATGAATATTACTACGTGTATAGATTTACAAATAGAATTATCATTTTATGACAAGAAATGGAGTATAAATATTTGTTGGCTGGTAGCAGTAATGCATTTTGTTTCGCCCTTCTTCTAGGTAGAAATGTGAGGTGACATCTTAAATGTAGGGATGGGCACGAGTGGAGCTAACACTCGACTCGACTCGAAGCTCAGTTCGAATTAAACTCAAGTTTCGAGTCGGCTCAAAGGTAATTTTCTCGAGTCGAGTTCCGAAGCCGAGTCATTGTTTTTGAGGTCAAGTTTCGAGTCGAGTTGAGTTAGATAAATGGCTCGCTCGTTTTGAAATCATTGCCTGATTAGACTGAAAAGCGAGTCACGAGAAATGTACGCAGTAATATAGAATACTTTTAGTGTTGTTCACGAGATGAGGCACTACTAACATCTCGTCTCGTCTTGATAACGAGAAGACAATTGATTTTTATAATGAGTCAGCCTCAAATATCGTGACTACCAATATAAGTATATACTGTTCTTATCATCAAGACTGAAACCTGCACGATCTAATCTTTGAGCCCAAGCAGAAGACAAGTCCGGGTACTGATGTCAACCGACTCGGCTTGGTTCAAGTGAGAAAACAGCTCGAGCGGCTCAATAGAGTCCATGGCTGGAGCGGCTCTATTGGAACAAGTTCATCGGCTTGGTTCGATTCGGCTCAACTGAGCCGATGACTCAAACCGACTTCTTGGGGTGAACCATCAGGTTGAGAGAGCCATCGGCTCGGTTGAGTGGGCTGTTGGCTTGACTCACTTCTCGGTTCGGTGAGCCGCTCGAGCCGTTAAAAACCCCAAAACCGGGTCAAGCAGTTTTGAACATGTTTGGCTGGCGCCCTGTTAACTTTTAACAATTTTTAGCCCGAGTCCGAATATTTGCTACTCGGGAACGATGTAGACTTCTCGACGACCGAGGTCGGTAGTCAACTACTTTTATTATTTAGATACAAACTGTCTATCTTTCATGATTATACAACGTGTAATAATAATAATAATCATAAGTAGTAGTAATAGTAGTGGTATATTGATAATTATATTGTCTATGTAGGGTACTTGAAGAGAGCACGTGAAAATACACACAGGATTGATCTCGATGTGGTTCGTTTTAGATCGATTCCACTCGAAACTCGACCTAAATTCGAGTCGAGTTACAAGAAACGTTTCCAGCCCAGTTCTCGAGTCAGCTCAAATACGTCTGTTTCGAGTCGAGTCGAGTTTCAAAGAAAACTCGCTGGTGCCCATCCCTACTTAACCCTTTAATTGGCAAGCATTAATAGGATTACCATTAAAATATTTAGTTTTGCTCTTATGGTTGAACCATGTCTTCCTGATCATAATTTCGTAATTTTTAAAATATTTTTGTACAGGATACTTATTTCAAAAAATACAGGATACTTATTACAAAGCAACATTGCCATAAAATAGGTATTTTGTGTTGCTAGTGACAAGGGACATATGCGAAACGTGAAAGCTAGATATTTGTGAAAATTGGTATCCTGAGTAATCGTAAAGAGCTAATCATCGTGGTGATATTCACTCGGTGCGGAAATTGTTTACCCTCTACATGTAATACATATATCAAGCAGTGACCGGGAGAGGATGTGCCAACTTATACCCCAAAAACGAAGAAAATAAAAAATGTATGCAGGTAACCTGATACCCACCGGAGGGGGACACGCGACCAAGAACACGACAGTAGTGTCACACAAACAGTGTTGCCATTCCGACACAAACTTATAGGTTTTTAAATAGAACGTGTATCATTTCATGGCAGTAAAACAATTGGCATAAAACGTGAAAGAAAATAAGCAAAAAAGTGGTATCAGTGTTGCCAAATAAGGAAGATATGGGCTCTGAAGTTGATGAATTATGGGGCCCGTACAATGAAACGAACTACTGTATAACAAGACTGCAGAAGGGCCAAATGTGCAGTAGGGAGTAAACCACAGCATGCACAGAATCCAATGACTAATGGGCTTGATACGTCATGTCTAGTGTGCGCCTAGGGCGAGAAATGTGCGTATTTTGTCATACTATCTGTGGCTTTTCTGTTGTATGTATTGGAGTATTATATTAAAATATTTTGCACCTGTATATTACTGGTAATCTGAATATAGTGTGTTTCATCTTCATCGTTGTCTCACATGCTAACAATACGTTCCCTATACTCTTGACTGACACCTATCATAGTTCATTAATCATTGCGAATCGATTCTGACGTACTTTCTTGTCACAGATTTGCTACCTTTCGTGCCGCAACTTTTCTGTACTCTTCTCAGGCGCTACGCCTTAGTTTCTGTAGTTTGGAAGGCATCATAGTGTTTCAACCTCAAGACAGTTCGTTTTATAACTCTCGGGAACGGTTCGAGATATCGATTCTACATAAACGCCATTGGAGTTGCTGCGCTTCAGGAAGACTTGTTGTGCACATTTCCACACAACGTCTCATGGAACTTCTTTTTACGGCAACTCTACCATGTGCCTGTTTTAGGTGAATCCTGTATCAAGCTCGTTAGTCACTGGATGATGTGTATGCTGTAGTTTACTTTCTACTGTACATTTGGTCCTTGTGCAGTCGTCTTCTTGTACACTGTTAATTTCTCTGTACGGACCCCATAATTTCTCAACTTTACATTTTCATATCTCCCTTATTTAGCAACAATGATAACCTACATTTTGCTTATTTTCTTTCACGTTTTACGCCAATTGTCTTAATACCATAAAATGGTGTATGTTCTATCTGAAAATACATAAATTTGTATTGGGATGGCACACTGTTTATGTGACACTACTGCCGTGTTCTTAAGTCATGCGTCCCGCTCTCCTAGGTATCAGCTTATCTGCATACATTTTCCATATTTTGCCTTATTCTGGAGTTTTTGGTGTATAACTCGCCACAGTTATCTGGTCACTGTTTGGTACATGTATTATACATAGAGGGTAAACAAGGGATTTCCGCATCAAGTGATTATCACCACGATGATTAGCGATCTACAATGTCAGGGTACCAATTTTCATAAATATCTAGCTGTCACGGTTTGCAAACGTCCCTTGTGAGCAGCATTGCTCTTATATGGTGAGATATCATAAGAATACTTTCATTAATTGGCAGCAGTTTCGTTGAAATATCTTTCTACAGAGAAAGAAACTATAGATAAAAAAGAACTGAAAAAAGAACTTTCGCGGAACGTAGGAGATAAAGCTTCTGCAATACTAAGTTTGTCTGTCCCCTGTTTACGAAGATTAGAAATATCTAAACAAGCCACCCGCAAATCTTGTATATGAATATTATATGAAATCAATAATGTCAATTAAATGATCACTGAAGTTATAATTTGTGCAGATAACGCAATAGAATGCGATGTTGCTTGAGAGTAATTCTGCCAAATAAAGGGTTAAATAGGATCCTTCTTGTGACTAGAGTTCGATTGCTATTTGCAATTTGTGCACAGGTAGGAACAATTCCAGAATTCCTAGGAAACAACAACACATTTTTGGCTCACACTAACAATAAGGGTTATCCTTATGCATTCTTCAATTGTTGGCTGAACATGTTACGTTCCCAGAGAGTACGAATGAAGGTTGATACGGATGACGTAATTTTGTGTTTGCATTTTACCTGTGAAGGAAGTCGTCTCAACTCTAAAACCCAGAAATTGAATATTTTTTCATGTTAGTATACATCAAAAGTATCAATATTGCAAATAAAAAAATCTTAATTTCCTCTGCGGGAATGGAACCTGCGACCCTAACGTTGTGAAACTAACGATTAAGCTACTACTCTGAGATATCACTGTTCTGGGAGAAGGAAAAAATTGAATGTGCAGTGAATTTAGTAAATTACACACTTTTACGATTCCAATGTGATAATTATGAAACTTGTTGATTTCAGTCATGATAAAATAGTAGTGTTATGTAAGAAAAAAATAGTCCAGAGAATTCAACTTTAAATTGAAAAACAAAGACATACAAACACGTAAGGACAAGAAGTGGAAAGTGGCCTTTAAGAGGGCTTCAAACCCTTGACAGGTATAGTGTCGTTCCGTGAGGAAGCGAGCGGGGCCACGGCCCCGGGCGCGCAAGTAAGGGAGCGCAACATTCGGAAGGAAAAAGAAAAGGAGGAAAAGTAATAAAAGTTCTCAAAATACAAGAGTTTATTTTTGAAAATTTTCTTACGCCAATCATAATAGCAATTCGCGGCTTTTCTTGCGACCTCCTATGTGCGGGGGTGCCATCGTATGTTCTCGCCTCGGGCTCTGACTTTTCATGGCACGGCACTGGACAGGCACTCATCTTGACTCTAACCTGGTGTTTCAGGGCACTGGATTATTTCTTTAAAAGTTAACTAATTTAACGAACCTTCCTCAGTACCTTATGTTTTCTATTTTTACGCGTTTTACTTAATTTTACTCATTTCACTCACTTCTACAGCTTTTCCAGTAAGAACAGGAACAAAAAAAGAAAAAAAAAGAAAAAAGCAGTAAAAATTACACTCTTCGCGCATTCTTCCCTTGCCTAAAGTAAAACAATAAAATAAGGTAAAAATTCAATTATTGGTTTTTCATCTTCCATGTGTTGTCAAATCTGTAAAACCAAACCTAACAAAGAGCAATGTTAATACACAAGACGCTCAATATCTTAGCTATACATGATATAACTATTGCATGGATTCGATTAACTCTAGTATATTCACAACTCATCATTTGTCATATTTTACAGAAATGACTTTTCCGACAACCTGATACTTTAAGTGTTGTTAATGCGCGAATTTCAATTATCTCATCACTTATTCGTTTACTCTCCTATGATTATCAAAACCTTTAGGGTACTTCCCTTTGGTATAGAAAGGTGAAATGTAGTATCCAGGTTTGGTGTTGGGTGCAAGCAAACAAACGAAAAGCAACAGGATGATATTTCCTTCTCCCAGACCCCTTACAATGGAGTGTGTTGATTTTTTAATAAAAAGACTTGAAATCCAATCAGAAAGTACTAAAATATAAAATATGTAGGGAAGTCTCAACTTTGAAATAATAATAATAATAATAATAATAATAATAATAATAATAATAATAATAGAATAACAGAATTACAGTACCAATTACGTAAACAACACCTTCCAATAAAGAAAAATAATTGCCACGACGAGATTCGAACCTGAGTCGCTGTAATGGCAGTTTTTTTACACTTTGCTACCAATTCCTCATACGAAGATAAGAAAATAAACTGTAGATAAACATATAACATTATTTCTACACTTGTTGATATAATTCAGAGAATGTGAAAATAATTTCTGCCGTCTCTTCTTCTTTGGAAATTAGAAGTTATGGAAAAGAAGAATTGAAATGTAAATTGGGATCATCGCTGAATACGATGACGTAGCCTCAACTTGAAGAACGTTTCGTGATATTTTCCTCATATAGGAACGTCTATATAATTTGTTTTCGAGTTAAACAAGGAAATCTCGAGTAAGTCATTGTGACAATCAGATAAGCAAAGTCTCCTTATATGAGCATTAATATCTTGTGTATAGTCTTAAACGATTTTAACTAGCAAATAGGTTGGGCGGGAGGTTAAATGTCGCAGTAGGTATGTGGTTAGCGCATTGAAGTTCTATTTGGCTGACCAGGATTCAAATCCCCGCCAGGCTCAATCTTTTTTAAATGTTTCAATTTCCATTTCAGTGCATACTCAATGTGATAAGCAAGATCTTCTCCTCCCCAGAAAGAAAAAAAAGATGTCGGAAAGAGGAGAATTGGAGAAGTTCTATCAATGGAGACAATGGTTTACAAACTTATTTCCAGCAGCTGTTCTAGATTTGATATTTTCATCTACTTTTCAAGCATTTTCTGATTCATTTGTGGTCCGTGTTTTTATTTTCTGGGAGCGAAAGTACCTTTCGGATATTTCCCGCAGATATACAAAGCTGAAATATATCTAGGCTTGGTGTAACGTGCTAGAGACAAACAAATAAAAAAACAACATATTGATATCTCTCTCCCCTAACCCGTTACAATGAAGTGTCTTGATTCTTCAACGAAAAGACATGCTCCAATGAGAAATTTTATAAAATATAAAATATGTAGGCAATTTCAACTTCTCAATAATAATAATAATAATAATAATAATAATAATAATAATAATAATAATAATAATAAAGAAATAACAGACTTACAATATCAATTGCGTGAAGAAGACCTTCCAATAAAGAAACAAATAATTACCACGATGGGATCCGAAACCCGGTGTCTGGTGCACGAATTTCATGGTTTGCAATTTTTTTTTTAATTCGCCCCAACCGTGGTATTATTCGCCAGTGGCACCTCATGTCCTTTCGGCTTATTCCAAAAGCGACAGGGACACGAAAACAGAAATATCGAGGACAGTTAAAATTCCGACCTTCCGCTTCGACCCCCCAATGGACTTCATCTCATAATCATCAGTAATTTGCCACAAACTCCTCATAGAAAGATAATAAATAAACTAGTACTTACGGAAGATACAAATAGAACACTCTATTTCTACTAGTGTTGATATAATTCAAAGAATGTGAAAATAGTGTCTGCCGTATTTTCTTCTTTGGAAATTAGAAATTAGAGTGAGGAAGAATAGTAATGTAAGTCGGGACCATCATTAAAAACGATGAGATAGCCTCAACTTGAACAAAGTTTCATGATATTTTCCTCATTGAGGAACGTCTATATAACTTGTTTTTGAGTTAAACAAGGAAATCTCGAGTAAGTCGTTGTGACACTGACATAAGCAACGTGTTCTTATACGAGCATTAGTATTTTGTGTATAGTCTTACATGAAACGATTTTAACTAGATAAAAGTTTGAGCGGAAGCACTTGGAATTAAAGCACTTAGCGGGTGATACTTTTGAAGGTGGCTGTGCAAGTCATGTGGTCGGAGTGGAAGGCACCGATTACATGAGTGAGAGGGTGTTTGGCTGTTCTAGGAACCGTAGTGGTTAAAGCATCGACACGGTATGCTGGAAGATCCCGGGTTCGAGTCCCGGTGCAGGCAATCATTTTTTACTGTTTGTAGTTAAATAAAGATACCGTTTAAGTCAAACATGAATGAAATTGTGGACTTTTAACATTGGTCCCCTTGGAAAAGCAAAGGTGCAAAATTTCTTACTTGTTTCTATCGGTGTGTGGGATCGTTATTAAGTGCGAAATGATGTAAATATACATAAACATAAACTACCGAAATTCTAATAAGGAATGCTCTTACAAGAATCCAATTTTCTTTCAGTGGTTAGATAATATTAACTTACAATGCGCAAGGTATTTTAACATAGTGAAAAATCAAGAGTATCCTTGAATTTTAAATATTCATATTTCTGTTTCTAGCAAAAGGTAGAGTTGCCATGAAATTGGGCTTATTCTTATGTATTAATTAATTAATTTATTTTTTGGAGGAACACTTTTGTTTAATGTTTCACGATTATGCACCGAGGGTAAAGGAGAGCGATAATGAGATGGATAATGGTAGAATGAAGAAAGTGGAAGGAAACGAAGTGTACTGAGAAAACCAACATTCGCAGTGTTTGTAGACCGCAAATTCCAGGGATCCCACCTACAAGAGAGAAGTAACAAACAAATCACTACATATTTTTATAAAGATTCATATCTTTTTAAAGATTCTTCTGCCGTGTTTGTATGTTTATTTTGAATACTAATTAAATAATTATGTGGTGACGGACTTTACAGAAAATAAATTTCAAATATGTTTACCCCCCCCCCCCCAATATCGTTTTAAGATCCCAGCTGGAAAAGAAAAGAAAGAAAATTAACTTGACTTACGCGCAGCAAAATTTATTCCGGTTTTGGTATATTTTCTGCTAGTCTGGAATACTGACATTACCATAAAATATGATTTTAGTTTGTTTGAAATCTCATACTTTTGTAGAAACAAAACCCTAAAGAAAGAAGAAAAACAGCAATCGGGAATACTTAAAGCACTTTGGAGAAGTGCTAAATTAAACAGTGCGCATGGCAGTGTCAAAAAGAATTTGGAAAAAAGAGCATTATATTAGCATGTACACCATGTAATGAAGAGTCCATCCACTGTGATCCTAGCTTTGTGCGGCGAGTTTTTCACCGCAATTTGAAATATTTTGAATATGCCCTAAAATAAGATTAAAAGTGCCGTTGCTGTTTTGTTCGTATTTACATCTTGGAAGCATTAAAATCTTTCTACCATCTTCTTTCAATCGTATATCGATATACAAGAGAAAACTGTGATTTTTTTAAGACCTTAGTGTCTCATCAGCTAATACGGAAAAGAAATAAAATAATTAAAATTACTGTCTAACTTCTATATTAAGTGGATTGGCAAGTACTTAATTAAATCATTTTGAATGCGGTTTTATACACCTTTGAATACTACGGAAGTCTAACATGATTCTTTTAAAGTGGGTCATACTGGATAGTGTAGTCCAAAAGCTCTACATAATTACTGCGATTATTGGATATTTTCGACTCATCGTCTTTTCCAAATTCAAGTTTCAGTTTTGCAAATAAACAAACGACTCATAAAAGCCTTTTCAAATGTCTCTATTCTGTTTTACCTTCTCTTTGTGTAAAATAGTGATTCGTCATGTTTGATCACTTAGCTCAGTTCCGAAATTCGAGTGCGATGGAAGCGAAGATATGCAATAGCAGCATCATGATCTTGTATTGCTTTAATTAAATTACACTGGTCTTTAAAAAAAAGCCCTGACAGCATTCCTGCTGATTCTTATGTAAAGTAATTTCCTGAATCCGAATATGACCTTCGTTTCCCCCCATCATCCACCGTTTTCGAGGGAGGTCCCCCATCTATTTTGTATCACTTTTTGAAAATTTGGAGTGAAAAGGATTATTATTTTAGCCTGTACTTTCTTCTGAAGAGCTAGAGCGGTGAAAAGTTCTAAAACATGAACAGCTGTAGTAAGGAGGTAGATTTGGGGGCATTTACTTCCTCAAATTGAAAAAAAAAAAAAAAAAAAAAAAATCAGTAACAATGATCGATTTTTCCAGTTTTTTCCGAATAAATAATCACTTGTCTGGGTCACATAGCATCTTCAATTCTATCATCAATGTATTAAATTAAGGCTGAACACTAACCCCTCAGCTTCCGCAAAAAGTAATTTCAGCGTTGACTGCCTAGTCCTGCAAGAAGAAATTTGTACGCTATTTTCTAAGTGATTCCAACAGAGTTGGACCCACCTGAAAAAACCCACTTTAAAACCCACCTGGGTTTTTGAGCTTTTTGTTAGTGTATTATTGGTACAACTAAGATGATCACATTTAAAGTGATTTTTAATCAGATTTTAGACTTTCCTTGCGAGAATCAGGTGCTTTCACGTTACGGTATACAACAACATTCAACATGAGACCTTTATAAAGTTCTGAATGCACTGAATGAATAATAATAATAATAATAATAATAATAATAATAATAATAATAATAATAATAATAATAATAATAAAAACTTAGCCTGAGATAGTTATAGAACAAATTAATGTATGGATTATGCTTATAGCCTATTCGAAGTAAAATATGCAGTTTTGTACTTTAGAGAATACTTTCCGCAAATAGTGTTCTCGTGGTCTCGGTGACACCGAGGGACGCTAGCACTCATAACCCGTTTGACGGGTTTAAGGCCATAGGTGCCGGTACTAATAGTAAATATATAATTACATTAGTAAAACTATACGTTTGATGTAAAACACAAGTATTCTTCAGCCCATAGCAGAACATACCGCGATCTACGATGTGATCGCAGAAAATTTGCCGCGCCTGAGCATAAAAATTGCCAGAGGAGAAAAAAATAGCCCACAGAAAAGTATAAAAACATGCCTGCTATGTATAGATGTCTTAAATGGACGAACTACTCGCATAAATATAGTTTGAACTATTTTTTACGTCGCGTAAAGCGTATTTTTAAGAATCACAAGTGTTTCTTCTGCAAAAATTTTTTGCAGAATTCCTGCAGAAAACGTTTGATTTACGAAAGCTCTTCGCAGAAAGACAAAGAAATTTCTGCCATTGGGTTCTTCAGTAAAATTTAGTTTTCCAACAATTTAGTTCAGTCATTTGTTGCTACTCTCCAAATAAGCATTCTGTAGAGTCAACACAAGCATTAGCGTAAAAATTCTTTTCAAATTTAAGAAGCTTAATGCTCAGAGTTCCGAAGACTATGTAACGCTTACTATTTCAAGAGCTGAATTCAAATTTCCGCACTAGTGGAAGTTTCGATGTTCAATAAAGAAACCTGTATTTTCGAAAAAAATCTGCCTGGTGAAAGAAGCGCTCGGGAAATTCCCGCAATTGAACGCAGAAGCATCGGAAATGAATACTTCAACAATAAAACTATTTGTTTTACGCTGGAAGATATTTAATTTCATTTAAGACATTTTGAAACAATTACTTTATAAAATATGAATTATATCTTTGTTAATTGTTTTAAATTAATTTTCAGGAAAGACCGTCTTGCAACAAGTGTTCGGCAAATTCCCGTAATCGAACGCACAAATTATCGGAAGTGAACTTCAGCAATAAAGCCATTTATATTACGCTGGAAGATGTTTATTTCATATAAGACATTTTGAAATATTTATTTTATACATGAATTGTATCTTTGTATTAAATTAATAGACCCCTTTTGGTATTCATATTTGGGGAACGTCAGTCAGGCTTCTGGATGACTTGATCTACATTTGTTCGTTTGTCTGCCAAGCTCCTTCATGGCTAAGCGGTTAGCGTACGCGTCTTCGGCGTGGGCCCCCGGGTTCGATTCCCGGAGGGAGCTCATGTGGTTCGGATTACACGTTATTCAGTAGGTCCCGTCTCATATAGCCTCGCTGCTGAAAGGGACGTTAAACACAAAATCAACTCAACTCGTTTGTCTGCCTCTGCTACACACACTACAGGGTGCAACTATCGGTTTTTTAAGTTAAAATTTTTAGAGTACAAGCTCGAGTCACACTAAATTTTCTGTATAGATTTTGGCGGTATACCAACGTAAAATTTCAAAATAGCAAGTATCCATGCTACAACGCGCAATTTTCAGTCTTTTACGTTTAAATTTGACGGTGGAAGCACGAGAAAAATGCTTAATTTGCAGTATAGATTTTCTCGACGATCCAATGTAAAATTTCAAAATGGCGGCCACTTTTCCAAAACAGCAGTGAATAGAAAATTGAAGCAAGTTGTGACAATGACAATCTTGAAATATAAATCACAGTTTAACACTTTTACTCCAAATCCATTGAAATATTTCGAAAAAACCCGGTTAAACCCGAAATAACCTATATGGACCAAGGTGGATTGGGCTTTTTCAAAAACTGCGCGGGTTTTTTCAAACCCTGGATTCCAATGCTAAAGTCGAAATCCAAGAAGCTGAAATTTGCTCTTAGGCAAATCCATATCCCTGATAAGAACATTTAATTCCGACTGGGTAACGAGTGAGGTTGTCGATGAGCTGAATCAGTTGAACTATCATTTGATGGTGCAGGCTGACTCAAAGTCTTTCAAATACATTTCTAGCTGCAGAGCATATGTTTTGGGGGCACTTGGATTTGCAAAGATTCGTTGTGAGGAACTGTCCTTAGAGCTGCAGAGATATTAGAATACTGAATTATATGCTTTCTTTGCTAGAGAACCCGATGGTGAAAGTCATACAAAAGTAGCAATCTGTGAGATAACAGCGAGGTTTGCACCAAACCATGGGAACAGCAAATGGCATTGATCTATAGATACCTTTGAACAATTTGATCAAACTACTGCAGCAAGTAGTGCAACATACTTTTGGAGCCCAATCCTTGTCCTGATCGTCAGCTTGGCAATCACAGTAAAATTTATAAGTAGTTTTAAGAAGCGGAGAGAGGGATTTTTGTTGCGCCTTTAAAGACAATTCTCTGTAAACATAACAGAAGCTATCGGGATAATTTTAACATTCACGTGGCATAATTAAACAGTAAATCAATGCTCAACATTAATCACAACTCACACTCACGTACAATAATTGACTTGGACAAAGCAGGAGTAAACATGTATCTTTCATTTTACACAATTTCAACACCTTGAAAACACAGAATCCCCGCTTAGCACAGCAACAAGTTAACTCTACAATCGCTAGAGATGTAGTAGGGGAAGGGAAGGGAAGGATTACAGCGCATTAGCAAAGCAAGTTTAAACTTACCGAAGCATGAAACTTCGTATGCAAGTGCGCCAATGTACTACAGTGAATCTTCCGAACTGTTGTTATATATTTTTATTATTAGGGGTGATTTGGGAAAGATGAGAGGAGCTGAAAGCTGAAATATGTCGAAAATAAATGTAAAATTGGGAAAAAACAGGAAACATCGATCACCTTTACTGATGTTTTTACAATTTAAGAGAGTAAATACCCTTCAAATCTACCTCTTTGCTACAACTGTTCATGTTTTAGAACTTCTCATCTCTCTATAGTGCATCCAGGAAGGGAACGTCTCTGACAGCTCGCAGTGACATTGCCACTACTCGCGTGTCAAGGTTTTTTTTCGGTACAACTGTAGTGGCAATTTAATTAATGGTATAAGACAGAGTGAACGTCGTTGGTAACATTGGTATCAAAGTAGGGGCTGCAATGTCCCACCGCATGTGGTAAGAAACGCCAGAGATCATCTCTTGTTGGCCGTGCTATAGCCTCTCAGAAGGCTAAAATAATAATACATTCCATCCTTCCGAATTTTCGAAAAGTGACAAAAATAGTTGGGGGCCT
Source organism: Thermobia domestica (assembly GCF_964235325.1). NCBI lineage: Eukaryota > Metazoa > Arthropoda > Insecta > Zygentoma > Lepismatidae > Thermobia > Thermobia domestica. The sequence continues at coordinate 69,467,507 of NC_137465.1, read as the reverse complement.
CTCCCGAAAACGGTAAATGGAGGTCATATTCGGATTCAGGTCATTTTACATAAGAATCAGCGACAATGGTGTCACGGCTGATTTCCATGCAGACCAGTGTTATTTAACTTGCTTTTCCCTCTAGTTGCTCAAATGAAGTTTCTATTACAGTTAAACAAGAAATAATTCCTGCGAAACAGTCTGTGTACTTAACATTTCCAGGAAGCCCATCGCATCTTTCGTAATTGTTTATTTTAATAAGAAATCAAACAAAAAACAATATTACGACCCAAGCACATACCAGAAGGCAGGGACATTGAGTCAACTGGGTGCCTGGTTATGTACATACAGTATATGGTTAAAGACTTGTACGCACTTTGTTCTCGAAACTTCTCTCACGTCGTTTGTCATGGTAACAACCTTTCACCACTGTACGTACCTTTGAAAGAGAGCAGCCCAGCTTATGTATATCGGCGGCTACGGTTTGTTATAGCAAAGATATGTATATTCTCACCAATCTTCTGATACAAAGCAATTTAGAACTACTTCAGGATTTAATTATTGAATTAATGGGAACTTTAAGCATACATTTGTAACCATGAATCTTATAAAAATAAAATAGAAAGTGAAACATTATCATTTCTTTGAATCAAGCGTTCTCCAAGCATTGCTTGGGTGCACTACACGTCACTGTATATATGAAAGACGTAAACCAAGATAGTCTAAGGGAATATCTGTAATTATGCGTCAGTTTAGTGCCTTAAGATGTTACCGTCAATCTTCGCCATAGCAGCGTTGTGATACTATACTTACGAAGTGGTATTTTATATTTCAAAGAGATTTTGATTTCTTATTTCAACTAAACTTGAAGCTTTTCAATTATATAATCAGCTTTCTTCATAAAATGGAATGCGCTGGATATTACCGAGGTAGAATAGAGAATTATCTATTCAAAATATTTAGTTGTTTTAGGATCTATGGTGATTATAGGAACATGACGTAGGTCAGTAAATTAGATAATGTAAACATGTGTCCCTTACTATAAGCGATTAAATCAAAATTATTATTCAATTTTTTTTTTCAGTAGTGTTTATTTCAATGTTATGAATGGTGAACAAACCAATGTAACACAATTAAACGGAAACGAAATAAATACAACTACATATAAATTAATTGTATACTTATATTGCAAGTGGAAGGGTAGAATCAAGAAATGTAAATGCACCAATAAAAGCATTATTCTGGAAGTAGGTGTCATAAGTATCGAAGAAATGTATCTTGAATCAGTTTCTTGTTGGCGACAATCTGCACAAAGCAATTAATATATATATTTCATACAGATTGATTGGCACAGCACGTATATTATAGCTAAAGACATAGTCAAACTCATCTTTTAATGTCTTTAATGGATCTTCATTTTGTTACATAAGCTTGAATGATATAAGCTTCATAACTCATTGGGAAGGCAGGCGAGTCGAGAGGGACGGATGCTATTTGAAGTTAGTCAGGTGTAAAGTATCTCGGATAACTGCATTTAAATTATTGGAGTGTACCTACGGTTAACTGCTCTATCGCCGAACCATGAAATTTACTAAGTGAATTGGAGAATTTATTTTGGTTTGTGGAGAAGAGCAAGTGAAAGTCTGATGATTTTCTACTCGAAATTGGAAAAGTTTACACGCCTTGAAGGTAACTTCTAACTTAATGTACCTACATTTTCATACTATTTTTCGTGTGGTCCGACAATACAGCAGGAAATGGCGTGCTTAACTTTACAATGCTTTCTTTATGATTATTTTTTTAAACGTTATTACCAGGGCTTGAAAAATCTTGCTTGCCAGTACTCGCCAGACACAGTGACCGCAGATCATTTTGCAGTCACCGACACAGCAAAACATATACATACATTTTTTGTTCTGTTTATTGGTATCTCTTTTACAACAACAACAACAAAAAAAAAAAAAAAAGACCTGCTATTTATTCTAGAATTTACGTTTTTGACTGATTGTATTTTACTCGACAAATGTAAAAAAGTAGTTGCCACTGGCGAGATTTTTGAAACCTTGTTTATTACTGGATAAATGATATCCTTTGCCACTAGCCTTTCGGTGCAGATAGAAAATATTCTTAATTAAAATTTATAGGTAAACTGTTAATTCTGAAAATGTAATATTTATTGGGAAAATTTAAAGCGTTAAAGACCGGTTCATTACTATGCAATTGTAATGGAAAAACTAGTTTGTAGTAACCACCTAGCACAGATTAGTGCACACATCCACCTTCGCTAACGCACTCTACACGGACTCTAGCTCCGCCCTGCCAAGACCGGAATAGTGCAATACGTTTGTAGTGACCAACTAGCACAGGTTGGTGCATATTGTGCTCAGATATAATGATGTCATAATGTCATGTTAATGTCAATACTCTTATTCTGGACGAGGTTTTCTGTGCATATGGATTCTACTCGTAAAATTAAAAAATTTTGTTGGGCTGTTCTGAATTTGCACCCCCAACTGGACTTGGTGTCAACAAATTGTGTGGGCAAAGGTTATTTAGCAGAAACTTAATTCATTGCTCATTATTAATTGAATCTTACCTTTAAAACGGACTTTTGGACGAAATATAACCTGCTACATAGTCAATCGTCTACGGTACTTCCAGGCGTCCGTGACTATACCCGTTCGTAAGACTTGAAACCGAAAAGGCATACATAACATGGTTATATCTGTTATCCAACATAAACATTAAGTACCCCTCTGGCATGTCAGGAATGAAATCTTTTATTAGAACTACTCAATTTAAAACTGTATTACTGTATAATTACATACACAGTTACAGTAGCGAATTTCGTATTTGTTATTCAATGTTGCCAGCACCTAAACGACTAGTTCTTTTCCCCATTTTCCCTCAGTCGTACATTGAATTTCCCTATATAATTAAAAATTTCCCACTGGCACACAAGCTGTAGTGCATAAAACATGAACTTAAAACCACCAATTACCTTGTACACCCAGCCACAAAAGTATCTACCTCCTAAGTGCTCTAATTCCAATACTTCGGGTCCAGGTCTTTTGCAGTTGTGAGAACGCCTAGACAGATGAACCCAAATTACACGTAACTTTTCTCGGCACTGACAGCTTTTGGTAGCCCTGATCCAGGTGTTTATCCAGGTAAAATTGTAAAGTAGGTGACTAACGAAACACTTTTCCATTCTAAAATGAATCTCTATGGTTCGAATCGTATTTTCCAAAGAACACCATATATTTATCTTAATATTGCTGTGTATGTAATGTATTATTTCATTTTATACTGTATGCTTGTATATATATATATATAGACCACACATTAATGAGAAAATGCTTGAAAGTAGCTGAAAATATCAAATCTAGGACAACTGCTCGAAATAAGTTAGTAGATGATTGCCTTCATTGAGAGACCTCCAATTCTCCTCATTCCAACATCTTTTTCTTTCTGGAAGAGAGAAGATCTTTTTTGTCACACTGAGTATGTATTGGAATTGAAACATTTGAAAAAGTTTCAACCTGGTCGTGATTCGAACCCCGGCCCGTCGAAGAGAAGTTCAATACGTTAACCACTTACCTACCGCGTTACTTAGCCTTTTACCTAAACTTTTAGCTAGTTAAAATCGTTCCATGTAAGACTATACAAACTACTAAAGCTCGTATGAGAAGACGTTCCTTATGAGTGTCACAATGACTTACTCGAGATATCCTTCTTTAACTCAAAAGCAAGTTATATAGACCTTCGTCAATGAGGAAAATATCACGAAACGTTCTTTAAATTGAGTCTACCTCGTCGTTTTTAATTGCTCCCGATTTACATTACTACTATTCTTCCTCATCGTAACTTCTAATTTCCAAAGAAGAAGAACCGGCAGCATTTACGCCGATCCCAAGAGTTTCAGTATTCGCGCGCTACCCTAGCCAGTTGTTTGAAGTTGGCCATGTAAAATGTACAGAAAAAATTGAGGAAGAGAACAGAACCTAACCAATCTCTGCGGGGCTTCTAAACCGTTCCTATTACTACTACTACCACCACCACTACTACTACTACTATTACTACTACTGCTGCTGCTGTTGCTGCTGCTGCTGGTGCTGCTGCTACTAGTACTTTATTATTATTATTATTATTATTATTATTATTATTATTATTATTATTATTACTTTTGCTATGGATCCGTAGCGAAACTGCAAGCTTATTTTAGTGAAAAAAGTTATGAAAAATTTTAAAAAATCCTTGGGCAAGGTTTGAACCCACGCCAAAAACTATTTTCATTACTAGAACGTTGCTCTAGAACACTCGGCCACGAGGGCCTACAGCAGTTGGTCCTAACTTCCGCTATATGTAGGTCATGACTTTTGGGGCCTTATGCAGAGTCGTTCTGACACGTAATTAGTGCCTTACTAAAGAGTTCGACTAACATAGGTTTTCTGCAGTAGTCAGCCTTTTAGTCCGATGCTAATAATACGTCAAAATGACTCTGCATAAGGTGGTGTATCTCTTATCTGTATCGGCCAATAAGATAAGAGGATATCTGATATTCTTGGAATCTCCCGCACAACAAGGTCTGCGGGGTAGTTAGTTACGCCCCTGGGCCCGTTCCATACACGACAAATTAATTAAGGAGACAATATTGACAAATCTGACAATAATATACGAATATATAGTAGACTTTTTTATTATTTTTTTTTTTACTGAAATGGGTCCACGACTCATTATTGTTTTATTTACCTTTAGTGTGCTGTTGTTTATATAATGTAGTGAACTTGTTTCAGGCTTCACTTATAATTTCATTTTCTTATCGTATATGGAGTAAGACAATTTTGTCTTGAAATGGGAACTCTCGAACAGCGGGGACCTTCCCTGGGGGGGGGGGGCAGTGACCCTCTGCCCCCACAAGTTATTGCCCTGCGTAGTGGCAATCATTTTTTCTTGATTGGAAGGTATTGTTTACGTAATTGATTTTGTAATTCTGTTATTCCTTTATTATTATTATTATTATTATTATTATTATTATTATTATTATTATTATTATTATTATTATTATTATTATTATTATTATTATTTTATTATTATTATTTATTTATTATTATTATTTTACATTTTATAAATTTTCTCATTGGATTTCAAGTCTTTCTGTTGAATAATCAACACACTCCACTTTAGGAGGTTTGGAGGGGGATTATCCTGTTGCTTTTCATTTGTTTACTTGCACGCTACACCAAGCCTGGATACTACATTTTACCTTTCTATATCTACGGGAAGTACCCTAAAGTTTGTGATGATCATAAGAGAATAAGTGAGTAAGTGATGAGATCAATGAATTTTGCGTATTAACAACATTTAAAGTGTCAGGTTGTCAGAAGTCATGGCGTACTTAAGTAAAATATGACAAATTATAGTTTGTGGATATACTAGAGTTATTCGGATCATGCAATAGTTTGGCATGAATAGCTGATATTGAGCGTTTTGTGTAGTAATATTGCTCTTTGTTTGGTTTCGTTTTACAGATTTGATCACAGATGGCGTGGGTCAATGAAAACTTGACCTACCACCCACCGCGACCCACTCTGATCAATGATCCACCACCCACCTTGGCCCACTCTGACCCACTCCGACCCACCATCCAACATGAACCACTGACCCACTAAAACACATCGTCATCAACTCTGACACATGATCCACGTCCTCTTTTCTACCGACTAAAGAGTTTATACTTGTAATAAAACAAGGTTGTCAAATTCTAACTAATCGGAGTTTGAATTTCTACGGTCAATCCCTCAAGCATCGCTCTGTTACAATAATGATGGATCTGACGTTTACAATATAAAATGGAAAAGTGTTTGTCATGGGCAAAATTACTATGAATTTCAATTAAATTATCATGGTCTAATTATTTCCTTGTTGAATTATCGATACTTTTCAGTGGAAAAACGGATGAAATTTGAAAGTCCCAAATCAAGGTACGTAGACCAACATACAGACGCTAGACCAACATACAGACGCTTACATTACAAATTTTATGTCTATTTTTCTCACAACGTTATGGGTTGATTGCCCTGTGCTCTAAGGGCTCCATATAATAAACAAGCTGCAGCAATTATTATAAAGCGCATGGTTATCATATATGGATATATGATGCGAAGCACTGTATTTTTTGTTGAGTAGAGTTGAGTTGATTTTGAGTTTAACGTCCCTTTCAGCAGCGAGACTAAATGAAATATGAACCTATCCCATGCCGTAAACGTCGCCAACACCTAGTGGCCCGCCTGCGGGTAAACGTCGATCGTCAATATAGAGACGAGTCGAATGATTGCAGCTAGTGTCCCACTGCCGGCAGGGTTTCGTGGAGTCGAAACAGATATCTCGCGTCGGGGTGTTGAAGTTACACCGCGTAGCAGCGAGGACTTCGTTTTGGTCCGCGCTTCTTCGATTCGTCGTGGAGAATCGCGAAGGGACCAACACGAACTATCGCCAGCAGTGGCGTAACAATGGCGTTTTGCGCCCCTAGGGAAAATCGCTAGTGGTGGCCCCGTTACCCATCGGATAGGCTCCATGCATGATCATCTATAGCTTATGCATACAAGCAGAAACGGCCATAAATCAAAAATTATCAGTGGGAGGGTATTGGCCCTTTTTCTTTTTATATCATTGTAGTGTGTCTTTTAAAAGCAAACTGAACAGAGTGCACTCTTCTTTAAAAATATACTCATGTAAAATTCGGACTTGCAATGGTAGTGTAAATAGACAGAAATGTATCAAACAGTATTGCCTAAAGGATTTCAAAAGAATATACATATATATATAGTATGTTACGAATTTACATAATATAAAATATAAAGCTTGTGAAACTACTTATAAGCATTTTTTTCTATTTTTAGTTTTTTTAATCGACTAATTGTATACAAATGAAGAGTTTCTTTCTCATTTTTGCTTCTAGAAATTATTTTAGCATATCAGAGTTGTCCAATTCATGAGCTCTTTTTCCCTCAATACTCAGCACGGCCACACCCGAAAGGCGTTCTTGGGTCATAATGTTTCTGAGATATTTCTTGATTAATTTGAGCTTGAAGAATGATCGCTCAGAATTTGCAACTGTGACAGAAAAAGTTACATATGAACAAAACGCAGTCATAAGATTTGGAAATTCTGAGCTGTCAGATTTGGTAATAAAATTAAGAACCTCTTCGTGTGTTGAAAGATTTGAAAGTGTGTGTTGAAAAGTGTCTCTGAAACTCAACACTTCACGTGGAAAGTCACTGGATAAATCGTCTGCATACAGAAGCGCAGTCATGCGACTGCTTGATGACCTCTTCTTCAGGTGTGGTCGTAACATTGACGGGCATAAGAACAGAAATCTTTCACAAAGTTTCCTCATTCTTCGAAGCGTATCCTCATATTTACTATTACGGAGTCAAGAATAGGCAATAGCACTTTGATCTCGAATTCTTTGACAGGGTCAGTAAATCGCGCATCTTGTGCCAATTCAAAGAATATTTTCGACACCGGCTTCCTTCTTTGTAAAACTTATCTGAAACATCAAATTTATGTGCACAAGCATTGAATTCCCCGAATAGTTGAGGCACGTTCCTTTCTAAAATGTTGCATCACTGTACAAAATTTTTTCAGTTTTCGTGGACACTGACAAGCCCATATTAGGACTCTGCAGCTTTTTTGACATTATTGCTTCTTAGAACGTGTTCCCACAATACAAGCATTACCACGAAATCGAACCTTTCAATTTTTCGTTTATAACGAGCTGTCCGTTCATTTTCTGTTCCAGTAAGGCACATCACATTAGGACATTTCATAACATCCACATACCTCTTTCTTAGTGCGAACATGGCATTATGACTTGAATCCCAGCGTGGTTTGAGAGAGTTTCTCCAATGGTTTTTACATTTTCCGGAGATGCATCCTTGGAAGTAGTCTTGTAAAGCCTTCCATCGTTTCCCGCTGCTACCAAAGAAGTTACGTATATCTTGTAAAGTGGCAAAGAAATTAACAGCTTCTATTTTAACTTTTGTAGCATCCGATGACATGAGGTTCAGATCACGTGCTATGCAGTGAACATACATAGCATTCTCGGTATGTTTTTGAATCCGGGTTTGCAAGCCAGAAATACGACCCCTCATTACTGATGCTTCTACGTAACTTTGCCCTCTGCACTTCTTAATGTAAATCTCATTTTCTAATGAGATTTTATTACTAAAACTTCATAATTTTCTGCACAGTGTACGTCCATATCATAAAATCCAAGGAAGCTTTCTACAATTTCGAACTGTGGGAAATGAAGAAAAGATGTCTTTTTGGCGCCTCCACCTAGTCCTGGCCTGGCTTATATTTTACATTTTATTATAGTGGTAGAAAATATGTTCAAAAATTTATTTTAGGGGCGTTTCGGCGTCTCGTGACGTTGACGCCCCAAACAGTTGCCTGGTTTGCCCGACTCTTGGTGCTTGGCTTGGTTCTGTGTAGCCGCGGTATCTGGCAATTGTACTGTGACTCATAATCATGGAAACACTTTTTAACTCTTTTTAATCCAGATCTTATAGGTCATAGAATTTGCCATTATTGTTGAAAGCCTGTTGCGCAGGGGAATTTTATTTAAAGTTAGTAAGCTAAGTACATGTAATATAGGACTGATATCGTATTAATACAGGAGGATTAATTTCTTAATCATACAGTGCTATAACCTTGACGAGTTTACAGTAATGCCAATAATTTGATACGCAAATGTAATAAACTGCGAACGAAGTGAGCAGGAATTTTTATTCTTGTCATACTCGGAAGTGAAGACCGCGAAAAACTTGGGGCTCCATTTATATAATTTGCATTTTTTTAAATTAAAAGCATGGGGCGTCCCTAATATACCGAAACGGCCTGCGCCCGTATGCAATGCCTACCCTGCCTACCCTATCGCTACGCCACTGATCGCCAGTCATGTGCATGCAGTTATTATTATCTATTATTTTTTCCGACGAATTGTACCTAAAGTGAGCTCCGGAGGTCAAGAATAACCTCTGCCTCAATATCATGAAGTGAAAAATTTTGACTGCGATAATTGTATGAATTTAGATGGCAACTGTCGTCGATCACTAGAAAATGAGTATGGGAGAACTATGAAATAAAGTAAATAGACACGCGTCATTTTGTTATAAAAGTACACGGCGAACGCATTTTTCTTATCCCAAACAGTTATCGTCTCATACATACGGTTAAAAGAGCACTCTGATTGACCAAATTGAAGATCTCAACGATTTATCCCTTTACAAGCGACATCTGCGTCATCGCCTCCGTGGCGAAGTCAGAACACCCGCCCAGTAATCATAAGGTTCGTGGTTCCAGCCCCCTCAAGGGTACTTTTTTGGTATTTTTAAAGTGTTTTTTAGACTCACCTTTTGTAAACAAATCACACGTATAGGCGATTTAACGTATTTTGGGGGAGTAATTTTGTGGTTCATTGGCGTTTTGTCGCGTCAGAAGATGCTGTCTACAATGCAGTGAGCAGAGAGGGTCGGTGGGTCAGAGTGCGTCATAGTGAGTGGTGGGTCACGGTGGGTGGTGCGTCGCAGTGGGTCATGGTGGATGATGGGTCGCAGTGGGCCACAATCTGTTGACCCATGGAAAACTCGATCAATCTGACCCACTATCCTACTCCAACTCTGGATTTCACATCACATAGAAAATGGAAGACCAAAAACTGCATGTTCACCATATTTTATTCTTTTACTTCAGGCAAGGGAAGAACGAGCGCGGGAGGCCCGGGTTCGATTGCCGGCGGGAGCTCATGTGGTTCGGATTTCACGTTAATCAGTAGGTCCACGTCTCATATAGCCTCGCTGCTGAACGGAACGTTAAACTCAACATCAACATAATTCAACGCAAGGGAAGAACGCGCGAATAGTGTTCGTGATGTTTACTGTTCTCAATGTTTCTGTGTTTTTGTCCTTGTTCTTAAATAGTTAGTGGAAAAACTGTAAAGCGCGCCAAAATAGGAAACAAGGTACTGAGGAAGGTTCGTTAAATTAATTAACTTAAAAAATAATCCAGTGGCCTGAAACACCAGCTTCTAATCAATATAAGTATCTGTCCAATGTCGTGCCGCGAAAAATTAGGGCCCGAGGCAAGAGCATACGGCAGCGCCTCCGTACATATGAGTTGTCAATTTAAAGTTGACTTCTCTGGGCTATTATTTCTGCATAATACTTTACTATTTTATCATGACTGAAATCAGAAAGTTTCAGCATCATTACACTCGAATCGTAAAAGTGGATAATTACTGAATTCACTGCAGCTCCATTTTTCCTTCTCCCAGCACAGTTATGTCTTAGAGTAGTGGCTTAAGCGTTATTTTCATAATGTGGGGACGAGAGTTCGATTCCAGCTGTGGCAATTCAGGAAATTTTTATGATCTACAAAACTGATACCTCTGATTTATACTAACATGAAAAATATTCAATTTCTCTGGGTCTAAGAGTTGAGACAACTTCCTTCAGGGGTAAAATGCCAACAACACAAAATTACGTTATCCGTATCAAGTTCATTCGTAACTGTCTGGCAAGTAACGTGTTTGGACAAGAATTGATGAACACATAAGGGCTGAACACGTCCTTACTGCTGTAGTATGGGCCAAAAATGAGTTCCAAGGAATTGTTCCTAGTTGTGCACAAATTGCAAATAGTGATCGAACTTACAATAGGGATCGCTAGTCACGAGAATGATCCTATTTAAGATGTCTCCTCACCTTTCTACTTAGAAGAAGGGCGAAACAAAATGCATTACTATTATCAGCTAACAAATCTTTATATTCCATTTCTTGTCATAAAATGATAATTCTATCTGTAAATCATTAAACGTAATAATATTATTGTGTTCATGTGTAAACCTAAGAAACATCTGACATACTCTATATTTTTTCTGTTCCTATGAATACCTTCGACTATGTTACTTTTTCTTTCCATTGTGGTAATAATAATAATAATAATAATAATAATAATAATAATAATAATAATAATAATAATAATAATAAAGGAATAACATAATTACAATATCAATTACATAAACATTATCTTCCCATTCACAAAAATTACTAATTACCACGACGGGATTTGAACCCAAGTAGCTGCAATGGGAGTTTCCTGCTTTCACAATTTTTTTGAAACAAATCGCCCAATTAGAGTATTGTTTGCCACTGGCACCTCATGTCCTCTCGACGTATTCCAAACTCTACAGGAACAAAAACACAGAAATAGAAAGGACAATTAAAATTCCGACCTTGCTAAACGCCCGGGATCACTCGGCTAGTGCTACTTGTTCAATTTGCCACAAACTCCTCATATGAATATAAGAAAATAAACTAGTAGTTATGGAACATAAACATAAAACTGTCTATTTCTACACGTGTTGATACAATTCAAACAATGTAAAATAATTTCGGTCGTCTTTTCTTCTTTGGAAATTAGAAGTAATGGTAAAGACGAAATTTAATGTAAATCGGGACCATCCCTGCAACCGATGACCAGCGCCGTAACTTAGATTCTTTTATGGGGGAGCAAGCATTAATAAGCTTATTTGGGCCCCCTAGAAAGAGTTGATTTTATAATTATTGGGCCTTCTCTCTCCAACTTTCTCTTAATCTTTATGGGCCTCCGGGAGCCTGTGGGCCCTCCTGCAAGGCAAGGTCTCCGATTCCGTTAGTTACTCTCTGGGCCCATTCCATACATATCAAAATTATTAAGGGGAAAATATTGATAAATCTCAAAGCCATACGAATAAATATTATTTCTAGAGCCCCTAATAGTACAAATTTTTTACTGAAATGGGTCCAAGACTCATTTTGCTGTATTTCCTTTTTGCGTGCTGTTTTGTTTATGTAATGTAGCGAGCCTATTTGATGCTTCATTTCTAATTTCATGTTCCTATTGTATATGGAGTAAGAAAATTTTGTCTGAAAATGGACCCCCTCGAACGGCGGGGAGCTTCTCGAATGGGGGCAGTTGCCCCCTGCCCCGCACGTGTTGTGACTCTGCCGATGGCGTAGCCTCAACTTGAAGAACGTTTCATGGTATTTTCCTCATTTCCTCCTATATAATTTGTTTTTGAGTTAAACATGGAAATCCCGAGTAAGTCATTAAGACACTCACAGAAGTTGCTTATATTTTCTTGTTTATATTTTTATTTAATTTTGTATATATTTGTTTGTTTTTGTTATATTTGAGTGTCTTGTTTATATTTTTCATGAAACAACTTTAACTAGGTATTAGTTTGGGTGGAAGTTTAAATGGCGCGATAGGTGAGTGGTGACTTCGTTACAGACGGTTGAACGGAGCGGACGTGTGGAAGTACAGCTCCGAATACCTGTGTTACTAAGTTTGTTTAAGCAAGTGACTTTGTTTTTCTTACATTTAGTGTGTGCACTCTAATTCAGTGATTTTTGTTTTGTGTTTGAGAAGTACTGTAATCAAGTTCGATACCAGCAATGCAAAAACATAGGAAAAACTCAGTTAAATTTGTTTTTGACAAAACCACGCACAGTAAACGACCTTCGCCAGCCGATTTATATTCCTGGTTATGTATACATTTCGAGAATATATTCCAGGATCTTCAAGCCTTACAATTGCACAATGAGGACTACAGCATGTACATTCAATTCAAAACTAGTGCCTTACATAAACAATTTCTCGACCACGCACCGGAAAAACTGTCTTTTACCCATTTCGATCAGACCACCAGTGATGTTTACATTCTGGATGCACAAGTACATGTTACCCGTGTAAAGATCATGGACCTCCCTTTCGATTATCCCGATGAGAAAGTGTCTCAAGTGTTAAGTGACTATGGTGACATACTCAAAATTGAGCATGAAGTATGGAATACTATTTTTCCTACACGTATCTATAATGGCAATCGAGTGTTTTCTATGACCTTGAAAAAACACATTCCTACCAGACTCATTATTGATACTGTGAAATGCTGTGTATCTTACGGAGGTCAACTTCAAACTTGCCATTTTTGTGGTTCCTTGCAACATCTTATCTCTTTCTGCCCAAAGCGCCGGCGTCCAGCTCGTCTAATGAACCCAGACATCGAACCAGCAGTGATGACGGATCTTCGGAAAGTGTCCACGTTACATGAAACAAATTCGGGACCTGCCCGAAATCCCATTTCCCTAGTTCCCAGTGTGGATGATACGCGGGACTCCGTCCCAGAACCTCCCGCTCTTACGGCCACAGAATTTCCACCGCTAATGTTGACATCGCAAACTATGGCTAGTGTACTAAAACCTCGAACCATACTCAAGGAAGTTAACGACGAAAAGAACCAGAATATGCAAAATACCAACAACGACGATCGCATCCACGACCTTCGTGATAGAAGCCTATCTCCTACTCCTAACGTGCTTCCAGAACAGACGACCGTGGCACTAACGGATGAGCATGACGTTAACACGGATATGTCGGCTCGTTCTCTCTCCCCTCCACCTTCTAGTGACGCGAGTAGTGCCGTACATAGTGTTTCTCCAATATTATCCGTAAAACATGTTAAAAAACGAAAAACAAAAGAACGTGAGTTTCAAGGTGACCTTCAGGATGTTAACTGTGAGTCTATGGTGTACGGAAGTTGTGTCTAGATAAGCGCTCTACACAACAAGAAGGAATCCAAGGTGTTTGTGATTATAACGTGCTTCTGTTTCTTGTCGCACTGTGGCAGTGTTTTTATTCTTATTATTATTGGGGTTAGTGTTATGATTGTTCCATGGTCCACAGCCTGTACTCCCGAGCAATATTTCTTGCCTTGTTCACACACATAAACAGGTGAGTTACGATTGTGTTCTGTTTACTATTAATCGCCTCCTGTTACGGCGGTTGGACGTTTTGGTGCTATGTCTATACAAGGGTCACTGCTTTGGATAGGCGTTTTAAAACATGTTTTTGTTTATATCTTATGTGTTTATAAGATGATAGCCAGTGTTAACGGACGTTCATATATGACTTTGAACATTAATTCTCTTAGTAGCATGGCCAATAAACAGGTTTTAGCCCAGTTTTTACTCGAGCAAGATTGTGACATATATTGCCTTCAAGAACTGACCTTTAGTGATCTATCATTTGTTTACAATTATACAGCAATAACGAATGTGGCTCCCAACGTGTTAGGTACAGCAATTTTATTAAAACGAGGACTAGTAGCTTCACACATACAACTCTCCTCGTCTTGTAGAGCGATTAGTTGTGTCGTAGACAAGTTGTGTATCCTGTGTTTACGGGCCTTCTGGAACAGCTCAACGTGTGGCCCGCGAGCGCTTTTATGCGGAAGAGGTTGTATCACTGTTACCCACCACACGTTACCCACTCCTTCTTCTCGGGGACACAAACTGTATTATGTCCCCCCAGGACACAACTGGTATTTTTAATCCATGTTTAGCTTTCCAAAAGTTCGTCACTCAACTAGGTCTCGCTGATATTTGGTTACATACTCATCATAATCACCAAGCCACATATAAGTCGGCGCGAGTTCAGTCTCGCTTAGATATGTGTTTTATTTCAAAAGAATATCTTTCTAGCGTGTTTGACATTGAAAATTTACCTTTGAGCTTTTCGGATCACTCATCATTAAAGCTCATATTGCGTTTTCCTCAGAACATTCCCCGGTTGTATGGTCGTCCTTTTTGGAAATTAAATAGTCAGCTCTTAACTGATGACGTAATACAACAACTCTTTGCTGATAGATGGGAACAGTGGACACGTACCCAGACAGTTTATCCGAATATAAATATGTGGTGGTGTCATTTTGTCAAACCCCAAATTCGTTTGTTTTTTCAAGGAATGGGCAAACAAAAACGTCAGAGATATAGAGAAACTTTTGAATTCTTATATGCCACCTTATGCGATCTCTGGAAACAACCAAGCAGTATTTCAAATATGGCCGCCATCATGCGAGTGAAACATCACTTAAAACAGCTACAGTTGGAACATTCTCTCAGTGTCTGCGTTCACGAAGGGACACCAGGCAGAATGCTTGCGGAACCTATCTCCTTATACCATTACATACATAGGTTACGACGCCAAAATTTACAATGTATCACAGAGGTGACGTCCACGACTGGCACAACCTTTACGACAGCTGATGGACTCTATGCTCATTTTCAGGAATTTTATACCCAACTGTACTCACTTCAGCAATGCGATACCTCGTTGTCAGATCCCTTTGTTGCCAGCATTCCACACAGCCTTTCCGATGAAGAACGACAACAACTTATCACATCTGTCACGGTTCAAGAAATACAGGACGTTCTCCGCACGGTCAAGCGACGCACGGCGCCTGGAAGAGATGGATTGATCTACCAGCTTTATGTGTCATTTTTTCCTTTACTAGGTCCGACCCTATGCAATATATATAACTTTTTGTTGCAAGGTGGTCCAATGTATCAGCACGAAGGAATCATTATTTTAATACCCAAAGGAGGAAACCAAACTGGAGTTGCTGACTATCGACCTATCACTGCTCAATACAGACTATAAAATCTTCACTGCTATCATGACTCAACGTATCAAGAAGATTGTCCAACCTTACATCAGTTCAGCTCAAACGGCGCTTCATTCTGAACGGACCATCCATACAGCTCTTGCAACCATTCGAGATATTCTAGCCTATTTCAAATTTAAACGACTCCCAGTAGGTTTATTAGCTTGCGATTTCCACAAAGCTTTCGACACCGTGTCACACGACTATTTATACAGGGTCTTGCAAGGATACAACTTTCCTGCCCAAATTATATCTGTAATACGTCACCTATACGCAGGAGCGACCTCGCAGCTACAAATAAATGGGCATCTTCTTCCACCGTTTGAACTCCTTCGAGGAGTTCGTCAAGGATGTTCGCTTTCAGGGCTACTGTTTTGTCTTGCCCTTGAGCCTTTACTCCATCGATTGTCGACGCTTAATGCGGGCGACACTCATCCCTTTCGGCAATTAACAGCCATTGCCTTCATGGATGATCTAACTATTTCTTGCTCAACCTCTCAACAACTCATGTGTGCGTCACAGCAAGTGGAGCTGTTCTCGCGCGCAAGCGGCCTTCATCTCAACATGCGGAAAACAACCATCCTTTCTGTAAACAACTTTCATACTTTGTTACCAGAACATTTGTTACAAGCATTTGATCACACAACTAACAAGACTATTTTAGGTGTTCCTTTCACAGCTGACCTGACTCCTTCCTATGATCACGTATGGAGCCCATTACTTCGAACTTTGCGTATGCATCTGGCAGACACTCGCCTGCGCTCTCTCACGCTTGCTCAGAAAATTCAATATTTAAATGTGTATGTCAGCTCAAAGTTATGGTTCACTGCCCGCCTTTTTCCATTGCCAGAAAAATATGCGCGCCAAATTGATTCACTCTATGGATGGTTCATTTGGAAAACTTACATGTTTCGTGTGAAAAGGCAGGTGCTCTATCTTCAACGTAATCAAGGAGGTTTTGATCTTTTTAGTGTCCGACACAAATGCCTAGCATTATATATGGCCACAGCCAAGATGCATATGGACACTGAACTATTGGCACCACAGACAGCGCAGTGGCTTCATTGTTGGGTGCCTCATTTCTGGCCTAACAACAATCCCGCATATGTTCGCTTTCCAAATGTGTGTCCTTCGTATATTTTACAGTTAGCACTCGCATGGTCCACAGTGCCTTTTGAGGATATGCCGGAACATTGGACCCCAAAACTCCTCTATACTGTGATACTTGCGCCGACTATTCAAAGTGTCATACCCCTATGCCAGCAACGAACACCAGAGCGTAATTGGATGATTATTTGGAAAACAATTCATGCACCATACCTCATGGTACGAGCCACGGACGTTTGGTATGGCATTGTGAATAATCTCGTAGTTACCAACTTACGACTTGCTAAAATAGGCCGCAGTACATCCGAACTTTGTGACTTGTGTTCGCACATAGATACTCTGGAGCATCGCTATACTTCTTGTGTTGACACTCAACCTGTGTGGCAGAGGCTATGCGGCTTTCTATGACTAATTTGCCGCTGTCCAGCGTCCGCCTTTACATCTACTATTCTCTTCTTCCCTGACTTTCAGTGGTATCCTCCTACGAAACGACGGGCAGTAGTTTGGTTAATTGGTACTACTATTCTTTTTATAGACCAATACAGACCTTATTGTGATCCTCGCCTATATGTAGAGTATCTCAACAGGGTAAGAAAAAAGACTTTCACTCAATCTCAAGAACAACAACTCTTCGCTCGCTTTTTACAGGTAATATTAGACAATTGATTTTTTCTTTGTTATTGTACCATTCAATTTCTTTGTAAATTAACATTGTTCAGTGACAATATCACGTCTACCAAGCATCAATGTGATATGCTAAATAGCTTGGTCATGTAACATGTTTTCCGGAAATAAAAAAAAAAGTGGTTAGCGCATTGAACTTCTATTTGGTGGAACCGGGTTCGAATCTCGGCCAGGCTAAAACTTTTTGAAGTGTTTCCGTTTCAATTTCAATTTCAATTTAACTTTTGAAAATGTTAAATATTGGTATGCAGTAATTTATTTCTAAATATTTAAAATGCAAAATTCGATAACACTCAAACGAGTTGGAGACTTATCCGTACTAAGCGTAAGGTTGGAAATATAACTTAGAGTTCCTGATTTGAAAATATTTGTGAAAATTTACTCATTGAGACACTAGGAGAAAAGGGAAGAATATAGTGTCAATAAACAACAATTTAGAAATACACGAAATTAACTGATAATATCAAATGTACAGCTATTAACAGAATTAACTCTATAACTCGTTTTCTCCTTTCATTTTTCTTCCTTTATTTTCAGGATTACATTATCACTAAATTTCTCTACTGGAGATTACCATTCATTTAGTAGCATCCAACTGGAGCTCAGCTTTATAAATGAAACATTTTTAAAAGTGTAAATGGCGAGAACGAGATCGAACTCGGATTACCGGATTAGGAAAGCACAATGCTATCCGTTCATCTAAAGCGTGACTAATTCTGGATCGCTAACATGCATATATAACTATTGTGAAATGTATTTGCAACTTAGAAACTGTACTGTTTCAATATAATCATTTGATTGGCATCGATTGGCCCCGATTGGCATCGATTAAATAGAACTTCGAATAAAGACCACGTTCAATTCAATTATTGACTAAGCCTGAAATTCTGATAAAGATATTGCTATGATTTTTTTTATTATTATTATTTGGTTTAGACCGGTTTTAACTAAAAAAAATCAGGTGACTACTGAAATTAGCGCCTTGATATAAAGTTGTAACATACTTCCTTGTAAAACAGCGTCTGATGTTTTATTAATTTTTTACATTGTAAATAACTTCTAAGCTATGTCTGAAGCTTTATTAGTAAATAGTAAGTAAATATGTCAATGTGTCTGCAAAAGATTAAAAATATTTGTTCTTGCAAATTTTCATAAGTGAATTAATCATTTAGCAGTTAAATCTTGTAGGGTCTACTGAATCATTCCTGAGCGAGTAGTTCGAACTCATATTACTTAACTGTTTTGACAAATCGCGTAGGACTGATGATCGCGTAGGACTTAATAACATTTTGTTTGTTTATTGGCTTTTATAGTTCCTTTTTAGTAGCGGAAGAGGGGAAGTTGGCTTAGTGGCAGAACGTTTCCATCTTGTGGATGGGATCCCTGGTTCGGTCCCCGAACAAAAAAGCTAATGGTGGACAACATCGTGTTCGTGAGTTTTCATGAGATACTCCCGTTTCCTATATTTTCATTCCACCAATAATTCAATCATTTATTTGCCTTAATGATCCGTCTCCCTTAGCATATTAGGCATAATCGTGGGACGTTAAACTGAAATATTTTCTTTTCAGTACCGGGACCATTTGAGGCATGAACCAACAGTTTAAACTGGATAACAAACAAGTGAAGTGCGTTTAAATTTCAATGCTCTGCCTCCGGAAATCGAACGCAGGACCACGCTTACCACAGGTCTGTGCTAGCTATTAGACCAGTGGGGAAGGCTAAAATAGCTTTTTATTACAGTTGTCTTCCCTCCGAAGACTTCGGCTTACTGTACGCTATAGGTTAAAATTGCTTAACTCTACGTTCCAATTGTTTACATTTAATTTTTTAAATTTGTCCACTATCTTGCGGTTACACGAAAATTAATGTTCAAATCTAAGTATAGCTATGGCGCTTATCTTAATTAATAAACAGAAAGCATAGAGCTCATTATTATTATACAGTTTCAATACTTAAATTGAGAGAATACAGTTATGAGTTGCAATTACATTCTCACAATATATTGCTGTCGAAATCCACAAATACGAGTATTAATGCTCAAATCTAAGTATGATCACAGACCTTATCCTATTTTCAAATGATTATATTGCAACAATACAGTTTTTAAGTTGCAATTAAATCGTCGCAATAGTTTCATATGCGTGTTAGCGATATCTATTGGTGTCTAAGCATGACTATGATCTATTAAGAATTGGTGTTACTTACAGGCTGAGACGTTTGGCTTTTATTCGTGATAAGGATTAATTACGTCAACGAACTTTCCTTAAGAAAGTAAATTCAGCTAATGACAAAGATAATTTCGAAAGGGGTTATCTTCAACTTTAGATAAAAAGAATTTTACTGTATTTTAACGAAATTAGCTTATCGAGGTTAAAAACTACAGGGTATTAAGGATTTGCTAGTTCGTATAATGGATTCAATTTCTGGTGTAATTGAAAGTGGTTTTTACCTTTATTAAACTATATAATTACTTCATTACATTTTAACCATTTAATATTTATTCCATCACTTGCATCATTTTTTGTTTCCTTGAATTGTGATTTCTAGAAGGAAATTTAAACGTAAAACTGGCTACCCTGTAGAAAATCTTCAAAGCCGGGAGCAGGTGGAGAAACTCAGCAGAAAGAGTTACTAAGACTCAATTCCGTAGCTTTGCAGCTTTCTTAAGATGCCAGTAGTACGCGGTAATTGATTCCATTCGTCTTTAATTTGTTTACGAGTATAACATACGCGCCGTAATTAATTCAAAATAAAGGAGTTTTGTATTTTGTTTCTAAAAAACCTGTAATGTTTATAATTTAGTGAATTGAATGACACAGTGCCCTGCGAGTCCTTAATTACATATTCCTGTGTTTTGCCAATCAATTTGACTATTAACAAGCTACTGTTTTGAGCGAGCAGAAAAGGCTCTTTATTTAGGCGATCCAGAATAAGTAACGCTTTAGATGAATGGATAACATTGTCTTTTCTAATCAGGCGATACGAGTTCAGTTCTCATACTCGCCGTTTACAAGGCTGAGCTCCAGTTGGATGCTGCTAAATAAAAGATATTCTCCAGTAGAGAAATTTAGTGATGATGTAATCCTGAAAATAAAGGAAGAAAAATGAATGGAGAAAACGAGTTACAGAGTTAATTCTGTTAATAGCTCTACATTTGATATTATCAGTTAATTTCGTGCATTTTCAATCAGTTAATTTTGTGCATTTGTTTATTGACACTATATTCTTTCCTTTTCTTCTAGTCTCTCAATGAGTAAATTTTCACAAATATTTACAAATCAGGAACTCTAAGTTATATTTCCAACCTTAAGCTTAGTGCGGATAACTCGTTCGAGTGTTATCGAATTTTGCATTTTAAATATTTAGAAATAAATTACTGCATACCAATATTTAGCATTTTCAAAAGTTATTTAACGAATAATGAAATCGCAGAAGTTCTTTCGAAGTAGTATTACGTAACAATCAGTGGCGCGAGAACCTAGGAGCTCAGGCTCTGTTAGATTCCCAAAATTTTCATTGGGGGCTGGGTTCTTCCCCCGAATGATATATCCATACTTTAATTGATTTGCGGATAGGAGTACTGTTAATAGTTTCAAAACTCAGTGCAAGGCTTTGTGTTTACTTAAAAAATAACCTACTATATATACACACCACATAATATATCCGTATATTATTTGATACACAGATATGTATAGCCATTTGAAGTAAGTTAACTTGTTCATATAATCCCTCCTTTGAGTTAATTATAAGATTATTTAAGTCCCCCGACTATTATCTTCTCATCGGTGCCTCTGGTGTAAGTATATTTTTCTGGCACTGTGCGTGTACTGTGAGTACAAGCATGCAGACTCCCTTTTGTCATTTCGCCAGCCAGTGTTTCATCTCACTCCTGCACAAAAACACTTTACGATTTGTTCTTTTAACAGGTGGGGGCAACTTCATTCTGCTGTTCTTGCTACTCTACCAGGCGCTATTAATCTTGGAGCTGGCGGCAGTTGGGTTGCCTAACTCACGGATTTTTTACCTCAAGAATTTATGTGACTCACTGTACACTGCCTTCACATAGCTCTTCCCTTCATGGTTTGCTTATGGAGGAGTATATTTTCCATTTCTTATTTCTACCTTAATATACGTGAGATGAAATTCCTTGAAATCCTAATTTTTTAAAATCATTTCCAACATCCCGTAATTCAAATTTTTGCTTCAATTTACTCTGTATTTTATACCACATAGCAGAGTTTCACCATTCCTTTAAGTTGTTTTGGAACACTATCATCGTCGGCAGTGTGTTACTAAGACCATTAACTGGAAGTAGTCAGACACCTTTAAAATACTTCAATCATTACGGATCACAACTTACAGTAGGTGTATATTGCGTATAGGCAGTGGCGTGTGGTGATGTTTTCGATCGAGGAACATGTCATGAATAGTAATACACCTTCGGCATTGTCAAACAATGTAATATTAGCATAAATTTAACATGGGAAACATTATGTTTATGGGCTTTCTCGGAGTTCTCCTATTTCCTCTCACATTATCATTCCACGAATTATTTCGTAAATTTTAATCCGTTTTCTTTAGCCTAAATGACATAACGTAGGACTGTAAAGACAAATGGCCGTTCAATACTGCGGCTGATTGATTTCAGTAACAAAAATAATGTGAATCATGGAAATCATTTTTCCACCAGTAACAGTGTTCAAAGTTGATACGCCTGTTATTTTTTGATGTAATATTGCGACAAAGAGAGAACTGAAAATTCTATGCCTTATTTCGTTGAACTTTTTCCGTGTTACAACGGTACTTAGGCGACTTAATTCTATTGGAAGTTCTAACAAAGGCAGTTGCGAAAACAAGTGGTTTGTAACTTTCTGAGCAAATCTTATAATCAAATTCTACAGTTCAATGTAGTTGTTCTTGTTCATTGACTTGTTACCCTCTGTGTCTTCTATAATCCAATCTCTGCTTTTGTTTAAAAAGGCCAAAAATACTTTTGGCACTAATCAGGCATTTTCTTTTAGTGTTTCCTTTTACATTTTTATTATTTTTAAATATCTCAGAGATGTTGACAATGTACTTGACCATCAATCCTTGTGTAAATGATATGGGGACTATTCATGACCCACTACTTAAATTAAAAATGACCACTGAATTTTGAGACGCTCCGAGTGCCTTTTCAGTAACAAAATGGATATGACTAATATGATAGTTTATCATTTGATGAATACCTACTTAACTTGATGAATTATGGTGAGGACGTAAAAAATGCTTAGTGGAAGTTTATTTTGTTCTAAATTCTGTAAGGTAAGGAGTAGGCCTATCATTAGAATATCATGAAGATTAGTGAACAAAAAGGACAAGTTCCACTTGATCTGGTACACTGTCTGGTTCATTTCTGTGCAAGACGAAATTTCCGAATTAGTGAACCTGAACAGCTATCAACATTCTTTAGGTCATCAAGTCTAGGGGCTCAGATGGGCAGGTCGTGTAGCCAGAATGAAAGTAGGAACACTTTCAAAGTTTTGACTAGAAATATAATCAGAAAACGTCCATTAGGAAGATCTAGGCGCAAATGGGACGACAATATTAATACGGATCTATTAGAAATAGGAATACAAAGTAGAAACTGGATGCAGTTCAATGGAGATTCGAACCGAGAATTTCCATTTGTAAGTGCAGCAGGATACCAATACTCCACTTGTTACTCTGACCGAAACATGTTTAACAAATGGTATAGTGTTTATTTCTAAGAACATGAAAATTGGATACTACAGATCAATTAAGTGTTTCGAATTGTCTTAGTTGCCCCCATATTTATTTGCCCTTTCCCAATCAACATTCGTAAATCGTCTCTATCAGGTGTTTGCTTCCACATTCTTACGGATTGCTTGTTTATTATGAGAAGTCAATCTTCGATTATTTAGGATCACTTTGTGAAAAAATAACCTTTGGCTTGACAAGGAATTGAATCTATGTTTTGAACCTATATTACTCGTAAGTCCAGGATCTTACCTCTACACTATCCTGTCACTAAAACTATAACACAAATCTTACTAAGTTCAGTTCTGTTCTTGGGAACGAGCCGGCTTCTTCCTGTAAGGTTATTTATACCAAAGTTCACGCCGAAATGAATTTATTCGACGACCTAGAGACAAATTAGTACCCAATAATAAATGAAATAACATACAATCCAGAACAATTACAGAAATAATATTATGCAGTAATTTCGCAGTGCAAGTTCAAACGTAAGCTTAAAATAATAATAATAATAATAATAATAATAATAATAATAATAATAATAATAATAATAATAATAATAATAATAATAATAATAATAAATGTTCATCTTCATTACATAGCTGTCACTTCAACGAATAATAATATCAATATGCGGAGTCAATCTAGTGAATATTCTTTGATGGTTAGTCAGTTTTCCCATTTTCTCTTCTGTTTCCAGAAAATCCACGCACGTGGTGTTTATCCACCATGAAGTCCATATGACATAAGGTGGGATCAATCTTATGTACACATAAAAGTCGCTACAAGCACTACACATGTTATTATCGAATATCTCAAGCTTTTGTGCAGCACTGCAAAAATATTTACGTCTTGTGCACGTGGAGATGGGTTCAAGTCTGTTGTGAACTATAGAACACAGTGGTTCTTAACATACTTTAACCAAAATTGTAAATTCCATCCTTAGCTCACGCTGTTCGTTTTAGTCTTTCGTAGTAATTATTATTGATAGTGTTTAGTACAGCTTATAGTTTTTGTCCTTGCGTATTATTTTTATTCTTTTCTTTATTTTGAAAATATATCCAAATAAATGCCACAATTCTCTTATTTTGAATATAAACGCCATTTACAATTGATAAAGAACAAAAACTTAACGTTCTGACGTAGCTGCAAAAAGTAACAAACAAAATGTGGAATGTTCAGGTTCGAACGCATATTCATGGACAACAAAAGTCCACGTTTCGTAAATGTCGCCAATACCTAGTGGCCCACTTGTAGGTAAATGTTGATCGTCGATATAGCGAAGCTTGGGAGGATTACCACTAGTGTGCCACTTGCGGCAGTGTTTTGTCGAATCGAAAGATATTTAGTCAGGGTGTTGAACTCACCACTGCGTTGCAGCGATGACTTCATTTTGGTCCGTGCTCCTTCGATACGTCGCGCAGAATCGCGAAAGGGCCAACATGAACTACCGCCAGTCATGTCCATGCGATTATTATATATTATTTTCCTATATTACTTTTTCCTATTATATATTACTTTCCCTACTAGGACAATTTAAAACACTTAACGGGTCTATATTATCCACTTTACATGTTATTGTTCTTAGAAAGGAGCACTTTACCATCTGCTAAACATGTTTCGGTTAGAGTAACAAGTGGAGTATTGGTATCCTGCTAGACTTTCAGACGAAAATCTCATTTCGAATCCCCGTCATATAGTATCCTTTTT
The DNA here is from genome assembly GCF_964235325.1 of Thermobia domestica. Taxonomy (NCBI): domain Eukaryota; kingdom Metazoa; phylum Arthropoda; class Insecta; order Zygentoma; family Lepismatidae; genus Thermobia; species Thermobia domestica. The sequence goes on along the minus strand of NC_137465.1, from coordinate 69,442,718 downwards.
TCTATAAAACATTCGCTACCGACGTTGGTTGGAGAAGTTACAAGGCAGCATTAGTGAGAATCCGAGCAAACAGTGTGTAAGTTCATTATACAAAGTAATGATAAGTAGTTTTCATATTTATATTCGTCTCTCTTTCTCTCTATCCATCTTTCTTGACGTTTCCTTTTCATGTCTTGTATCTTCTTTCTCTGTCACACACACACACACACACACTTTATGTCAAGGAAATAAGTGAAATGTCTTTTTCCTGTGGGTAACCGAGTTAAATCGAATCAGTGTCACTGCGATGACCCGTTCAGTTCTAGCGTGTTCATTCTATCATTGCGAATTATATTGTTATATCCACAATAAGTGAAATCGAGAGTGGATGTTCGGAACAGACAAATGTTCAGAAATGATTAGAAAATGGCCCTTTTTGATTTTATAAAATATTTATATTAATTTGACACAAAATTCGTTTTCATCTTATAATTCAATTTGTTTTATCCACGTATGAAATGCGAAATATGCAAGAATTCTACGTCTATAAGGAACCAACATCCAATTTTTCTTTTAAACATTTGTAACTTTTCATTATGATACAATTTGAATTTTTAATATAGGCTCTTTCTGCTAGGAATTTAGCCGTAAAATAGCACTCATTTAATTTTTTCTTTGTCATTTTTCTTTTTCTTTTCTGTTCAGTTTGCACTACTAGTGTGGAATGGAGGGTATGACCTACGTTACCTACTAAGTTTATTATAATGTATTTCGGATCAGTATGTTTAATGAACACTACCGAATTTGGAACGGAACCTCGTAGAAAGACAGGGTGTGTGTTAAACTGTTGGCATGATCTTAGATGTGTCTCGGAATTCTACAGTTTCACTGGAAATCGAGTATTTTATTTGACAACAAAGTTTGGTAATCATTTTGAAAGTTCAAGCATCCTTTATATATTCGCAGTTTTAAAAAATATATAAAAACAAACGTTATTTCTACTTTAATGTAGGATTTCTGAAAACAGAACTTTATAATGTTAGATTCTTTTCTTACTACGTTTAAATCTAATATTTTATTTGTGCTCCCTTTTTTTATCTCCTCTTCTCTCTGACTCGCCTCCGTACTTCTATCGGATATCTTAGTTTCAAAAAAATGAAATGAAATCCTTGTTTTACGTCCCACGATTATGCCGGTTAGGCTAAAGGAGACGGTGATGAGCAATGAATGAAATGGTGGAATGAAGAGTGGGAGGAAACGTGAGAACCCCGAGGAAACCCACGCACACGGTGTTTGTCCACCACAAAGTTCACTTGGCGAGTATCTTAGTTTCAATTTTTGATTGAGATATGTTTAAGTTTGTCCCTACATCAACTTACGAATATCGTTTTATCTCATTTTTGTTCTTTCACTTTATTGAAAAATAATTTTTCATGTATGTACATTTTGATATTAGAATTGTGCTCATGTTGTTGCTGATTTTAATATGGGAGAGGAAAGGAGAGAGAGGGGGTCTATTTACCAGACACGATTAATGGGGAAAAAGGGGCATATTGGATGGCCTAGCTGCACGGTGTAAGCTGTCGCTGTTTTTTAATGCGGAATGTATAAGTTCAGTAACTCACCATGATTAGAGCCAACCAGAAGTGTTTTTGTAACGAAGAAATAACATGAAATGTGAAATCTCTTGTAACAAACTTTCGAGATTTGAGAGTGGACAAACTTTACACTTTCGGGTACCGATTACTTCGAAACCCTAGCACCCAGAATTAGCCCGGTGTAGGGAACTTATATTTAAAAAATGACAATCTCATCCAAATGCAAAAGTCTTTTACTGAGAGAAAAAAGGAATTAAATCTCTCATTTTTAGTTCTAGTAGTTCTGATTCTGTGTCAAAATTACTGATAGAAATAAGGACAATGAATTATGATTTTTTTGTAGAACCAACATTCCACTTTATCACAGGAATTTCATCTTTAGATTTTGCTTAGTTTTGAAAAATTACAGAGTATATAGCTATACTATGTAATGTGTTCTTATGGACTATGTACGTATGGACAAAGGAACTTATGGGTTCCCCATAACCTGGCAAGTAATCCCTATGTTCCTTTGGGAAATCCCTCGCACACATCTTGCGGAGTTTGAAACATACACTTTTCAATCGACAGGTATGACTTCGAGTGTCATGTTCTATACCGCACTCTCTACGTTGCGTTGTTTTTTATTTACAGCCCACTGAAGTTCATTTTTCCCACGCTTTAAGCACATTATATGCCGAAATTATCCTTCACTGACCAAAGTTCCAGAGAATATTTTGCTGGCCTCGGAGTCGGGAATCAGCTCTCGAAGTTTGTTGAAATAGTTTCTTACCACCCTATGTATATATATATAGAGAGAGAAACGGTTTTCTTCAATCGTTTCAGAATGTCAAGAGAACATGCAATCACAGCTTACAAATCTACCAGAAACGAAAGTGGTTGCAATTTACTAGTACTTACGGTTTCAATATTGATTTACGCAGAGGAAAAACGGTAGAAAATATCGAGATGCAGCTGTTTTGAATACGATTCAACTTCTCAAAAGTAGGTTCTATCTCCTCCTTTAAAACTGTATTGAATCCAGAAGTAATTAATTATTAATTATTCTAATTAATTATTTCCTGTTTTAACATTTATCACTACAGAACAGAAATGGTAATAAGATAGCAACGAGCTGTTTTCTGCACTCGATTTAGAGTATCAAAGAAACACACAATCGCAACTCGTAACACTGTATTAAAATTGGAAGTGGTTGAAATTTAATACTATTTCCGGTTTCAATACTATTTCTGTAGAGCAGAAACGGTAAAAGACATCGAAATGTAATTTATTGCAATCGATTTAGATTCTGAAGAGCAGGTTTCATTTCCTCTATTAACAGTCTATTCAAACCAAAGTGGTTCGAATGAACGATTTCCGATTTTAACCTTTATTACCATAGATCAAAACGTCTTACGCATAGCTTTCTGATATGGATTCAGCATCAGAGAAACAGGTTTAATCTTTGATCTTATTAATCTACTTCAAACAATATTTGTAAATTTACTATTTTGAGTTTGAGCATTGAATTGCTATAGTTTGGAAGTCTACTGTAGTTTCTTTCACACTTGATACTTACTTGTTTGGTTTAAATTGCTCGTAAATAGTTTATTTGCAAGTATCACTTATTAATCTTACAATTATGTAATTTCAAAACATATAACACTAAGTGTATGTGCATAGAGTTATGCAGAAGTAAATATTATCTTTCTGTTAGATTTCTAAACTATGTTATGTATAAGTAGGGAGGTCTTGTGGAAAGACTTTGTCCATCTATTCGTCTGTCGACAAGTATCAGAGGAAAAACAGTAAGAGTTATCGAGATGCGATTTTCTATAATGGTTTCCTAAACCAAGAAAAGGTGTTATCTCCTCCGTTAACTCTAATCAAACCAAAACTGGTTCAAATTAGTTATTTCTGGTTTCAACTCTTTATTACTATAGAACGAAAACTTCAACAGAGAATGAGAAAGTTTTTTTTTTTTTTTTTTTTTTGCAAATGATTCAGCGTCTGAAGGTAACATATAATGACTATTCCAAACATTCTTCCAAAACCAGAAGTGGTTCAAATTTAATATTACTTCCGGTTTTGATACTGATTTCTACAGAGCAAAAACGGTAAGAAATATCGATATGCGGTTTTCTGCAGTCGATTCACTATCCCAATAATATGCTCCATCTTCTCCATTGAAGTGGCTCAAATTAGCCATTTCTGGTTTCAACTCTTATTAACATAGACAAAGATGGTAATATATAGAGACAAGCGGTTTTATGCAGTCCACTCAATGTCACAAAAGAGCATATCGTCATAATCAACAACTCTCTCTGCCAAAACTGAAAGTTGTTATATATTCGGCTTCAAAACCGATTTCCTTAAAGCAACAACAGTAACATATCGAGACGAAGTTTTTTAAAAATGGATTCTGCTTTGAAAGATTATGTTCTACTTTCTCTATTAACCCTATATTCAAATTTAGAATTAATTCATATTAATGATTTGTAGTTTCCACTTTATCGCCTTAGAACAAAAAACGAGAAGGCGTAGCGAGCACTGGCCTTTTGATTTGGATTCAGCGTCTGAGGAACAGGTTCTATCTTTGATCGTATTAATCTATTTCAACCAATAATTATAATTGTACTAATTAAAGTTTATGAGTATTGAATTCCTATAGTTCGAAAGCTTACCGCCGTTTCACGCTGTGAAAGGAAACTTCTTTTTTCTTCTTCTTCTTCTTATTAGAGGAAGTTCGGGTATTATGAAATAGTCGGTTAATATGGAATACCTCATTATCTAGCCTGTGATATGTTGCTTCCAAGCGGGAACGAAAGAAAGTACTACCTCACATGCTCATGATGATCTACAGTCAGTCTCCTTGTGATTGTGACATTCGTTGTGTTGCTAGACGTGAAAATCTGATTTCTTGTTCATGAAAACTTTTACAGGCAAGTGTTTTACAACCTGTATTTTCCTATTGAAATGTAATAGAACAACAATTCTTTGTTTACTATGACGTTGGATATACAGAGTGGTAGTTTGATAAGCGCCATTATCCTATACGCCTTCAAATGCGTTTAACAGCTCTTTCGTTTCCAAGGTGACGTGGAGGGCAATATGGAATACCCGCAAGAAAAGCATGGTATTCCGTATTCCGTATGGTGTTCCGATTACGAAAATATCTTTCGGTATTGGGCAATTAAACATACATTTATGATGACAACAATGCTAAGTGTACTTTTTTATTACAGCAAATTTTCTGATGATACATGGGGTGAACTTGGGTTCAACCTTCATGTTTAATTTGAGCACACAATAACTGTGCCGTACCTGAAGCAATTGTGTTTATAACTTTTGCAAGGAATCACATTCAGTTGTGGCTTGGCATTCAGAATTTTCATATATTGTCGCTGTATTCATTGTATGTTCAACAGAAAACTAATTTCTTTTCCATATAGCATTTGTATTCCATATTACCCGACTATTTCATATTACCCTCCAAAGTGGTCTTTTCAAATTATAAACTTTGCCCACCCCTGTAACGAAACTTCTTTATCAAGATACGCATAAATAAAGCCAAATATATAAGGCGTATATTTGTTTTCCTTTTTTTTCAATGTGCAATTATTAACTGAGTTACAAGCGAAACAAAAATGTTATTCCATAATACCAGAACTTCCTCTATTATTATTATTATTATTATTATTATTATTATTATTATTATTATTATTATTATTATTATTATTATTATTATTATTATACTTCTCTTCAGTTTCTTAGATTACTAAACTATGCTACCCATACGGGTTGGAAGTCTTATAAACAGCTTTGTCCGTCCGCTTGTCTGTTGACTAGTATCAGAGCAAAAATTGCGTTAGGTTCCATCTCCTCCCTTAACTTTTTATTGTATCACGAAGTGGAGGAAATTAACCAATTATGCTTTCAACATTTATCGCCATAGAACAATAGTGATAATAGACAGCCACAACTAGTTTTCTGCAATCGATTTAAGGTCTAAAGATTACATACCATCACAATCCGCAATATTCTACCAAAATGGGAAGTGCTTGAAATTTGTTACTATTTACCGTTTCAAAACTGATTTTCATACAGCAAAAATGGAAAAAATATCTAGATGCAGATTTCTACAATCGATCCAGCTTCTAAGAGTAGGTTCTATATTTTCCTTAAGCTTTTAATGAATCCGGAAGTGGTCTAAATTAGGCATTTACGGTTTCAACATTTATCGCCATAGAACAATAATGGTAATAGATAGCGACAGTTCTCTGCAATCGATTCAAAGTCTAAAGGATACATATCATCACAACGCGCAACACTCTACCAAAATGGGAAGTATTTGAAATTTACTACTATTTACAGTTTCAAAATTGATTTTCATAGAGCAAAATCAGAAAGATATCGAGATGCGATTTTTACAACTCATTCAGCTTCCCAATAGGTTCCGTCTGTTTCATTAACTCTCTATTCAAACCATAAGCGATTTCAATTAACCATTTACGGTTTCAACAATTTATCACCATAGAACAAAAATGGCAATAATATAGCGCCAAGCGGTTTTCTTTAATCGGTTCAGAATGTCAAGAGAACATGCCATCAAAATCCGGAAACCTTCTACCAAAATAGGAAGTGCTTGAAACTTACTACTACTTCTGGTTTCAATAATGATTTCCGTAGAACAAAAACGTTAAGAGATATCGAGATGTATTTTTTGCAATCGATTTAGCTTCCCGAGAGTATGTTCTATATCTTCCCTTAACCATATGTTTGATCCGAAAATGGTTCAAATGAACGATTTCTGGCTTCAACTTTATCGCCATAGAACAAAAACAATAAAGTATAGCGAGTAATGGCCTTTTGATGTGGTTTCAACGGCGAGTTCTACCTTTGATCTTATTAATCTATTGCAACTAGTTGTCTACTTTAAATTTGAGTATTGAATTTTATAGTTTGGAAGTTTACTGTAGTTTCACACTGTGAAACGAAACTCACTTGTTTTATTTGAAGTGATAAAGCTGAAATTTTATAAAGTGTACTACTTATATAAAGGACTAAATTTTAAACAAAGTCGCCTATGTTACAGTAGCGGCTTTAGAGGGTAGGCACGGGTCTACCCGAAAATTTTGAAAAATATGTAAACGCTAAAAGATACAATAAAGAGTAAATACATTTTCCACTATTTATATTAATGGTAGATAATTATTATCAAATAGCGTCAAGCACTATTGTAAAAGTAATTTCCTACTGTTATTAATCAATCAAATGTGTATATGTATCCATAAGCGAGGGAGCGGGCCTACCCAAAATTAAAATCCTAAAGACGCCCCTGCTGTTACTCAAATATATTTAAGTTATAGTTCTTCTGTAAACATCACTATAAAATTTCGGATACAAAATAGCTCAAATTACGATCAATGGTCTTGAATGAGAAAGACGCTTTTGCTGAGAAACATGGGGTGAGGGGAAACATAGTCTTTGTCTGCGTCATAATTCATGGGGACAATTTCCTCCCGGTCATAAGTCTAGTCTACAACACGAGTCAGTTTCTTCTCGCCTAATAGAATATCATTAAAATGTTATCGTTAAAAACAATTTTAAGTGAATTTATTATATTTAATATCAACATGCTCTTTATTAATTTTGTAAGATACAACAATATATGACTGTGTTTGAAATTCACTAGATTAATGATAGCAAAATTCAATCGTTCGTTGGAGCGTGTAAGCATAATACAAGTATCAACAAGAGCGATTCAAGATTCAGTACACAAAACTCAAAGGTGGTTCTCTTATAGTCCTACTTAGTGCTACATATTTCGTAGCTCTGGTACACACTTAAAGGAAAGAGGAATTCCTTGTTAACCAAGAATTAAACAAAGACCTGAACAATTAAAAAGGTGAAAAAATTTCATTTCAAATTGCCGCAATAGGGCTCCCATCCACCAAACTATTACCTTTCACTCGAGTGGAGCGTCATCTATCTCTTATATATAGATTGTAACTCTTTAAAGAACCACATATCATCTGTATTCAGGAAACAAAAACAAAGCAAGCAAACATGTAAAAATATTAACAAAATGCCTTAATCATTATTATTATTATTGAATTCCCCACTTTTCTTCGAAAGCAGAGCATATTTTGGAACATGTTAAGGCAGCAGAAAGTGGAAAATTGCTGATTGAAACTTCCTCTTCCGTATAGTCTACATTCACTTTTCCATGTGGCATTGCTCCAACGATGATTGCCACTGCTTCCTCTTCTGTAGGGACGAGCGTCCGAGGGTTAACCAGTTTTTGAGACGAAAACGAAGTTCCAATCTTTTTGCATCCAACGGGAAGATGTTTTGTTACTGGATTTTGTATGACCTTCATAAGTTTGATCTGACTACCAGATGCTCGTACGTGTAGTTTATGAAGAACCTGAACCATAAGTGCCGCAAATCGCTTGTATGTTCGTGGAATTCTTGTCTGTGGATGTACTTCAATTAGAACATTTTTTGTCGTGTGGATATAAACCTGCAGTAAGCCTGTCCTATTAAGTGGACTATCCATAAGCATTAAAAGACATTGATGAGTGATATCTGGACGAGCAGAACCTCTGTCACGGCTATTCTTCAACAGTATATTACTATGGTCATCAGAATTCATTAGTTCAAAATGATTACCCACCTTAACGGTTTCTAACTGAGCCTTTTCCAAAATAACTATCAAGCGCTTATCTAGGTTACGTTGATGTGAAACTGTTCCGAGATCCTTTCGAACTAAACCGTATTCCTCCTCCTTCTTAAACGTTCTCTTCGTATACATTTTAAATTATTTGTTAATGAATTATGGTATAGTTCAAATAACTTGTTATATAAACGTCTGCATTGCACATAATATTGTCGGTATACACTAACTTACCACTCAGTTTACTCAGCTACACCACATTGAGTTTTTGTTCTTATTTTAACTAAAAAGCTAGTTCGTATTTCTGTAAATACTATTGGCTCATTACTCGCTTTTGAGGTTTCATAAATATTGTTTTTAAAAAAGTTCAATAGTCGAAAACTTCAAACTTAAAAGCACAGATTAGAAATTGCCCAGGCAAATAACAATGTAAAAGACGTTCGAAAATAACTACGAATATAAATACTGATATAATCACTAGGACTCACAATTGATCACAGATCACTCACAATTCATGTTTGCTATAACACTAACTGCATATCAAATACAAGTCATTGTTGCCAAGCTCCGAAAATACAATTTCCCTGCTGAAACTGAGAAAAAAATCCCTTATCGTTTTAAATTTACTTTTGTCACATATTTGGGCGTTATTATGTACGAACCTTCGTAAAAATCGCGGAGCTAACGAAACGCAAATCATCCTAAAATCAACGATAACACTTATGTCTATTATCGCAAACTCAAAAACACAGTTTACATTGCGTTGACGGAAACTGTTATGAAACAAGGCCCTAGATCGAGCACCACCTCTGAATATCTGTTCTAAACGGTTTCAGTTGATCCTGTAGAACATCTTACTAGGCTATGCAATTCCGGGTATGAATCGATATCGGCAAAAAATCGAAAATTCATGGATATCGAACGATATCAAAATATGGAAAAATATTGAAATTATCAAAATATTCCGGTTCCAAAAATATCGACCTAAAACCAACTTCATCTTTTGAGAAGTCTCTAAATAATAGTAATAAAGAAAAAAATAAGAAAGGAGGTTATCTATCTATCTATCTATCTATCTATCTATCTATCTATCTATCTATCTATCTATCTATCTATCTATCTATCTATCTATCTATCTATCTATCTATCTATCTATCTTTTCTGTGTATGTAGACGAGTAATAATATACTAATGCTCAGTTTCACTAATCGAGGACTAAGATCGGATAAGATAATCCGTTGATTATATTTATCTTTGGATAAGAACTTTACCTTGTTGCACCAACAGTTAGAGGTAGTGAGAAAGGGTTAACTTATCCACGAATAATGGGAAGTTGCATCAACCATGACGTTGACGAAATGACGTCATGCATAGTTTTGATTGGCTAAGAAATGCGTGTAACAACTTTAAAATAACACTAGTTAACAAAGGTTTTGTTACATAAAAGGAAATACCTGTTCTTAAAGGAACTTTTTGCGCTGAATTCGAATATGCACTCGGTTTTTCTCCATCACGTACGATTTTCCCGTAACAGAGGGATTTTCGAGAAAATCCCTCAAAAATTTCCCTTTTCGTTTATTTTACACCCCAAGATCTTGTCCCTTTCATATACTAACATAGAAATTATACCTAAGTATACTTTGATTCATATTTAACAAAACCCTCCAAGTTTCGTAATAATCGCTTTATTCTTTCAAGAGAAAAAAATATGTTTGTATGTATACTGTGTGTACTGTTTATTGCACCTTATAGTAATGCTTTCAGATCTCTTAAGTTGAGGTAAAACGTTTTCCTTTATTACCACAAACACATATATAAAATATAATACAATATAATTTACAAGTGTGACAATTTACAATAAACAATAATACAAATCTACCAAAAGGTCATGAAAAGACAATCAAAAGTATCACAATATATGAAACTTCCATTGGGTTACAAAAACGTACACTACTTCCTTCTTTTGTAAGAAATGTTACATTCTCTAACAAGACTAAAACAATAGTCCCCCATCATTGAAGGATCCCATCGTCCCTGGTACCTTTTCTCCATTGCCATTATATCTTGGTGAAATCTTTCCCCCTGTTCGTCGCTGAGAGCACCTAGGTTAGCAGGAAAGAAGCTGAGGTGGGAGTGCAAAAAGTGGATTTTTAAAGGCATCCTACAACCCAACTCTTTGTATTTCTGTATCATGTCCTGTACGATTTCTGTGTAACTCTCAGCTTTGTTATTGCCCAGAAAGTTGCGCACAACACACTTAAATGCTGTCGAGGCAGCTAGCTCAGCACTGTTTAACTTGCTGTCAAAGCTATCATCAAGCATTAATTTCCTAATTTGGGGACCAATAAACACTCCCGCTGAAATCTTAGCATCACTCAGGTTAGGGAACTTATCTCGCAAATACTTGAAACCTTCACCAGATGTGTCTATGGCTTTGACAAAGTTTTTCATAAGTCCTAACTTGATATGAAGTGGCGGTAGTAATATCTTATTAGGATCTACCAAAGGAGCGTATTTGACGTTGCATTCTCCAGGTACGTAATTCACTCTAGGTTCCCATTCCTTCACTTCATAATGTTTGTCATCAGCTCGGCTATCCCATAAACATAAAAAACATTGGTACTTCGTGTAACCGCACTGCAGTCCTAATAAAATACCAACTACCTTGAGATCACAACATATTTGCCAACAATGGTCCTTGTAATTTATAAGATTTAGCAAAGTTGACATGGTGTCATAGGATTCCTTAATCTTCACTGAGTGCGCAAGTGTATAGAAGGTTTTTTATTTCCATTATGTAAAAGGACAGCTTTAAGGCTGACCTTTGACGCGTCGATAAATAACCTCCATTCTTCTGGAACGTAAGGAATTCCTAGTTCCGCCATCAACCCATTTATATCCGTACATACGCACACATTATCTTGCATTGAGAAATAGCTTGAAAATTGAACATGCCTTTTCCTGTACACTGATATGTTCGTTTCTGCATCCAATAAGTTCCACTGCTGGAGCCTTGATCCCAGAAGTTCCTCCTCTTGTTTTGTCAGGTGCAAATCACGGACTAGGTCATTAAGTTCACATTACCGGATAAAATGTGGCTCGCGAACACAGTCAGGGATGAACGTTGGATCCTTGGATGTACATGTTGATGTCGATGGTTCATCAAGGTCATGATCATCATCAGAGTCTTTTGGCCATATCTCTTCCCAGTTGGTAGGGGGCTCGGGAAGTGGAAGTTCTTTTGCATTCTGTTACATTTGATAACAAATATTGATAACCATTTCATGAACAAAACGAAAAAACTTGGAGAATTGTATATATATATATATGTATTAAGATATACATATACTGTACGTTTAAAAAAAAAATACGTTGGAAGTACATTCTATTTTTATACACGTTTCTAATTTACAGAGAGCAATACAAGTGTGTTGTTGACTATTGTAAATATTCATTTTTATGTCTGTGTTTGTAGTAATAAAGCAAATCGTTTTTACCCCAACTCAGGAGATCTGAAAGCATTACTATCAGGTGCAATAAACAGTGCACACAGTATACATACAAATATATTTATTTCTCTAGAAAGAACAAAGCGATTTTTACGAAACTTTTAGGGTTTATTAAATATAAATCAAGGTATACTTAGGTATAATTTCTATGTTACTATATGTAAGGGGACAGGAGCTAGGGGAATAAAATATCTGAAAGAGGGAAATTTTTGAGGGAATTTCCCGAAAATCCCTCTGTTAAGGGAAAACTGTACGTGATGGAAAGAAACCGAGTGCATATTCGAATTCAGCGCAAAAATTTCCTTTAAGATCAGGTGATTTTTCTCATGTAACAAACAAAAAGTTTAAATTTGTTAACTAGTGTAATTCGCGAAGTATGTGATAACTTTTCGTACTAGATATGGAAAGCGAATGAAGTTCCGTCCTCAGGAAGGCAAATACGCCCTGATGGTGATGGATAAATACAAACATACATATCATACATATCCTTGAAACACAAGAAGAAAATGCTGTATCAAGTACTGAAAAGGAAGCTGCACTTCTCATATTTGAGAATATATTGGGACGAAAAGTTTTGTTTTTCTAGGTAAGTACGAAAGTATGGGAGATCAGGGTTAGATTCCTAGCGTGGGCTTTTGTGGTTCAGATCCCACGTTAAACTTTAGGTCCACGTCTCATATAGTCTTGGAGTGGACGCTAAACCCAACTCAAATCAAATATAGACAATTCATTATATCTGAGGACTAAATATTGAAGACTAACACAAAACAATTCTAACAGATAACACACCTTTATCCTCCTTTGAAGCGACATTTTCAAGCAAGAGTAACTTTTAGGGGAAGAGCCCCCTTTTCTTACATAATGTTTGGATACAAACTACGCTAAACTTCACACAAATACTGTCTTCTCTTAAATACAACTTTCGGTTCTTGCATTCAACTGTAGGGGTGGCTAGGAAGAGTAGAGAATATTAGGGTAGCGTATAGTAGGAAATGGTAGGAATGAATGAATGAGTAGGGGGTTTAATGGGAATGTCAGCGGCGAGGCGAGGCTGTATGTCCTAGTCATGATTAACGCGGCTGCTCAAAAACAGACTGCAACATTAAAAGCAGATAACAGCTGAATCATATGTATTACAAATGAACAAAAGGCGCTGTTAAATTAAGAACAAAGGCAGAGAATAAAGAAATGAAGATAAAAGAATAAAGAAATGAAATAAAATGTTGACAATAACAATATATAGGAAAACAATAAAAGGTGAGTAGAAAGGATAAAAATGCAGCAGCAATAAAACAAGAACAACAAACTAAAAGAGCTCAGAGAACGTGAGCAACCCCAGAGTCATAGATGAACGTAAGTACCCGGCTAACAATATCACTATCATTTCTCAAGGCACGGTAAGTAGACAAGGCAGTCCGTGACTTTCTCTGAGATCTGAGTAGTCAGGAGAGTCAACAAGAATGTGCTGAATACTAAGAGGAACACAATACGGACGGTCTAAACCACGCAGCAAATACTTATGTGTCAGGTAAGAGTGCCCGATACACAGATGCGCCAGGAGCATTTCATCTCGACAACTACTATCCATTTCATAAAGATAGGCCCCTGACTTCGCGGTGCTGCCGTGACGTCCAGTCAAAACTTATACTGCATTGTCGTACCTCGTTGGAATCGTTGGAATGTTGTCTTTTCAATACTTAAGACCTACAAATTTTCTTTGTAGTGGGTAGTGAGAAAAAAATAGAAATTAATGAAAAAGTGTGTATTTTTTCGTACTTTTTTGGTAAATCAATGTTTATAGGACTATATCTCGGAAATGAGATAACATGAAATAATTTCCTGTGCACGATATGTAGGTGCATCTATTACCTGTAAGTTCTGAAAATTTCATTACTCAACACGTAGTAATTTTCTTGTTATTCAGTAAAAAGTGAGACATCATTATCTCTGAATTGCTGCGGTGTATTAACAATCTGAAAAAACTTTTAGAAAGATCTTAAAATAGCTTTTTCAACCAAACTGTTTTGACTTGTTTTAAAAGATAAACAATCACAAATATGACATTATGATTATTTCTGCTTTGCACCCTTCGCTATCGAAGTTTATACGGAGTGCTACGTTGCCACATTTTCCTGGCGCGTATAGACTCTCAGCCGGACGGGTATTTAAACTTGTCACGCACACTGTCTGGCACTTTTTAGAGATATTTTTAAAATGTAATGTCTCCACAGATTTTAAACCAATATCTTAGAAATTAACAGGATATACAGTAAATGTACCAAGTGTTCAAAATTAGAAAAGCAAACTCTTATCTTGTTTGGATTTGCATGTGATGGTCCTCGAAAATTTGTTGCTTTTTGTCAGTTTTTCACTTATTGCACGCAGTACAAAAATACACTTGCACAGAAACAAAAACACGCACAAAGTTTATTATATGATACAACCTTAGTTGATATGTAATATTGAGTTTACACTTCACAGAAAATCTGTTTTCAGATCTAAGAGCTCCAAGCTACATTAGAATCTGCCTTTGAATAGGAATGACGCGTTTTTTTGTTTTTTTTCGGCGCAGCTTCAGGTTTACTTGAAACAGAGTTACTATCTTGTTCACTCCCGGATACGCCACTGAGCACAGAATAATCAATGTCCTTACTATTAATTACTAACTCATAACCGTCTGAGTCGGAGTCATTCATCAGTTCTGCAATTTCATTATCGCTAAACATTTTGCCTCTTCTTTTTGTAATATCGCCGCTCGTGAAGGAATATCCAATTTTTTTTTCAATCAAAAAGCACAAGATATACTCACAAAAATATAAATGCCCATTCGTCCGTTTCATTGCAATGAACCCATATGATGTGAGTGTGTGTGGAAGTTTTTGACGCCTACGAACCGAAGGGAAGTGTTGAAGATTTAATCAGTGCGACGTGATTAGACGCAAATACAGCCCTCGTCACCTACTCATTGCATTGTTTACTTTCGTTGAAAGAAAACAAAGGACTCATTCTGTGTTACATTCGGCAGGGGAATTGATCGCAAAACTTGGGTGAACACATGATTGCCAAGGTTACAGTAGGGCTATATTTCTTTTTAACCTTTAACATGTTCGTAAGCTGTAGAGTGTGTATACTGATAAATCTTGAGGTAGAAATGGAGCCATTGTTTATAAATATTAGGGAAGATAGCAGGAGCAGCGATGAGTCAACAAAGCCATGACGAAAGTGAATGAAGTAAGTAGATTAAGAGATGAGTTTTTGGATGTGTTTCTTCAACGTTTTATTTCGATTACATTGACATGTGTACACTCATGTCCAAAATTATTGTCGCATATCTATAACTGTCTTCTTGTAAGAATATAATTTGATAATGATTTTGCAGGGTACTTTTAATACTGATACTATATGTAGAGTCGGGAAATGTATATTTGTAATAAATTTCAT
The DNA here is from genome assembly GCF_964235325.1 of Thermobia domestica. Lineage (NCBI taxonomy): Eukaryota > Metazoa > Arthropoda > Insecta > Zygentoma > Lepismatidae > Thermobia > Thermobia domestica. Next base: position 69,427,533 of record NC_137465.1, on the reverse strand, counting down.
AGGAAAAGAATACGAAAATTAGCATGAGTAAAACACAATGTTCCTAAATGGATAAGAAAATTTTAGTTCTATTGTTCTTATTTACTGCTCTTTTGACATGAAATTTGCCACATACATGTCTTTGCCGATTATACACATACTAACATTATAAGAAATACCAGACGAATTCGTTATCAAATTATATTCCTACAATAACATATTTATAGACATGCGACAATAATTTTGGACATAAGTGTGCATGCATTAATATTTTTATGATGTTGTGAAAGGTTATAATAAATACTTTTCCTATTACATTCTTATGAAGTAGGCTTCGCGCTACAAGCTTCCTGAACGCGACAACAGTGCACGACAGCATTGCCGCACTTCCATTTACTGTATGCTGTTTCTTCATATAAGCGCGGGGAATTTAAAGATTGGGTTGCAACATGGCTCACCGCTTAACGCAGAGAATATGTTGAAGTAAACATTTTTTTAAAAAAATAAATACTCTACCAACTAAACCCTTTTTTGTTTATAGTTCCAAATATTTGGAACACTAGACTTCCAAATTTTCGAACAGTGTTTTGTACGTTTCTCTACCTACCATGGTAAAGGAGATCAGAGCGTCGTACATTTGTTTTAATTACAGAAAAAATATCAAGTGATGAAAATTGAACTTTTCACATCTTACAGTTAATGGATGCATCTACATACTGTACACAGGAAATTATTTCACGTGATCTCTTTTCTGAGATATAGCTCTATAAACATTGATCTACCAAAAAAGTACGAAAAAATACGCACTTTTTCATTAATTTTTATTTTTTTCTCACTACATAGTACAAAGAAAATTTTTATATCTTAAGTATTGAAAAGACAACATTCCAGCAATTCCAACGAGGTATGACAATGAAATATAAGTTTTGACTGGACGTCACGGCAGCACCGCGAAGTCAGGGGCCTATCTTTATTAAATGGATAGTAGAGAAAAAGGTTGTATGCCACTCTCCTAGAAGCGGCTTAACTGCGTGAAGTTTATTATCATTTGCCTGGTCTCAATCTGCTTACCAATACGAGAGCATCAATCTAGGAAAATTACGACAAAGATCGGAGCAAGGAATGCTATGCTTCTAAGCGGCGTTCTTGACAGCTGTATCAGCACGTTCGTTTCTCCGAATACCGACATGATCCGGCACCCAGCAGACAACGGCGACACAACCCTGTTCCTGTAATTGATGGCATCTCACAAGAATGTCCTGAACGAGTGCGTGCTTACTACAGATATTCTGTGGACTTAGAACCACGCTCTGAGAATCAGTGCAAACCAGCACACGACGTAACGAAAGCGTGAGAATATGATCCAAGGCAAGCTTAATTGCAGTTAATTCAACAGTAAACACGAAACACCGGCAAAGCAATTGGAATTCTGAGCTGCTCTCGTCGGTGACAAAGGCACAGTCAACAGAATTTCCATCCCTAGAACCGTCCGTACAGAACACATTAAAATCGAGGTACTGACGGCAAACTCATGCTGGTGCATCTGGGAACTAGTATGCTGTTTCGGGTATAAAGACAAACTTAAATCATGGCTACTGGTTAGGTAGACGAAACTGCCATGGTGGTATAGCACGAAAGTAATGGGGCGTTTACACTTGGTCGATTTAGTCGCATGACTAAATCGATTTAGTCGCACGACTAAATCGACTCGCTGCATTTGCCACTAAATCGAAGCAACTAGGCCGAATCAGATCGATGGATGTGTTCAATTATTTCAACCACAGAAAATAGAACGTCTTTCAATTCAGTTGCCAGTCGATTAGTCGCCTTCGATCAACAAGCGATTAAGTTGACGTCCCGTTTACACGGTCGATTAAGTTGAAAGTGACGTCAATTCAACTGAATCGAACGCAAATCGACTAAGTGTAAACGCCCCATTAAGCAACAAGAGAAAGGGCCACAGGAAATCGCCAACGAGGAAACTCTCACACGCACGGGTGTACCATGGGCATGTAGAGCGAGGATGAGCAGCATAGCGATCGTATATCGTAACACCACACAGGAAAAGTACACAGAGGTGGACAGGAATACAGTGCACATGCGCACAATAATTAAGGAGAGGTCTTCCACGACGTTGGGCTAAGGAAGATTCATTGGCTTCAACATACAGACTGGCAATGGGACTAGTACGGTAGGCGCCAGTAGCAATGCAAAGACCCAGGTGATGCACCGTCAAGTTGTCTTAGGAGAGAGTAGCAAACAGACCCATATTTGCAGAGAGTGGCAAATAGAGTAGCATACAGCCATGGATCGAATTAGACTACGGTACAAGCGAAGGAGAATACTACGATCAGCATCCCATGTGCGGTGGGATAGAACAAGAAGAGTCAGAGCTCGAAGACAAGAGCACTTAAGAGATCGAATATGTGGTGCCTACGACAATCGACGGTCGAAAATGAGACCCAAGAACCGGACAGTATCAACGAATGACACGGGTGCCATCAAGATATAACTCCGGGTCAACAATGCAAGTGTAATGCCAGCAGAAGTGAACACATTGAGATTTCTCGGTAGAAAAGCGAAATCCTGTCTCATTCGACCAGCGAACAAGATGATTGAGAGTCATCCTGTCGAGTAATGTAGGGAAGTTGTCGGAAGCGACATTAAATAACAAGGTCATCAACATAAAGCAGACCACAAACAGAAGGGGATCTGCGAAAGAACGTTGTTGATAGCGAACAGCAAACAGCGTGACGCTACGGACACTGCCTTATGAAACAATATTTTCTTGCACAAACCTTCTGAAAGACTAGATCCCACACGCATCCTAAAATGTTGCTCGTAAAGAAAATTCTTAATAAATTATCATATACCCACGAAGACCCCAGTTCTATAACTGTCTCAAGATACCGTATCCCCAAGATACCGTATACATTTAGGCCAATTAATCATGTTGTAGTAATTTTCAGCTGTAAAGATTAATTTCGGAACAATGAAGTCACGTGGGCGGCTTGATCTCGGAGTCTTCTGGCTTCGACACTTTTTAATCCTTCTCCAGCCTAACGTTCGGATATGCGGATTTTCATCTATCATCGCTATCAGCAGGTTTTCTTGATGAGCGGGTATCCGTTTATTTGTAGAACAGTATGAACTATGTGTTGTAGATTTTCTTTCAGAAAACGTGATACTTTAACTATGCTAAACAGATGTATGGCGCCCATTTCGCACGAAGGATTTCGCCGTATTGAAAACCAGATTGGAGCGTATACTTTAATATTGTACTGGCAAAGTAGACACAAACTTGAACTAGGTTTATCAGTACTGATGTAGTGGCGAAGCATCCTCAGGCCAATGTCAGCCATCGTGAATGTGATAATGGTCTTGGTTTTCTGTTTGCTAGATCGGTAGTACACATTCCTGTAGCAACAACCGTACAAAGTTCAAAGAGATAATTCTGGTCACTGTTTAAACCATCTGGTTTTTCCATTTCAAATATCCATTCAACGGGAACGGGTGTAAAGGAGACGATCGATGAACGTTCACAATCCTTTAATTTCTTTCTGATGGGGCCGGAAAAAGCGTTGGGTCCGGTCGTCCTACTATCCAATTCGGTAATCAGGTGTCGAAATGGCAACTCGTTAGTATGGAGAAGGCATATGAGATACTGCAGTTCCTTTCCTAGGGATCTTTGTATCCGACTTATTACGCCGTTATCCCATCCTGTGTTCGTTGCTTCACCATCGCTGCCGACTGCCTCAAGACTTGACACATCGTACTGGCTCTTCTCTAAAAACTCCAATATAGAGTCGGCAATATCCTTGCCAGTGCCTGACTTAGGTGTGGCATGACCCAAGTATTCTGAACCTGGCTCCAATATGTTTTTCTGTAATCTCTTGTCCTCGTAGTTTGCCGTTAATTTTTTCTTGCACAAGAGTCATCATTTTTTCCGTTGAAGTAGATACTTGTAATCGCCCAGCCTAGGTGAGCCTTTTCTTTTTGGATCTTGTCACCCAGTTTATCTTTTCCTCTTCGTACCTTAGATCTGTCAACAACAAGATTTTTGTCCTCTGGCGTTATGAGTATCGCGTCCTGAAGTACGGCTGAAGCGATTAAAGCAACCTGTCTGTCTGAAGCTCCAGTTCTAAACGCTGCCTCCGCTGTATTTTGAAGACAGATGCGCTTTAGGCTATGTTTCCTTCTTGGTCGTGCTTCGAAGTCAGATCCCGATGTGCTTCCCGATTCAATAGCTTTGCTGGATTCCCCTGACAACGCCAGTATCTTTGATCTGTGCCTATGCCTAATCCCACTAGTTGATGGACTTGCTTCAATACTTCCAGCGTCTTTCTTGGTTGTCTGTCCCTTAAATCTGCTCATTTTACGGGAAAACTTCTTTGACAGAGATTTGCTTGTTCGGACGTCAATGTTATCAATGCTCATTTTCCGTGATGTTCTCTGGTCCAAAAGAAACTCGAATTTTCGTTTTGGAATCTTGCGTGTCCTTTCACAGTTGCAATCTTCGGCGGTTTTACATTTCCAAGACGCAATATCGAGAAGAGACTTTTCCGCGTGTGCAACAAAACCTGCACGAAATGTTGCTTCTTGTCCTTGTCGACTGAAATGTTTTCCTTGGTGCGACACTTATTATAAAATGTTTTCAGCATGTCAAAAACTCTCTTTTCTGAAACCACAGGAATGCTTTTCTTTTACGCCAAATATGTACAACTCTTTGTCCAACTAGTTTGCAAATGTTAGTCACTGGTAATTTAGTTACACTTTCGTCGCCACTTAAACCACTTCGAAACCGATGATAATGTCTCTTAACTTCAGCGTACGTGGGTAACTTCACTCATTTCACTTGGAGTGCCAAATAAGCCTTGTTTCACACTTTCCCGCGTTGGTCTGCTATGAGGCTTTTACTTCATCTTGCTTTCAATTGCTTTCGAACTTGGAAACCAAAGTATACAAAATGTCTTTGAATTGTATCGTACTAAGAAGACTGTAGCTTTAGGTACAATGCTCAAACTCTCTGTCTTAACAGAAACAGTAGCGAACTAAAACCGTTAAAGCTTAAGCTGCAAAAAACTGGCCTGTTGGATTGGTTGGCCGAAGTACGCAATATTTATACCACCGCCGAACTTCCAGCGAGAATATTCTAGAAACGTCGGCGTAGGTTCTGGAGCCAACGAGGCGAGCGGGAGGTGCGCGGATCTTCTGGACGGAGCCGGACGTTGCGACGATGCCCGAAGAGCGTGGCCAAAGTAAGCAACTACGAAGTTGTGTAGCCTGCCGCTAGATGGCATTTGCTGTCGGTTTATATAACAAGCGAAGAGTTGTCAAAAACAAATCGTGTTATATCAAGAGCTATGGCTATAAGCATCGTTAACGTGCCATTCCAAACAAAATCTGGACATTAATTTCAACAACTCAGCTAATATAACTGTACTTTGACTAATAAACATTTTAAAATTATTTATTGGCATTGCTAGAAGATTCTTTTAATAAAATAATTGTAATATAGCCATAAGGTAACTCTAAAAACGACACAAATAGTTTTTCTGTCATTGGTGTTGTGCGTGTTGCCTAACCAAACACTTATAAACTTTAAGTCCGTTAGGGCAGAGTAAGGGGTCCAAGAAAATAAAAAAAATCAGTTAGGTCGGTGCCACTAATGGCACCTTTTCCGCACTAGCAGTCATCGAATTTCGAACAAAAGTGCAAGACTCTCCACCCTAATATATATCCACGATGGTTCGGAATACTTTTTATTTATGGAAAGCTACAAGGTGGATGTTGGCTTAATGCTTGAAAATAATTTAAACTGAAAACTATGAAATAGCCTATATTATCTAAACATTATTTGTATTTTGTCATGCATAAGAATTGGTACTTATCATTATTTTCATTACTACGGTATTAAGAAAACACCAGGGACGCGTATATTAGGTAGCATTCTAACATTTACTTGGTATATAAGCAATCATTAGTCTTGCTGGTTGTCTTGGCGTTGTAAACTTTATACTTTGACTGATTCCTTAGTGCGAAGTTGAAATTTCACGGCTTCTTGAAAACATTACCAGATATATTATGTGAGAGCCTCTTACATCTTTAGAAACAGTGAAGTGTGTACAATACACTCTTTTATTTGTAAAGTATGTTACTATTTTTATTTTTGTAAAATTAGAACACAAAATTTACATCGCGTTGACGCATAACAGTACAAACATGGACTCTGTGATTTTTCATATAGAAGACAGTTATGACGGAAATCCTTACGGAATGTGGATTACAAGCTTTATAGGAAGAAGGCGACAGGAGGAATATATTTGATAAATTTTAGGATTTCATGAAATAATATTATATGCACGATTACGCCGCTAAAGAATATTTCTCACAAGAGAAATGCGTAGTTTACTTTAGATGTTTCATTGAAAGTGTAAAAGAAAACTAGAGCGTAATAAAATATAGGCAAAGACTTGCATTTATTGACGCTAGAATTTACTGTTATTGAGGGTGAATGTGTTAATAAGAAGCTAAAATACTCCTGAATAGATAATGTGTCTTTATACTTCTTTCGGTCTTATTTATACATGCAGTTTACAAAACTTCTAGGATATTGATGAACGAAACATTTTGCGCATTACCTAAACTTACATACTTTTTCACTGTTTATTCATTGGCTGAATATTACTTTTACGGCTCCAGCAACTCAAGCATTTTCATATTTCTCTCATATTATTTATTAGAGCATGGATGAAAAATAACCACTTGCCCACTCGCCCGGTGCGAGTGGTTCATCGGTGCGTGCGAGTTTTTAATATTAAAATACCAAAGTTAAGTAAGATATTTCTATTGTAGGATGTGGCCTGGTATCTTTTCTCTTGAGCTAGTAGAATTTTGTTGCTTATTTGCATCACTGCTTTAGAGCTTCTAGAGATACTATATTATTTGTTGATTCGATTGGTAAGTAACTCTGTAGAAGTTTTATATACAATTGTCTATTTTGGATTATGGGAATTTCAGAAACTGCATTGGGGAGGTCTTTTTACAAGGAAATAAAAGGAGAATTAGAGCTCAGTGAGCTGTTTTGAATAGAGAATTCACATACACTGACGGAAATGAAAATTTCAGCACCAAGAAAGAGTTATGCTAGGTGAATGAAACTTACATACAATATTCACCAACATGTGTTATTACAGTGATACCAGTTACAAGGTCACAATTCCAAGGACGGTCGTGCACTGCCATGTAAATGTGGAATTGGTCGAGCCATTAGACGCATGCCACGCTGCTGAGAAGTAGTATTATTTTGCCACTTCTATTGTAACACGTGCTACGAGAGTACAGAATGCTTCAAAGACGACAACGAACTGTTTATCGGCAGTTAACGCAGTTCGAACGGGACTGCGTGGTAGGGCTTCGAGAGGGTGGATTTTCATTTGGTGACATCGCAGCAAGAATCGATCGAGACGTCTTCACGGTATACAACTGTTGGCAGCAATAGTCTGGGGAAGGAACTACTACCAGAATGTCGGTTTCCGAGCTTTCCTGGTCCACCGGAGAAAGAAGACCCGCGTATTCGCAGGATAGCCTTGGTTGATCGGAGAGCGTCTGCCGCTGAAATTCGAGCTACAATGACACCTGGCATCAGTGCAGAACTGTTGTGAATCGTCTACTTTAGTGTGGGCTCCACTCTAGACGTCGTGTGGAGTGTTTGCTGTTTACTCCTACGAACCGTCAAAACCTTCTACAGTATGGTCGTGAGAGAGCCCATTGGAGTACAGAATGGAACTGTGGTATTCATGGACGAGAGCCTTTCTGTCTCGGTACCAATGATGGACGTACACGAGTCAGGAGGTGGCCTGAGGAACATTTGTTGCCAAGCTGCATTAGTCGTCGCCATGCCGGTCCCACACCGGGGATTATGGTATGGAGGGGGACTTCCTATGATCACAGGACACCACTAGTGATTGTTTCTAACACTATGATGGCGCACGTCTACATTACAATGGTAGCCGAAACCGCTGTTCTCGAGTTCATGAACGTTATGGAAGGTGGCCTCTTTCAACAAGATAACGCTCGTCCCCATACCATAGTTGCAACTCTACGTGCTCTTCTCGATATTAATGTGTTATCTTGGCCGGCAAGATCTCCAGATTTGTCTCCAACAGAACATGTGTGAAAGAAAACGTTGTCCGTTGCCATAGAAACCGCTGTTTCCAGGGCAACAGGTCGTGTCACGGTTAGCCAATATTGAAAGAAAACGTTAAAAAAAATGTATGTAAACGAAGAAAATTATGCAAAGTACTGGAGAGGAGTCGCTAAAATTAATCCTCTTTAACGAGGACGATTTACGAAACATCATCTACTAATTGAAGTCATGATTATTTTCCAATACAGTAAATTTCAATAAACTTTCTTGTTATCGTTAATTACTCCATATCGGACTCCCGAAGAAAACTCATCGAAACAACTTATTGACCGTGCAAATAGCGACTACTCTGTCATGACTCCGTTTTCTTTCATTCAGAAATAGGAAAGAAAGAGAAGAAAGTAGAAGGGTAAAAGAAGGAGGTAGGTAAAGAAGAAAGAAAAGAAATAGGGCATTTTAATAAGAAACAGATTACTGGATAATTCCGGAAATATAGTAAAAGGTCGGGAAAGTCGTTGAAAGATGAATCATTCTAAATGTTATTAACGACTAATCAATTTTGGAATGCTTCGAAATAGACACATGTTCCCTCATACCACCCAGACCTAGCTCCAGGCACCACGATCATGGGGTTGCCCAGACCTAGACCTGGAAATGAGAAAAGTGAAATTTAATTCTTTGTACTGTTACTCTAACCGGTGATTGATAACCATCCAGCATCTGAACTCTGTTCTCTAGGATCGACCACACATATGAATTAGCCAAGAGGAAAAAAAAAACAAACTTATTAACTCAATATAAATTTATGTATCGTATCAATAAAAGGTTCGACTTCCTAGAAGAAAGATGTCGTATTTAGGCTTATCCTGCTATTTTTGTTTCACTCCTAGAGCCGATTTAAACCATTAGTAGCGGTCCTTCATGACCTAGGTTATTTACCTTAACACATATATTAAAACATGACACATATATTACAGATGTTAATATGACAAATGATATCACTAAAATTACTTAAATTAAATCTATCATGCATTCACACGCTCACTCACTCAGGACAGTGTATATATGTTTAAAGGAAACCGACTAACTACAAAGATACAAATAGTTTATTACATTCATAGTGAAAAAAAGGACAAAACAAATAATTATAAGAAAATATTAAAAGCACAAGTTCTTGGTTATATATTAATAGAGTACATAGTATTATATTTTAGTAAATTTTTATATATTCAATCATATTGACAAATGGGAAAAAAAAATAATTACATGTATCATATCTTAGGCATGCTAAAACAAAATTATGATTTGCGACATACGCAAAGAAGACACTTATTTCACTTAAAAAAAATTGGACAAAGAGGAAAGAAAAAAAAACTTTTTGGTGTATTAGAACTTATATGAGTCTCTACCTCACATTGGGTAATAAGATATTAATGATTTTGAGCGTTCAAATCACAAATCACGCACTACTCATAGTGTCCAAAACATTTCGCTCCATTTAACTTCGTTCGTGTTTATATATATCTCTATATGTATATATATATATATCTATTGGTTTACAAAACCATTCGTCGTCTATACTTGGTTTATAACTTTTAACAGTTTATATCTGCAATCGCACACTGCGACGCTTTATACCCATCCAGGGATTTCGAAAAATCACTATCGCTAGAGGATGTTTCTCCTCTTAGACGGTCCATTTCCAAACTCATTAATTGAATAGTTTTAAGTTATTTATGCAACACTGGGACATGTCATGAGGCCTTTCCTTAGGATCACTTTCGTACATATGTGTATATAATTCGGATTTTTAAAACGATCTCCCGCAGGTGTACGGAGTATAAAGGTTCAAATTGAGGATAAAAAAAACTGGTCAAGTCACAGGATACATATGCAGGTGAGAAGGATTCAAGGTACACTTTCCACAATGGTTTTTGGTTGGTAGTTCAGGGATAATATTCGTTATGATGTGGGTTACGTTTAGACCTGCCGTTACTTTCCAATACATGCCATTACAGAATTACATGAGGTATCATTTACATTTATTCAAAAGAAAAGGAAAATTACTTAAGTGCACGGCGGTATTCATGACAAAATCTACATTCTCAAATTCGTCGGAAAACTCACTGGCAAACTATAGCAACCAATACACGTTTAGGGGGGACAGACACGAGCGCTCTTACATATATTCATAATACATTTAATATCATACTTTTACTTTAAAATCATATTCACATATTAAGTACATATACATTTCGACGTATTCATTTCTCTCTCTCTCTATATATATATTTATATTCAATAAATGCGCACACATTTAAATTAATCACCCCAATAATAAAATTTTTTACAAGGTTGCAAACATTGTCCCAAAACAAATGACTTCCGACATTACATATGAAAAAGAAAATCGCTTTTCTACCTGATACCGCGCATCTATAAATTTTTTCACTTTTATATATTCAATTCGTGCTTAAATAATGAAAAAAAAAACTTTGTGAGGCAGGCACGTAACACAGAGCATTTCTAAAGATATAACTAGATAAACCAAAGTACAATTTCTGGGCCCAGGTTAACTACAAGGTAATTGAAAACCAAAACAGAAAGGAAAGTGACCAACGGATTAAAAAAAACTTAAGAGGGACGACGGTGAGAGAACGTAATCGAAGTGTCGTCAACTACGAAGTCTTTGTTCATTTCGGCGATAGGTCAAAATGTGATGGAGGACCCAATTACTATCTACTTTATCCATGAATCGTGTCTTGCAACGTCTCAGCTGGTAATTTCAGATCAGAGTTGTACGTTAAATAAATCGTAAGTGACAAGTTCAAAATCGGGGGGGGGGGAGGAAGGTTGAAAATTTGAAAAAAAAATCTTGAAGTAATGAAGACAGAGAGAGGGATAGAGAAGAAGGAAGACGAAGAATAGGGGCGCCAAAGACTTAAGTGAGAAATAACTAACGCTACAAAGATAGAAGTCGAATTTCGCTCTCAACAAAATCCATAGCCAAAATATTCTTAACATGCCAAAAAGGGTGGTCTACTCAAATACGTAGACTCAAGGGGCGCCCTGCTGCCAAGGATGCAAGTTCTGTGTCCATCAGATCCCAATCCCACAAGAGTTTGCTTGTAAGATTGAAATCCGATCCCCGTATCCGGCCCAGACCAGCAGGATAAAAGGAGAGGGGGAAAGGGACCAGGTAACTGCGTCCCCAATGTTGAAATCTCTAAGTAAAAAAAATATTCGACCCCTTAGAAAACTAAGAAGGTTCGAGGACAGTAATGAAACTAGAATAGAAGTATTATCTAAGATATCCCTAACTAATGATTTGCCGAAAAAAAATTAAATAAACTGAATTTTGGATCGGTGATTTCTATTGCCAAACCTCACCGATAGCTACCCTGCGCAGACACGCCACAGTCTGGGATGTCGTTAATTTCCCTCGTCTAATTAAACTAAGAAAAGAAATGAAAATACTTAAAGGGACTAGGGGTCGACATCCGGGTACGCAAAAATAAATTTCAATAACTAATTGTTTTGATTCTGTAACCCTATCAGAGCTGTCGCCTCCATGAACATTGTAAGCTAGCCTGAGTAGGTAACGTGAAGGAAGAAAAAAAAATCTCACGGAGCAGGATATTCTATTTTAAAAACCGACCAGAAAATATAATTCACTACAGCCCTGTTGTATAACTGCTACTGTCTTTTCATAATTTATTATTCAATATGTCTAGTCAGCGATTATATGATGCTACCTATTCTATCAGATGGTATTACTATGGTTGATTATTACTATAACACATTAAACTACAAAGTATTACCATAGTCCGACTATATATTGCCCTCCGGTCCGCGTGATATCATGGTGCAGGGGTCAGAACTTGAGATGTTTGTAGTTACACGTATCTATTCAATATCTATATATCAACACGCGGCGAAGTATTCACTGGGCTACTATATATTTTAACTATATGGGCGTTCTATCTTCTATATTCATTTACTACAATATTCATACACTTTATATTCATATTCACATTAATATTCATTTGCCACGACGCTATATTCTACAAACACCCTGTTTCCTCTATTTACGCCCAGCCTATTTACACATTTCATCATAACATTTTAAAATCTATAGTCACTACAAACATTTCCCATTCCGATCACCGCACGACAACCTCACTCGAACTCAAGACTCTTTCACACACACACAATACTATGTAATACCTGGTAGCTTTATTAAGAACGAAAAAAAAAAAATCCTACGTATGTTCACTGAAAATAGAATTATCCGCGATAATATTTAATGTTTGTAAAATTCTGCAGCAACAATGAGCTTCTGCAGCCACGAAGAAAAATTGGACATTTAATATAATTCCAAAGCGAAGAACTAGCATCATATCGCCCGACTTCTGTTAAAAAATTACGTATTGTTTATTTACTTAAATATCTCGATTTCTAGACTATGCAGAATGTTGAAACTTTCAGAATATATTAATTTTGGGTCACTTGACCTAACTGTACATTCATATGGGCTGTGAATTATACCTTCTAGGTTTTATTTCGGAAAGAAAGGTCAATTTCATGAAATCTAAATCACTAAGCATCTCGACAGAAGAATGGCGGTTAGTACTGACTTTTGACACTAGGGCTAGCGACGATATAATCAACCCTTGAACAACTGAATGTGACCTTGTACACGGAATTATTATACTATATTACGTTCACTTTTGAATATTGTGTATGAGTTCACTTAATGACGGAATAATAAAGAATTTATCGCATAGTAAATACTACACTGTCCATATTTAATTATCTCACACACTCTTTCCTCACTTAACTACCACTACCGCTGATACTACATTACAAATATACACATACTACTCAAACTACAAGACACATCATGCCAATACACACCAATCATCACTATCATTAATACATGTTCTACTAATAAATATACACAGAAAACATTCATATTTTACCATTTTAAATCGGCTCTATGAAAGGAAAGGGGAAGAAAGGAAACAGGGCCAACTGGCCCTGTATTCACTAAATCACATTCTTGAGTATTTAATTAATGCCCTGAGGGGACATATCGGAGTATTAGCTAGCAATAGGACCCCTGCCCTGAAGGGGCAGGAACCCGGAACAAACTACATGTTCAACTCATCCCGCTGGAAGTCGTACTCCCAATTTGGGAGTCAGATGGGAGCCCTTATTGTAAATTTACACGTACATTGTGATTACTATTCTAACTACAACAAAATTAAATACCGCCATGTATGCTAAAAAAAAAAATCACGTACTAGCTACACAGACAGATTACTGAACGGACAGGTCTGACCGAACCTACACTGATTCAGGAGGGGCAAGAGGGAAATTTAACTATTCGATTCACTGAACTGCAAACTGGGATTGGGAAAGGAGATTAAATGCACACACTATCCTGAATTCTGTCCATCACGAACTATATCTGCACAACATGGCGTCACCGAGTTATGCTTCCTATTTCAGCTTTTAGTTCAGTTTTGACTAGGAAATTTAACAGTTTATGGCTCCTCAGACTTCCAGTGATTTTTTAGACGTTAATAACATCACAATATTACCTTTATTTGTAGTTTCTCTCACTCCTTTCGACTTTTAAGTTAGACGAACAAAAACCAGTGTCTTCAGTAGCACTATCCGGCGTGAATTCTTGCAGGGAATGGAATATTTGCGCCCTAATATCATAGCGTGGGTTTATCAGCCAATCAAAACTAAGCATTTTGGCGGTGGGGCTTTGAAACGAATAAAATTTGGTAAAATCTGGATTAAACTAGATTTTAGAAGGACCTAGGTATCTAAAAGAGAGGTGAAGGGTGGTCCTGAAAATTCTGTCGAATTTTAGATTGGTTATTTGATCTGGAAAGTTCCGTCCAATAGTGGATCTATATTTTCGGATAGCACTGACACCGTAAGAATTGTAATAATCCATTTACATATACATATGCAAGACTTATAACTAATTTAAAATATAAATAAAGATATTGATTCCCAAAACTATCATTCCCAATGAATTTTTTACAGTTTTTCCATGTTAATTTGAAACAGAATAACAAATAAAATTACGAATTATATGAACAGCCAGAAATTTTTTGTTAAACATCAAGTACAGTCGGTGCAAAAAATTTCGGGCACCCTCCTATTAAGAACATAATATCATTAGACTGTAATGGCATATTACAGTTCCCCGGCGTCCTTAAAAAAATTTTTTTGAATAACAAAATTTTGTTGAATAGAATTAACATGTATTAATACTAATAAACTAACTACTCACTCATACACTCATACACTCAAATGAGACAGTGTAACATTCACTTTGGGTATTGAGATAGAAGTTCCCGTTTTTTGTCCTCGGTACAGTTGAAAAGCTTAAGATTCTGAAAATTGTGAGTTCACCTTTTAGGTAGCAGGAAAACACGAGAAAACCAGTTCGCAATGTTCCCATCAAACGTGGGAAAACGTTCAATATCCCGGAGGGAAACTTTAGAGCTCATACTAACATAAGCAGGGGAATAGTTACTGGGAATTAACATATTATCCTGTACAATCGGGGTCGTCACCGGATTTACCACCGACGACGTAGTAGCGGTGTTATAATTACCCATGTAAGTGAAAGGGATTCTGTTGGTCGTATTGAATATGTTGGGCTCCATCCCCGGACCAATCGCACCCATGAACAACGACTCAGAATGGCACCCATCTCCTCTTCCCGGCAACACGCTATGTGATTGTATACCTCCATGTAAGGAGGGAGCACTCACGCTAGTGACCGTAGTCGTCACAACACTCGACTGATTCGGCACACTATTGGAATTGAACCACGACTTTGGTTCTGACCGATGCATGGGGTAGTGCGTCGCAATATCCCGTGCATCAACTGACACTAAATTTTCTTTTCCTGCGCGACGGGTAGTTGTTATAGCGGGTAATATTTCTGAGGAATCGCTACCGGGGAAAGGATAGGTTACCTCTGATTTTTCGCGACTAGATTTTGTCATTTCTTTTTGAATATTTGCTATCTCGTTTTGAATTTTCGAAATTTTCTGGTCAGTTACTTCCAGTTTGGTTTCCAATGATAAGTCTGACAAGGTTGACTTTAAACTATCAATTTCGGCCTGCTGTGTTTCTAATTTATTGTTGATTTTATGCAATTTAGTATCCATTTGTTCAATTTCAGAATTTACATGATCTAATTTACTTTCAGTTTCCTGCTGAAGTTGCTTTAGGGACTGTTGAGCCTCGCATCTGACCAAATCAATTTCAGTAGACGTATGCTCCCTCAATTTGTTTATTGAGGAAGCGAAGTCTACACATATATTGTCTATTTTGTGAGTTAATACTTCGAATCGAGATTCGGTTTCTCGGTTCGAGGCATCTATTTTTTCATTCATTTCCCGGCTATTCTTATTCATTTCGCGTCTCATTTCCCGGCTATTCTCATTCATTTCGCGTCTCATTTCCTGTAGCATTTGTTGCAATGAAAGGAGGAGAGCGTCATTATTAGATGACCCAGTCTTCCTTTGCTTTTCTTTGGGTTTATCACCAATTGGATCCCCATCTCTTTCATCATCATCGAGGTCAGATATCTCCACTGGAGATATTTGGCCTCGGTTCTTCGGAGTACTATACCCTCGCTTACCGTCTGAATCGGGATGTTCCTTTTCTCTCTCAGAGGATAAACTCATGGGTTCACGCGACTGGTGGAGCTTCCCCTCACATTCTTTGCAGTATTTAACTATCTCACCAGCCCGGACCTTTTCTGCATTTTCAGCAGTATCCTCTAAATTAATACAACTGAAATGAATCCATTTCAGCCCACATTCGTGACACCTCACTAGCCTACGAGAGACGCGAGCTCTTTTCTCACTACTTTCTAAAGTACATTGTGTACATGAGACTTACGCGTTCTCGTGTGATACTACTTCCCTATTGGTTGCCATAGTTTCCATACAAAAAGACACAATATAAACACATGCAATTATATCCTTATAAACTAACAATACTTATTAATCAGGTACTATTCATAAATTAAGGGACTCCTATCTAATTCCCTCCTTGGGTCAACTTCCAGCATTTTCAAATTTTAGAAGTCACTTTAGCAAATTCCTTCATTTCCCCCTTTCTACAGAGAGAGACAAAGATAGCAGAACAGCCAATGACTACGACTATTTAATCTCACTATAACTTTTTAATTATGCACCTTTTGTGGCCAAGTCAATATGTGCTCGATCCTAAACAGTGTTTAATAAATAATTTCAGATTCGTTACCAGGGAAAACAATTGTTTCCATGGTAACTGTCCGATGTCAACGGTCGCCAATATTGAAAGAAAACGTTGTCCGTTGCCATAGAAACCGCTGTTTCCAGGGCAACAGGTCCTGTCACGGTTAGCCAATATTGAAAGAAAACGTTAAAAAAAAATGTATGTAAACGAAGAAAATTATGCAAAGTACTGGAGAGGAGTCGCTAAAATTAATTCTCTTTAACGAGGACGATTTACGAAACATCATCTACTAATTGAAGTCATGATTATTTTCCAATACAGTAAATTTCAATAAACTTTCTTGTTATCGTTAATTACTCCATATCGGACTCCCGAAGAAAACTCATCGAAACAACTTATTGACCGTGCAAATAGCGACTACTCTGTCATGACTCCGTTTTCTTTCATTCAGAAATAGGAAAGAAAGAGAAGAAAGTAGAAGGGTAAAAGAAGGAGGTAGGTAAAGAAGAAAGAAAAGAAATAGGGTATTTTAATAAGAAACAGATTACTGGATAATTCCGGAAATATAGTAAAAGGTCGGGAAAGTCGTTGAAAGATGAATCATTCTAAATGTTATTAACGACTAATCAATTTTGGAATGCTTCGAAATAGACACATGTTCCCTCATACCACCCAGACCTAGCTCCAGGCACCACGATCATGGGGTTGCCCAGACCTAGACCTGGAAATGAGAAAAGTGAAATTTAATTCTTTGTACTGTTACTCTAACCGGTGATTGATAACCATCCAGCATCTGAACTCTGTTCTCTAGGATCGACCACACATATGAATTAGCCAAGAGGAAAAAAAAAAAACAAACTTATTAACTCAATATAAATTTATGTATCGTATCAATAAAAGGTTCGACTTCCTAGAAGAAAGATGTCGTATTTAGGCTTATCCTGCTATTTTTGTTTCACTCCTAGAGCCGATTTAAACCATTAGTAGCGGTCCTTCATGACCTAGGTTATTTACCTTAACACATATATTAAAACATGACACATATATTACAGATGTTAATATGACAAATGATATCACTAAAATTACTTAAATTAAATCTATCATGCATTCACACGCTCACTCACTCAAGACAGTGTATATATGTTTAAAGGAAACCGACTAACTACAAAGATACAAATAGTTTATTACATTCATAGTGAAAAAAAGGACAAAACAAATAATTATAAGAAAATATTAAAAGCACAAGTTCTTGGTTATATATTAATAGAGTACATAGTATTATATTTTAGTAAATTTTTATATATTCAATCATATTGACAAATGGGAAAAAAAAATAATTACATGTATCATATCTTAGGCATGCTAAAACAAAATTATGATTTGCGACATACGCAAAGAAGACACTTATTTCACTTAAAAAAAATTGGACAAAGAGGAAAGAAAAAAAAACTTTTTGGTGTATTAGAACTTATATGAGTCTCTACCTCACATTGGGTAATAAGATATTAATGATTTTGAGCGTTCAAATCACAAATCACGCACTACTCATAGTGTCCAAAACATTTCGCTCCATTTAACTTCGTTCGTGTTTATATATATCTCTATATGTATATATATATATATATCTATTGGTTTACAAAACCATTCGTCGTCTATACTTGGTTTATAACTTTTAACAGTTTATATCTGCAATCGCACACTGCGACGCTTTATACCCATCCAGGGATTTCGAAAAATCACTATCGCTAGAGGATGTTTCTCCTCTTAGACGGTCCATTTCCAAACTCATTAATTGAATAGTTTTAAGTTATTTATGCAACACTGGGACATGTCATGAGGCCTTTCCTTAGGATCACTTTCGTACATATGTGTATATAATTCGGATTTTTAAAACGATCTCCCGCAGGTGTACGGAGTATAAAGGTTCAAATTGAGGATAAAAAAAAACTGGTCAAGTCACAGGATACATATGCAGGTGAGAAGGATTCAAGGTACACTTTCCACAATGGTTTTTGGTTGGTAGTTCAGGGATAATATTCGTTATGATGTGGGTTACGTTTAGACCTGCCGTTACTTTCCAATACATGCCATTACAGAATTACATGAGGTATCATTTACATTTATTCAAAAGAAAAGGAAAATTACTTAAGTGCACGGCGGTATTCATGACAAAATCTACATTCTCAAATTCGTCGGAAAACTCACTGGCAAACTATAGCAACCAATACACGTTTAGGGGGGACAGACACGAGCGCTCTTACATATATTCATAATACATTTAATATCATACTTTTACTTTAAAATCATATTCACATATTAAGTACATATACATTTCGACGTATTCATTTCTCTCTCTATATATATATATATTTATATTCAATAAATGCGCACACATTTAAATTAATCACCCCAATAATAAAATTTTTTACAAGGTTGCAAACATTGTCCCAAAACAAATGACTTCCGACATTACATATGAAAAAGAAAATCGCTTTTCTACCTGATACCGCGCATCTATAAATTTTTTCACTTTTATATATTCAATTCGTGCTTAAATAATGAAAAAAAAACTTTGTGAGGCAGGCACGTAACACAGAGCATTTCTAAAGATATAACTAGATAAACCAAAGTACAATTTCTGGGCCCAGGTTAACTACAAGGTAATTGAAAACCAAAACAGAAAGGAAAGTGACCAACGGATTAAAAAAAAACTTAAGAGGGACGACGGTGAGAGAACGTAATCGAAGTGTCGTCAACTACGAAGTCTTTGTTCATTTCGGCGATAGGTCAAAATGTGATGGAGGACCCAATTACTATCTACTTTATCCATGAATCGTGTCTTGCAACGTCTCAGCTGGTAATTTCAGATCAGAGTTGTACGTTAAATAAATCGTAAGTGACAAGTTCAAAATCGGGGGGGGGGGGAGGAAGGTTGAAAATTTGAAAAAAAAATCTTGAAGTAATGAAGACAGAGAGAGGGATAGAGAAGAAGGAAGACGAAGAATAGGGGCGCCAAAGACTTAAGTGAGAAATAACTAACGCTACAAAGATAGAAGTCGAATTTCGCTCTCAACAAAATCCATAGCCAAAATATTCTTAACATGCCAAAAAGGGTGGTCTACTCAAATACGTAGACTCAAGGGGCGCCCTGCTGCCAAGGATGCAAGTTCTGTGTCCATCAGATCCCAATCCCACAAGAGTTTGCTTGTAAGATTGAAATCCGATCCCCGTATCCGGCCCAGACCAGCAGGATAAAAGGAGAGGGGGGAAAGGGACCAGGTAACTGCGTCCCCAATGTTGAAATCTCTAAGTAAAAAAAAATATTCGACCCCTTAGAAAACTAAGAAGGTTCGAGGACAGTAATGAAACTAGAATAGAAGTATTATCTAAGATATCCCTAACTAATGATTTGCCGAAAAAAAAAATTAAATAAACTGAATTTTGGATCGGTGATTTCTATTGCCAAACCTCACCGATAGCTACCCTGCGCAGACACGCCACAGTCTGGGATGTCGTTAATTTCCCTCGTCTAATTAAACTAAGAAAAGAAATGAAAATACTTAAAGGGACTAGGGGTCGACATCCGGGTACGCGAAAATAAATTTCAATAACTAATTGTTTTGATTCTGTAACCCTATCAGAGCTGTCGCCTCCATGAACATTGTAAGCTAGCCTGAGTAGGTAACGTGAAGGAAGAAAAAAAAATCTCACGGAGCAGGATATTCTATTTTAAAAACCGACCAGAAAATATAATTCACTACAGCCCTGTTGTATAACTTTTACTGTCTTTTCATAATTTATTATTCAATATGTCTAGTCAGCGATTATATGATGCTACCTATTCTATCAGATGGTATTACTATGGTTGATTATTACCATAACACATTAAACTACAAAGTATTACCATAGTCCGACTATATATTGCCCTCCGGTCCGCGTGATATCATGGTGCAGGGGTCAGAACTTGAGATGTTTGTAGTTACACGTATCTATTCAATATCTATATATCAACACGCGGCGAAGTATTCACTGGGCTACTATATATTTTAACTATATGGGCGTTCTATCTTCTATATTCATTTACTACAATATTCATACACTTTATATTCATATTCACATTAATATTCATTTGCCACGACGCTATATTCTACAAACACCCTGTTTCCTCTATTTACGCCCAGCCTATTTACACATTTCATCATAACATTTTAAAATCTATAGTCACTACAAACATTTCCCATTCCGATCACCGCACGACAACCTCACTCGAACTCAAGACTCTTTCACACACACACAATACTATGTAATACCTGGTAGCTTTATTAAGAACGAAAAAAAAAATCCTACGTATGTTCACTGAAAATAGAATTATCCGCGATAATATTTAATGTTTGTAAAATTCTGCAGCAACAATGAGCTTCTGCAGCCACGAAGAAAAATTGGACATTTAATATAATTCCAAAGCGAAGAACTAGCATCATATCGCCCGACTTCTGTTAAAAAATTACGTATTGTTTATTTACTTAAATATCTCGATTTCTAGACTATGCAGAATGTTGAAACTTTCAGAATATATTAATTTTGGGTCACTTGACCTAACTGTACATTCATATGGGCTGTGAATTATACCTTCTAGGTTTTATTTCGGAAAGAAAGGTCAATTTCATGAAATCTAAATCACTAAGCATCTCGACAGAAGAATGGCGGTTAGTACTGACTTTTGACACTAGGGCTAGCGACGATATAATCAACCCTTGAACAACTGAATGTGACCTTGTACACGGAATTATTATACTATATTACGTTCACTTTTGAATATTGTGTATGAGTTCACTTAATGACGGAATAATAAAGAATTTATCGCATAGTAAATACTACACTGTCCATATTTAATTATCTCACACACTCTTTCCTCACTTAACTACCACTACCGCTGATACTACATTACAAATATACACATACTACTCAAACTACAAGACACATCATGCCAATACACACCAATCATCACTATCATTAATACATGTTCTACTAATAAATATACACAGAAAACATTCATATTTTACCATTTTAAATCGGCTCTATGAAAGGAAAGGGGAAGAAAGGAAACAGGGCCAACTGGCCCTGTATTCACTAAATCACATTCTTGAGTATTTAATTAATGCCCTGAGGGGACATATCGGAGTATTAGCTAGCAATAGGACCCCTGCCCTGAAGGGGCAGGAACCCGGAACAAACTACATGTTCAACTCATCCCGCTGGAAGTCGTACTCCCAATTTGGGAGTCAGATGGGAGCCCTTATTGTAAATTTACACGTACATTGTGATTACTATTCTAACTACAACAAAATTAAATACCGCCATGTATGCTAAAAAAAAATCACGTACTAACTACACAGACAGATTACTGAACGGACAGGTCTGACCGAACCTACACTGATTCAGGAGGGGCAAGAGGGAAATTTAACTATTCGATTCACTGAACTGCAAACTGGGTTTGGGAAAGGAGATTAAATGCACACACTATCCTGAATTCTGTCCATCACGAACTATATCTGCACAACATGGCGTCACCGAGTTATGCTTCCTATTTCAGCTTTTAGTTCAGTTTTGACTAGGAAATTTAACAGTTTATGGCTCCTCAGACTTCCAGTGATTTTTTAGACGTTAATAACATCACAATATTACCTTTATTTGTAGTTTCTCTCACTCCTTTCGACTTTTAAGTTAGACGAACAAAAATCAGTGTCTTCAGTAGCACTATCCGGCGTGAATTCTTGCAGGGAATGGAATATTTGCGCCCTAATATCATAGCGTGGGTTTATCAGCCAATCAAAACTAAGCATTTTGGCGGTGGGGCTTTGAAACGAATAAAATTTGGTAAAATCTGGATTAAACTAGATTTTAGAAGGACCTAGGTATCTAAAAGAGAGGTGAAGGGTGGTCCTGAAAATTCTGTCGAATTTTAGATTGGTTATTTGATCTGGAAAGTTCCGTCCAATAGTGGATCTATATTTTCGGATAGCACTGACACCGTAAGAATTGTAATAATCCATTTACATATACATATGCAAGACTTATAACTAATTTAAAATATAAATAAAGATATTGATTCCCAAAACTATCATTCCCAATGAATTTTTTACAGTTTTTCCATGTTAATTTGAAACAGAATAACAAATAAAATTACGAATTATATGAACAGCCAGAAATTTTTTGTTAAACATCAAGTACAGTCGGTGCAAAAAATTTCGGGCACCCTCCTATTAAGAACATAATATCATTAGACTGTAATGGCATATTACAGTTCCCCGGCGTCCTTAAAAAAATTTTTTTGAATAACAAAATTTTGTTGAATAGAATTAACATGTATTAATACTAATAAACTAACTACTCACTCATACACTCATACACTCAAATGAGACAGTGTAACATTCACTTTGGGTATTGAGATAGAAGTTCCCGTTTTTTGTCCTCGGTACAGTTGAAAAGCTTAAGATTCTGAAAATTGTGAGTTCACCTTTTAGGTAGCAGGAAAACACGAGAAAACCAGTTCGCAATGTTCCCATCAAACGTGGGAAAACGTTCAATATCCCGGAGGGAAACTTTAGAGCTCATACTAACATAAGCAGGGGAATAGTTACTGGGAATTAACATATTATCCTGTACAATCGGGGTCGTCACCGGATTTACCACCGACGACGTAGTAGCGGTGTTATAATTACCCATGTAAGTGAAAGGGATTCTGTTGGTCGTATTGAATATGTTGGGCTCCATCCCCGGACCAATCGCACCCATGAACAACGACTCAGAATGGCACCCATCTCCTCTTCCCGGCAACACGCTATGTGATTGTATACCTCCATGTAAGGAGGGAGCACTCACGCTAGTGACCGTAGTCGTCACAACACTCGACTGATTCGGCACACTATTGGAATTGAACCACGACTTTGGTTCTGACCGATGCATGGGGTAGTGCGTCGCAATATCCCGTGCATCAACTGACACTAAATTTTCTTTTCCTGCGCGACGGGTAGTTGTTATAGCGGGTAATATTTCTGAGGAATCGCTACCGGGGAAAGGATAGGTTACCTCTGATTTTTCGCGACTAGATTTTGTCATTTCTTTTTGAATATTTGCTATCTCGTTTTGAATTTTCGAAATTTTCTGGTCAGTTACTTCCAGTTTGGTTTCCAATGATAAGTCTGACAAGGTTGACTTTAAACTATCAATTTCGGCCTGCTGTGTTTCTAATTTATTGTTGATTTTATGCAATTTAGTATCCATTTGTTCAATTTCAGAATTTACATGATCTAATTTACTTTCAGTTTCCTGCTGAAGTTGCTTTAGGGACTGTTGAGCCTCGCATCTGACCAAATCAATTTCAGTAGACGTATGCTCCCTCAATTTGTTTATTGAGGAAGCGAAGTCTACACATATATTGTCTATTTTGTGAGTTAATACTTCGAATCGAGATTCGGTTTCTCGGTTCGAGGCATCTATTTTTTCATTCATTTCCCGGCTATTCTTATTCATTTCGCGTCTCATTTCCCGGCTATTCTCATTCATTTCGCGTCTCATTTCCTGTAGCATTTGTTGCAATGAAAGGAGGAGAGCGTCATTATTAGATGACCCAGTCTTCCTTTGCTTTTCTTTGGGTTTATCACCAATTGGATCCCCATCTCTTTCATCATCATCGAGGTCAGATATCTCCACTGGAGATATTTGGCCTCGGTTCTTCGGAGTACTATACCCTCGCTTACCGTCTGAATCGGGATGTTCCTTTTCTCTCTCAGAGGATAAACTCATGGGTTCACGCGACTGGTGGAGCTTCCCCTCACATTCTTTGCAGTATTTAACTATCTCACCAGCCCGGACCTTTTCTGCATTTTCAGCAGTATCCTCTAAATTAATACAACTGAAATGAATCCATTTCAGCCCACATTCGTGACACCTCACTAGCCTACGAGAGACGCGAGCTCTTTTCTCACTACTTTCTAAAGTACATTGTGTACATGAGACTTACGCGTTCTCGTGTGATACCACTTCCCTATTGGTTGCCATAGTTTCCATACAAAAAGACACAATATAAACACATGCAATTATATCCTTATAAACTAACAATACTTATTAATCAGGTACTATTCATAAATTAAGGGACTCCTATCTAATTCCCTCCTTGGGTCAACTTCCAGCATTTTCAAATTTTAGAAGTCACTTTAGCAAATTCCTTCATTTCCCCCTTTCTACAGAGAGAGACAAAGATAGCAGAACAGCCAATGACTACGACTATTTAATCTCACTATAACTTTTTAATTATGCACCTTTTGTGGCCAAGTCAATATGTGCTCGATCCTA
Source organism: Thermobia domestica (assembly GCF_964235325.1). NCBI lineage: Eukaryota > Metazoa > Arthropoda > Insecta > Zygentoma > Lepismatidae > Thermobia > Thermobia domestica. The sequence goes on along the minus strand of NC_137465.1, from coordinate 69,402,785 downwards.
AACAGTGTTTAATAAATAATTTCAGATTCGTTACCAGGGAAAACAATTGTTTCCATGGTAACTGTCCGATGTCAACGGTCGCCAATATTGAAAGAAAACGTTGTCCGTTGCCATAGAAACCGCTGTTTCCAGGGCAACAGGTCCTGTCACGGTTAGCCAATATTGAAAGAAAACGTTAAAAAAAAATGTATGTAAACGAAGAAAATTATGCAAAGTACTGGAGAGGAGTCGCTAAAATTAATTCTCTTTAACGAGGACGATTTACGAAACATCATCTACTAATTGAAGTCATGATTATTTTCCAATACAGTAAATTTCAATAAACTTTCTTGTTATCGTTAATTACTCCATATCGGACTCCCGAAGAAAACTCATCGAAACAACTTATTGACCGTGCAAATAGCGACTACTCTGTCATGACTCCGTTTTCTTTCATTCAGAAATAGGAAAGAAAGAGAAGAAAGTAGAAGGGTAAAAGAAGGAGGTAGGTAAAGAAGAAAGAAAAGAAATAGGGTATTTTAATAAGAAACAGATTACTGGATAATTCCGGAAATATAGTAAAAGGTCGGGAAAGTCGTTGAAAGATGAATCATTCTAAATGTTATTAACGACTAATCAATTTTGGAATGCTTCGAAATAGACACATGTTCCCTCATACCACCCAGACCTAGCTCCAGGCACCACGATCATGGGGTTGCCCAGACCTAGACCTGGAAATGAGAAAAGTGAAATTTAATTCTTTGTACTGTTACTCTAACCGGTGATTGATAACCATCCAGCATCTGAACTCTGTTCTCTAGGATCGACCACACATATGAATTAGCCAAGAGGAAAAAAAAAAAAAACAAACTTATTAACTCAATATAAATTTATGTATCGTATCAATAAAAGGTTCGACTTCCTAGAAGAAAGATGTCGTATTTAGGCTTATCCTGCTATTTTTGTTTCACTCCTAGAGCCGATTTAAACCATTAGTAGCGGTCCTTCATGACCTAGGTTATTTACCTTAACACATATATTAAAACATGACACATATATTACAGATGTTAATATGACAAATGATATCACTAAAATTACTTAAATTAAATCTATCATGCATTCACACGCTCACTCACTCAAGACAGTGTATATATGTTTAAAGGAAACCGACTAACTACAAAGATACAAATAGTTTATTACATTCATAGTGAAAAAAAGGACAAAACAAATAATTATAAGAAAATATTAAAAGCACAAGTTCTTGGTTATATATTAATAGAGTACATAGTATTATATTTTAGTAAATTTTTATATATTCAATCATATTGACAAATGGGAAAAAAAAATAATTACATGTATCATATCTTAGGCATGCTAAAACAAAATTATGATTTGCGACATACGCAAAGAAGACACTTATTTCACTTAAAAAAAATTGGACAAAGAGGAAAGAAAAAAAAACTTTTTGGTGTATTAGAACTTATATGAGTCTCTACCTCACATTGGGTAATAAGATATTAATGATTTTGAGCGTTCAAATCACAAATCACGCACTACTCATAGTGTCCAAAACATTTCGCTCCATTTAACTTCGTTCGTGTTTATATATATCTCTATATGTATATATATATATATATCTATTGGTTTACAAAACCATTCGTCGTCTATACTTGGTTTATAACTTTTAACAGTTTATATCTGCAATCGCACACTGCGACGCTTTATACCCATCCAGGGATTTCGAAAAATCACTATCGCTAGAGGATGTTTCTCCTCTTAGACGGTCCATTTCCAAACTCATTAATTGAATAGTTTTAAGTTATTTATGCAACACTGGGACATGTCATGAGGCCTTTCCTTAGGATCACTTTCGTACATATGTGTATATAATTCGGATTTTTAAAACGATCTCCCGCAGGTGTACGGAGTATAAAGGTTCAAATTGAGGATAAAAAAAAACTGGTCAAGTCACAGGATACATATGCAGGTGAGAAGGATTCAAGGTACACTTTCCACAATGGTTTTTGGTTGGTAGTTCAGGGATAATATTCGTTATGATGTGGGTTACGTTTAGACCTGCCGTTACTTTCCAATACATGCCATTACAGAATTACATGAGGTATCATTTACATTTATTCAAAAGAAAAGGAAAATTACTTAAGTGCACGGCGGTATTCATGACAAAATCTACATTCTCAAATTCGTCGGAAAACTCACTGGCAAACTATAGCAACCAATACACGTTTAGGGGGGACAGACACGAGCGCTCTTACATATATTCATAATACATTTAATATCATACTTTTACTTTAAAATCATATTCACATATTAAGTACATATACATTTCGACGTATTCATTTCTCTCTCTCTCTATATATATATATTTATATTCAATAAATGCGCACACATTTAAATTAATCACCCCAATAATAAAATTTTTTACAAGGTTGCAAACATTGTCCCAAAACAAATGACTTCCGACATTACATATGAAAAAGAAAATCGCTTTTCTACCTGATACCGCGCATCTATAAATTTTTTCACTTTTATATATTCAATTCGTGCTTAAATAATGAAAAAAAAAACTTTGTGAGGCAGGCACGTAACACAGAGCATTTCTAAAGATATAACTAGATAAACCAAAGTACAATTTCTGGGCCCAGGTTAACTACAAGGTAATTGAAAACCAAAACAGAAAGGAAAGTGACCAACGGATTAAAAAAAAACTTAAGAGGGACGACGGTGAGAGAACGTAATCGAAGTGTCGTCAACTACGAAGTCTTTGTTCATTTCGGCGATAGGTCAAAATGTGATGGAGGACCCAATCACTATCTACTTTATCCATGAATCGTGTCTTGCAACGTCTCAGCTGGTAATTTCAGATCAGAGTTGTACGTTAAATAAATCGTAAGTGACAAGTTCAAAATCGGGGGGGGGGGAGGAAGGTTGAAAATTTGAAAAAAAAAATCTTGAAGTAATGAAGACAGAGAGAGGGATAGAGAAGAAGGAAGACGAAGAATAGGGGCGCCAAAGACTTAAGTGAGAAATAACTAACGCTACAAAGATAGAAGTCGAATTTCGCTCTCAACAAAATCCATAGCCAAAATATTCTTAACATGCCAAAAAGGGTGGTCTACTCAAATACGTAGACTCAAGGGGCGCCCTGCTGCCAAGGATGCAAGTTCTGTGTCCATCAGATCCCAATCCCACAAGAGTTTGCTTGTAAGATTGAAATCCGATCCCCGTATCCGGCCCAGACCAGCAGGATAAAAGGAGAGGGGGAAAGGGACCAGGTAACTGCGTCCCCAATGTTGAAATCTCTAAGTAAAAAAAATATTCGACCCCTTAGAAAACTAAGAAGGTTCGAGGACAGTAATGAAACTAGAATAGAAGTATTATCTAAGATATCCCTAACTAATGATTTGCCGAAAAAAAATTAAATAAACTGAATTTTGGATCGGTGATTTCTATTGCCAAACCTCACCGATAGCTACCCTGCGCAGACACGCCACAGTCTGGGATGTCGTTAATTTCCCTCGTCTAATTAAACTAAGAAAAGAAATGAAAATACTTAAAGGGACTAGGGGTCGACATCCGGGTACGCGAAAATAAATTTCAATAACTAATTGTTTTGATTCTGTAACCCTATCAGAGCTGTCGCCTCCATGAACATTGTAAGCTAGCCTGAGTAGGTAACGTGAAGGAAGAAAAAAAAATCTCACGGAGCAGGATATTCTATTTTAAAAACCGACCAGAAAATATAATTCACTACAGCCCTGTTGTATAACTGCTACTGTCTTTTCATAATTTATTATTCAATATGTCTAGTCAGCGATTATATGATGCTACCTATTCTATCAGATGGTATTACTATGGTTGATTATTACTATAACACATTAAACTACAAAGTATTACCATAGTCCGACTATATATTGCCCTCCGGTCCGCGTGATATCATGGTGCAGGGGTCAGAACTTGAGATGTTTGTAGTTACACGTATCTATTCAATATCTATATATCAACACGCGGCGAAGTATTCACTGGGCTACTATATATTTTAACTATATGGGCGTTCTATCTTCTATATTCATTTACTACAATATTCATACACTTTATATTCATATTCACATTAATATTCATTTGCCACGACGCTATATTCTACAAACACCCTGTTTCCTCTATTTACGCCCAGCCTATTTACACATTTCATCATAACATTTTAAAATCTATAGTCACTACAAACATTTCCCATTCCGATCACCGCACGACAACCTCACTCGAACTCAAGACTCTTTCACACACACACAATACTATGTAATACCTGGTAGCTTTATTAAGAACGAAAAAAAAATCCTACGTATGTTCACTGAAAATAGAATTATCCGCGATAATATTTAATGTTTGTAAAATTCTGCAGCAACAATGAGCTTCTGCAGCCACGAAGAAAAATTGGACATTTAATATAATTCCAAAGCGAAGAACTAGCATCATATCGCCCGACTTCTGTTAAAAAATTACGTATTGTTTATTTACTTAAATATCTCGATTTCTAGACTATGCAGAATGTTGAAACTTTCAGAATATATTAATTTTGGGTCACTTGACCTAACTGTACATTCATATGGGCTGTGAATTATACCTTCTAGGTTTTATTTCGGAAAGAAAGGTCAATTTCATGAAATCTAAATCACTAAGCATCTCGACAGAAGAATGGCGGTTAGTACTGACTTTTGACACTAGGGCTAGCGACGATATAATCAACCCTTGAACAACTGAATGTGACCTTGTACACGGAATTATTATACTATATTACGTTCACTTTTGAATATTGTGTATGAGTTCACTTAATGACGGAATAATGAAGAATTTATCGCATAGTAAATACTACACTGTCCATATTTAATTATCTCACACACTCTTTCCTCACTTAACTACCACTACCGCTGATACTACATTACAAATATACACATACTACTCAAACTACAAGACACATCATGCCAATACACACCAATCATCACTATCATTAATACATGTTCTACTAATAAATATACACAGAAAACATTCATATTTTACCATTTTAAATCGGCTCTATGAAAGGAAAGGGGAAGAAAGGAAACAGGGCCAACTGGCCCTGTATTCACTAAATCACATTCTTGAGTATTTAATTAATGCCCTGAGGGGACATATCGGAGTATTAGCTAGCAATAGGACCCCTGCCCTGAAGGGGCAGGAACCCGGAACAAACTACATGTTCAACTCATCCCGCTGGAAGTCGTACTCCCAATTTGGGAGTCAGATGGGAGCCCTTATTGTAAATTTACACGTACATTGGGATTACTATTCTAACTACAACAAAATTAAATACCGCCATGTATGCTAAAAAAAAATCACGTACTAACTACACAGACAGATTACTGAACGGACAGGTCTGACCGAACCTACACTGATTCAGGAGGGGCAAGAGGGAAATTTAACTATTCGATCCACTGAACTGCAAACTGGGTTTGGGAAAGGAGATTAAATGCACACACTATCCTGAATTCTGTCCATCACGAACTATATCTGCACAACATGGCGTCACCGAGTTATGCTTCCTATTTCAGCTTTTAGTTCAGTTTTGACTAGGAAATTTAACAGTTTATGGCTCCTCAGACTTCCAGTGATTTTTTAGACGTTAATAACATCACAATATTACCTTTATTTGTAGTTTCTCTCACTCCTTTCGACTTTTAAGTTAGACGAACAAAAACCAGTGTCTTCAGTAGCACTATCCGGCGTGGAATTCTTGCAGGGAATGGAATATTTGCGCCCTAATATCATAGCGTGGGTTTATCAGCCAATCAAAACTAAGCATTTTGGCGGTGGGGCTTTGAAACGAATAAAATTTGGTAAAATCTGGATTAAACTAGATTTTAGAAGGACCTAGGTATCTAAAAGAGAGGTGAAGGGTGGTCCTGAAAATTCTGTCGAATTTTAGATTGGTTATTTGATCTGGAAAGTTCCGTCCAATAGTGGATCTATATTTTCGGATAGCACTGACACCGTAAGAATTGTAATAATCCATTTACATATACATATGCAAGACTTATAACTAATTTAAAATATAAATAAAGATATTGATTCCCAAAACTATCATTCCCAATGAATTTTTTACAGTTTTTCCATGTTAATTTGAAACAGAATAACAAATAAAATTACGAATTATATGAACAGCCAGAAATTTTTTGTTAAACATCAAGTACAGTCGGTGCAAAAAATTTCGGGCACCCTCCTATTAAGAACATAATATCATTAGAATGTAATGGCATATTACATGTGTTTGACATGATCGAACGACGCTTTCGGACCTATCCTCAACAAGCAAGGACCATCGCCGATCTGATCTGACAGGTGCAACAGGCTTGCACAACCGACACGATCAAGATCACATCCGACACGTCTACGATCGATTGCCTGCTCGTATTGTGACTGCATTCAACGAGGCGGTGACTGCACTGGATACTGAAGACGAATATCGTCCACTTTCGTCTTGTGGTGCACTTGCATTCTGTAAGTTCTGTACTTCAAACTTGAACCAATGCAACAACACATATACTTCCAGCCACAAAAGTATCTCCCCCTAAGTGCTCCAGGTCTTTTGCAGTTGTGAGAACGCCTAGACAGATGCAATCCAACTTACACGTAACTTTTGTCGTCACTGACAGCAGTTGGTAGCACTGAGTCAAGTCTGTATGGAAGTAAAATTGTGAGTAGATGGCGCACGAAACATTTCTCCATTCTAAGATCAATCTCTCTGGTTCAGAGCGTGTTGTCCAATGAACATCATATGTTAATCTCACTATTCTGTGTACGTAATGTATTTTTGTCATTATATGCTGTATAATCCAAGAAATAAAAACACTGATCACACATGAATCAGAAAATGCTTGAAAGTAGTTGAAAATATCAAATCTAGAAAAACTGCTGGAAATAACTTTGTAAATGATTGCCTCCATTGAGAGACCTCCAATTCTTCTCATTCCAACCTCTTATTCTTTCTGGAGGAGAGAAGATCTTGCTTGTCACACTAAGTATGTATTGAAATTGAAATTGAAACAGAAACACTTCAAAAAGTTTCACCCTGGCCGGGATTCGAACCCGGTTCCACCAAATAGAAGTTCAAAGCGCTAACTAATCACCTACCACGCTATCTAAACTTCCACCCAAACTAATACCTAGTTAAAGTCGTTTCATGGAAAAATATAAACAAGATACTCAAATATCACAAAAACAAACAAATAAAAACAAAATATAAATAAAAATATAAATAAGAAAATATAAGCATTTTGTGTGTGTGTCTTAATGACTTACTCGAGATTTCCTTGTTTAACACAAAAACAAGTTATATAGACGTTCCTCAATGAGAAAAATATCATGAAATGTTCTTCTAGTTGAGGCTACGTCATCGGCAGAGCCGTAACTTGTGGGGGCAACTGCCCCTAGAGAAGGTCTCCATCGTTCAAGGGAACCCATTTTGAGACAAAATTTTCTTACTCCATATATGATTCGAACATGAAATTAGAAATGAATCATCAAATATGGTCGCTAGATTACATAAACAAAACAGCACACAAAAGGTAATTAGAACAAAAATGAGTAGTGAACCCATTTCAGTAATATTTATTCGTACGGCTTTGAGATTTATCAATATTGTCCCCTTAATAATTTTTTCATGTATGGAATGGGTCTAGGCTGTAACTAACGGAACCGCAGATCTTGCCGTGCGGAAGGGCCCATAAAGATTAAGGGAAAGTTGGAGTGAGGGGCCCAATAATTAGAAATTCAACTTTTTCTAGGGGGCCCAAATAAGCTTATTAATGCTTGCCCACCAGAAAAGATCTAAGTTACAGCGCTTGTCATCGGTTCCAGGAATGGTCTCGATTTACATTATATTTCGTTTTTACCATAACTTTTAATTCCCAAAGAAGAAAAGACGACAGAAATTATTTACACATTCTTTGAATTGTATCAACACATGTAGAAATATATAGTTCTATGTTTATGTTCCATAACTACTAGTTTATTTTTTCATATTCATATGATGAGTTTGTGGCAAATTGCACCGGTGACACTAGCCGTGTGATCCCGAGCGTTCGGCTTCTGATCATGAGGCGCAATCCACTAGGGGTTCAAATTCCTCTGAAGAGCAAGGTCGGAATTTTAATTGTCCTTACTATTTTTTCTGTGTTCTTGATCCTGTAGTGTTTGGAATACGTCGAAAGGACATTTGAGGTGCCAGTGGCGAACAATACTCCAGTTGGGCGATTTGTTTCAAAAAAAAATTGTGAAAGCAGGAAACTCCCATTGCAGCTACTTGGGTTCAAATCCCGTCGTGGTAATTAGTAATTTTTATGAATGGGAAGATAATGTTTATGTAATTAGTATTGTAATATGTTATTCCTTTATTATTATTATTATTGCCGCAATGGAAAGAAAAGTAACATAGTCGAAGGTATTCTTAGGAACAGAAAAGATATAGTGTATGACAGATGTTTCTTAGGTTTACACATTAACGGAATAATATTATTACGTTTAATGATTTACAGATAGAATTATTATTTTATGACAACAAGAAATGGAATATAAAGAAATGGAATTTATTAGCTGATAACAGTGATGCATTTCTTCGCCCTTCTTGTACGTAGAAAGGTGAGGTGACATCTTAAATAGGATCATTCTCGTGACTAGCGATCCTTACTGTAAGTTCGATCACTATTTGCAATATTTGTGCACAACTAGGAACAATTTCTTGGAACTCATTTTTGCCCATACTACAACAGTAAGGACGTGTTTAGCCCTTATGTGTTCATCAATTCTTGTCCAAACACGTTACTTGCCAGACAGTTACGAAGGTTGATACGGATGACGTAATTTTGTGTTGTTGGCATTTTGCTGTAAAGATAGTTGTCTGAACTCTTAGACCAAGAGATATTGAATATTTTTCATGTTAGTATACATAAGAGGTATCAGTTTTGTCGATTATAAAAAAAAATTCCTGAATTGCCACAGCCGGAATCGAACTCGAGTCCCAAACATTATGAAACTAACGCTAAATCCACTACTCTAAGACATAACTGTTCTAGGAGAAGGAAAAAATGAACTGTAGTGAATTCAGTAATTACACAGTTTTACGATTCCAGTGTAATGATGCTGAAACTTTCTAATTTCAGTCATGATAAAATAGTAAAGTATTATGCAGAAATAATACTCCAGACAAGTCAACTTTAAATTGACAACTCATATGTATGGAGGCACTACCGTATGCTCCCGCCTCGGGCTCTGATTTTCCGGCACGGCATTGGACAGAAACTTATATTGATTGAAATCTGGTGTTTCAGGGCACTGGATTATTTTTTAAAGTTAATTAATTTAACAAACCTACCTCAGTCCGTTGTTTCCTACTTCGACGCGTTTTATTCACTTTTACAGTTTTTACACTAACTCTTTAAGAACAGGGACAAAAACACAGAAACCTGGAGGACAGCAAACATCCCAAACACTATTCGAGCGTTCTTCCTTTCCCTGAAGTAAATAATAAAATATGGTTAACATGGAATTTTTGGTCTTCCATTTTCTATGTGGTGTCAAATCCAGAGTTGGAGTGGGTCAGTGGGTCAGCAGTATGTGACCGACTGCGACCCATCATCCACCGTGACCCACTGAGACGCACCACACACCGTGACCCACCACACACTATGACGCACTTTGGTCCACCGACCCTCTCTGTTTACTGCATTGTAGACGGCATCTTCTGACGCGACGAAACGCCAATGAACCACAGAATTACTCCCCCAAGGCACGTTAAATCGACTATATGTGTGATTTGTTTACATTGAGTCTAAAACACTAAAAAAAGAACCAAAAATGTACCCCGGAGGGGGCTCGAACCACCAATCTTATGATTACTGCGCGGGCGGTACCTTATGATTACTCCGACTACGCCACTGAGGCGATGAAGGAGACGTAGCTTGTAAAGGGATAAATAGCTGAGATCTTTTTAATTTTGGTGAATCAGAGTGCTCTTTTAACCGTATATATGAGACGATAACTGTTGGTGATAAGGTAAAATGCGTTCGCCTTGTAATTTTATAACGAAATGACGTCTATCTATTTACTTTATTTCATAGTTCTCCCATACTTACTTTCTAATGATCGACGACAGTTGCCATCTAAATTCATACAATTATCGCACTCAAGGTTTTTCACTTCATGATGTTGAGGCAGAGGTTATTCTTGACCCCCGGAGCTCACTTTAGGAACAATTCGTCAGGAAAAAATAATATACAATAATAAACGCATGCATATGACTGGCGATAGTTCCTGTTGGTCCCTTCGCGATTCTCCGTGACAAATCGAAGTAGCGCGGACCAAAACGAAGTCCTCGCTGCTACGCGGTGTAACTTCAACACCCCGAAGCGAGATATCTGTTTCGACTCGACGAAACCCTGCCGGCAGTGGAAAACTAGCGGCAATCCTTCGACTCGACTCTATATTGACGATCGACGTTTACTCGCAAGTAGACCACTATTAGCTATCGACGTTTACGGCATGGGGGTAGGTCCATGTTTCATATAGGCTCGCTGCTGAAAGGGACGTTCAAATCAACTCAACTCAACTGAACAAAAAATACAAATCAGTTAGAATTTGACAACCTTGTTTTATTATAAGAATAAGTTCTTTAGTCGGTAGAAAAGAGGACGTGATGTCAGAGTTGATGACGAAGTGTTTTGGTGGGTCAGTGGTTCATGGTTTGTGGTGGATCGGAGTGGGTCATGGTGGGTAGTGGGTCAGTGTGGGCTAAGGTGGGTGGTGGATCATGGGTCGGAGTGGGTCGCCGTGGATGGTAGGTCAAGTTTTCATTGACCCACGCCATCTGTGATCAAATCTGTAAAACCAAACCAAACAAAGGGCACTATTGCTAAACAAAAGGCTGAACATCTTAGGTATTCATGATAAACTATTGCATGATCCAAATAACTCTAGTATATCAGCAAACCATCATTTCTCATATTTTACTGAAATACGTCATGACTTTTCTGATAACCTGATACTTTAAATGTTGTTAATACATTTATCAATGAATGCAAAGTTCATTGATCTCTTATGATCATCACAACATTTAGGGTACTTCCCGTAGATATAGAAAGGTGAAATGTAGTATCCAGGCTTGGTGTAGCGTGCAAGTAGACAGATGACAAGCAACAGGATAATATTTCCCTCCTCCAAAACCCGTAAAGTGGATTGTGTTGATTATTCAACAAAAAGACTTGAAATCCAATCAGAAAATTCGTAAAATATAAAATATGTAGGCACGTCTCGACTTTGCAATAATAATAATAATAATAATAATAATAATAATAATAATAATAATAATAATAATAATAATAATAATAATAATAATAATAATAATAATAATAAAGAAATAACAGAATTACAAAATCAATTACGTAAACGATACCTTCCAATTAAGAAAAAAAAATGATTGCTACGACGGGGGCCGTAACTTGAAACCGAAAGCTCCACGCCGTTCGAGGGAGGCCCATTTTAAGACAAAATTGTCTTACTCCATATACGATGCGAACATGAAATTATAAGTGAAGCATCAAACAGGTTCACTACATTACATAAACAGAACAGTACACAAAAGGTAAATAAAACAAAAATGAGTCGTGGGTCCATTTAAGAAAAAAAATGTATACTATTAGCGCTCTATTCGTATATTATTGTCATATTTGTCAATATTGTCCCCTTAATTAATTTGTCGTGTATGGAACGGGTCAGAGGCATAACTAACGAGCCCGCAGACCTCCGGGGACCCATAAAGAGTAAGAGAAGGGTGGAAAGAGGGAGCCCAAGAATTAGGAAAACGACTTTTTCTAGGGGAGCGCAAATACGTGTATTAATGCTTGCCTCCTCCCCAGAAATATCTAAGTTATGGCGCTGCCACGACGGGATTCGAACCCGTGTCTCTGCCATACGAGTTTCATAATTTGCCAATCTACCACAAATTTCTCGTACAAAGATAAAACAGTAAACTAGTAGTTACGGAAGATAAAAATAGAACTTTATTTTTCTACACGTGTTGATGCAATTCAAAGAATGCGAAAATAATGTCTAGCGCAGGCACGTAGCCAAGGGGTGGGTCCGGGGGTCCGTACCTCCCTTCGAGACTAGAAATGAAAAAGCATTAAATAAAAAGATTAAACAAAAAGAAACGAGAAAAAGAAGAACCAGTGTTAAAAATATAAAGCTACAGCAAATGTTTGGTTACTCTTTCTTATGAGGAGCTTTGTGTGGTGGAAACAGGGGGAGTCAGTAGTTATGGGAAAACTAGTCCACACTCATGAATATTCATGAGTGTTTACTTTTTTGACATTTTAGCAGTTCCTAATGCACGTTTTAAAAAATGGATACACCCTTTTTCCCCGCATACTAATGACACATAATGTATGCAGGTGCGGCCGGAGGTAACATGACATATAATAAATGTTTCCGGTTAAAAGAAATGTTAATTGGACAAGCAGAATACAGAAAAGACCTTTTCGGAAATAAAATATGCAGATCACACACGTAGAACAAGGTAATTCATTAATATTCAGCACATGTAACGCGACAGCTGCTGCTGGAGAAATTTGGATCGTTGGTATGAGTGAAAGAAAGCACTAGAAGCTTCCAGATCTTTTTTCTAAGCTTATTATTGTTGGAATAGGGGAAAGAACACACTCGAACCTTCTGGAAAGATTTAAGGGCATATAAATACTGATGCATTTGCATGATGTGTACATTTAGAAAGAAGAGGGCACCAAGAACATCAAGTGTTAACTTTGCGAAGAAGATATTTTACTACTAGGAGAGATTGGAAGATTGGTAAGTAATAACGTTGTAGTTTTCTTGTATTATACTTGTTCATTTTTATATGGGAAAGGGACATATTGTAATTGTTTGGAGTATAAGGGGACGGAACTGTTTGGTTTTATCGGGAATTGATTGCGGATTTTCCGGTATTGAAAAAATGATATGACTCGGTGTACTTTTATGGAATTATAACTTGACTAAGATATAGTATAATGTAATATGTAGGGAAGCAACATTAATGATTGCACCGGGAATCGAATGAGTATTCTCCCACGTGGAGAACCGTACGCTAAATTGTATGCTTGCAGTGTGAACTTATTACTTATACATAGCTATGAATTGTGTAAGATATAACACGAAGTCAACAGAATGCGCTCCCGGGAATCGAACCAGGGCTTGTCCACGTGAAAAGCCGTACGATAAACATTTTGCTTAGCAGATATTGTTACTTATATGTAGCTATGAATTGTGTAAGATATAACTGGTATTTAGAAAGTATATGGGAAGTTTTATTGAGTAGGGAGCCATGATACTGCCGGAACTCGAACCAGGGCTATCCCACGTGGAGAACCGTACGCTTGCTTGCACTGTAGACTTTTTTCAGTTATAAATGGTATATTTTACAATCTTATATTGGATAGGTAGTTAACAGAATCTGCACCGCGAATCGAACAATGGCTCTTTTACATGCAAAGCCAATATGGTTGAGCGTTAGTGTTACGTTGAATATTATATTTTGTAATTTGAAAAGTCGTAATACGGTAACTAAATGCATTTTTTTCTTTTTTGTTTTAGGTGCTGAAGCAAATAAGTGATAGAATCGAGAAAAAAGCAGAGAGCACGAAAGACGTGGATTTCAATTGGATTATCACTTAAACAGAGATAAACTATTATTCGGTAAGTATTATTATTATTATTATTATTATTATTATTATTATTATTATTATTATTATTATTATTATTATTATTATTATTATTATTATTATTATTTTCAAAATTTTGTTTGTTTTCAGGTTTTTTAGTCATTGTATACATATATTGATTGCACTTTTTTGTCTTGTATTTTACAGAAAAAAATGGAGTTTTACTTTGAGGAATTTAACGTGATTGATGAAACCATTTTCCAGGGAAGACTGAGAGGCTTGGATAGTGCTGAACGTGTTTTACAGACTTGGCAACAAGTAGTGGACCTGCAAGCAGCAGGGTATGTTGGATCGTCTGAAATTGTAAGTGATCTACTATCGCTTTTGTACCTATATTATAAAAATAATCAATATATCATTCTGAATAATGTTCGCTCAGCAGCGGATATTATAGAGCTTTTTGACCACGGATTTTTCCGTGAAGATCGACTGTATGATGCGGCATTTATGTCATATTTAAATTATATGGCCTCTGAGAAGGGGCAGTTAGAGCGAGTGAGTGACAAAAGTGTATCCGCGTTCTTTTCATTTACGGGAAATCGAGAAAATGTTCAATCAGAACATAATGATGATGATGATGATGATGACTTATTACATATTGATTGGGCACTATTAAATGAAATTAATTTGGATGAACCAGTAGAAATTCAAAATTCCGAAACTGACTTTACAGAGATGTTGTGGCAAAAATTACAAGAAATTGAGGAAGAAAATGCGCGTGTTGATCGTCTGAATAATGCACATTATTCAGAAGATATGCGGCCCACAACTTCTCAGCACCCTCCATTGCGAGGGTATGGAGGAAATGAAAGAGAGTGTAATATGTTTGAAATTGTGGGGAGAAATGTGAGAGAGTACCCGCGTTTCAATATGAAAGGGGTGGAAATTATTGTAAAACCAACGGTGCAACATATAATTACAAATCCCATGGATTATATTACATCCATGATGGATTATGCGCTTTCTACCGTTCTGAGGGATACACGTCCCCACGATTTTGTCGGTTTAAGAATAAATTCCGACCGAGATCTTCTGAATAAAGAAGTGTTTGTTCCATGGCGAAAACGTCAAAATTTGAATACCGATGTGGTTCTTAGAACGGTGGAGAACGTATTAAATAGCAATGAATCATTTCTTTTAGGAAATCAATTAGAATTCCGGTTTGATATCGTTGATGGATTACACGGACAGGGTATATCTAAACGCGCAGCGGTAATAAAATATGCAGAAATGAGTATTTTTCTCAAGGATCATGTGGTGGCCACAAAGGCTAGCGATTTTCTTTGTCTGCCAAAATCCATAGTATATTGGATTACGAAACATGAAGAGAGTAAGGGTGCACTATATGTTATGACTCTGCCTACACGCAAAACATGGGAAAATAAAGCACAACAATTGTGTAACGATGCAAAAATGTACGTTGAACGGAAACAGGGATTTGATTTAGAAGATGTAGTTGCATTTCAAAATTATTTAGTGAAAAAGAATTATCAAATTGTAGTATATGAATTACCGGAAAATTCCAGAACACCTGTGGTACGCTACCCAGGAATAAATGCTGAGAAAAAGATATTTATTCTGTATCAGAGAGGGGATACTGTGGGCCATTTCCAGCCCATTAAGAATATTACTTCGTTTATGGGTAAGAGGAATTTCTGCTTTTCGTGCTTGGAAGGATTTAGATCAGATCGTAGTGCTCACCAATGCCTGATGAGATGTTCGTACTGTGAACATTTTCATGGTAAAGAAACTACCGCGAAATTGGTACATTGTACACAATGTAATAGAAACTTTGCTGAAGGCATTTGCTTTAATAACCATTTAACACTAAATAAAGTAAAGAAATCCATATGTGATTACGTGAAATTGTGTAACGCATGTGGTGTAATTTATGATGTGAGAAAAAGAAAATCAGCTCATGTATGCGGTGACTACTATTGTAGTCTTTGTAAAGTGCACGTAACTGTTGGCCATCGATGTTTCGTTCAAAAGTGTAAGCTAAAACGCACTGAACGGTTTTTGTATATTATATTTGATGTGGAAACCATGCTATTAGCACCAAATGAGAAAGGTGAACGGGAGCATGCTGTAAATTTATGTTGTTGTTTGAATGTATGTTTTCACTGCATAAATACAGGAGTAGATAGTTTGTGTTTCAAGTGCGGAGATAAAATATCCGGGAACCGTATGTTTTCGTTCACAACCATGGAGGCGTTTATTGAACATGTGCTTATGGAAAGACCAGAGTATCAGATCATTGTGGCACTTGCTCACAATAATTCGCGATATGATGGTCTATTTTGTGTTCGCACACTTATTGAGAAACAAAAAATAACTCCACATGTTCTTATGCACGGTCAAAAGATATTTCAAATTAGTATTAGTAATCGTTTTTATTTCCGGGACACTTTTCTTTATCTTGGTGTAAAATTATCCAAATTACCCTGGTCTTTCCATAAGCACATGTTCAATAAACGCCTCCATGGTTGTGAACGAAAACATACGGTTCCCGGATATTTTATCTCCGCACTTGAAACACAAACTATCTACTCCTGTATTTATGCAGTGAAAACATACATTCAAACAACAACACAAATTTACAGCATGCTCCCGTTCACCTTTCTCATTTGGTGCTAATAGCATGGTTTCCACATCAAATATAATATACAAAAACCGTTCAGTGCGTTTTAGCTTACACTTTTGAACGAAACATCGATGGCCAACAGTTACGTGCACTTTACAAAGACTACAATAGTAGTCACCGCATACATGAGCTGATTTTCTTTTTCTCACATCATAAATTACACCACATGCGTTACACAATTTCACGTAATCACATGTGGATTTCTTTACTTTATTTAGTGTTAAATGGTTATTAAAGCAAATGCCTTCAGCAAAGTTTCTATTACATTGTGTACAATGTACCAATTTCGCGGTAGTTTCTTTACCATGAAAATGTTCACAGTACGAACATCTCATCAGGTATTGGTGAGCACTACGATCTGATCTAAATCCTTCCAAGCACGAAAAGCAGAAATTCCTCTTACCCATAAACGAAGTAATATTCTTAATGGGCTGGAAATGGCCCACAGTATCCCCTCTCTGATACAGAATAAATATCTTTTTCTCAGCATTTATTCCTGGGTAGCGTACCACAGGTGTTCTGGAATTTTCCGGTAATTCATATACTACAATTTGATAATTCTTTTTCACTAAATAATTTTGAAATGCAACTACATCTTCTAAATCAAATCCCTGTTTCCGTTCAACGTACATTTTTGCATCGTTACACAATTGTTGTGCTTTATTTTCCCATGTTTTGCGTGTAGGCAGGGTCATAACATATAGTGCACCCTTACTCTCTTCATGTTTCGTAATCCAATATACTATGGATTTTGGCAGACAAAGAAAATCGCTAGCCTTTGTGGCCACCACATGATCCTTGAGAAAAATACTCATTTCTGCATATTTTCTTACCGCTGCGCGTTTAGATATACCCTGTCCGTGTAATCCATCAACGATATCAAACCGGAATTCTAATTGATTTCCTAAAAGAAATGATTCATTGCTATTTAATACGTTCTCCACCGTTCTAAGAACCACATCGGTATTCAAATTTTGACGTTTTCGCCATGGAACAAACACTTCTTTATTCAGAAGATCTCGGTCGGAATTTATTCTTAAACCGACAAAATCGTGGGGACGTGTATCCCTCAGAACGGTAGAAAGCGCATAATCCATCATGGATGTAATATAATCCATGGGATTTGTAATTATATGTTGCACCGTTGGTTTTACAATAATTTCCACCCCTTTCATATTGAAACGCGGGTACTCTCTCACATTTCTCCCCACAATTTCAAACATATTACACTCTCTTTCATTTCCTCCATACCCTCGCAATGGAGGGTGCTGAGAAGTTGTGGGCCGCATATCTTCTGAATAATGTGCATTATTCAGACGATCAACACGCGCATTTTCTTCCTCAATTTCTTGTAATTTTTGCCACAACATCTCTGTAAAGTCAGTTTCGGAATTTTGAATTTCTACTGGTTCATCCAAATTAATTTCATTTAATAGTGCCCAATCAATATGTAATAAGTCATCATCATCATCATCATCATTATGTTCTGATTGAACATTTTCTCGATTTCCCGTAAATGAAAAGAACGCGGATACACTTTTGTCACTCACTCGCTCTAACTGCCCCTTCTCAGAGGCCATATAATTTAAATATGACATAAATGCCGCATCATACAGTCGATCTTCACGGAAAAATCCGTGGTCAAAAAGCTCTATAATATCCGCTGCTGAGCGAACATTATTCAGAATGATATATTGATTATTTTTATAATATAGGTACAAAAGCGATAGTAGATCACTTACAATTTCAGACGATCCAACATACCCTGCTGCTTGCAGGTCCACTACTTGTTGCCAAGTCTGTAAAACACGTTCAGCACTATCCAAGCCTCTCAGTCTTCCCTGGAAAATGGTTTCATCAATCACGTTAAATTCCTCAAAGTAAAACTCCATTTTTTTCTGTAAAATACAAGACAAAAAAGTGCAATCAATATATGTATACAATGACTAAAAAACTTGAAAACAAACAAAATTTTGAAAATAATAATAATAATAATAATAATAATAATAATAATAATAATAATAATAATAATAATAATAATAATAATAATAATAATAATAATAATACTTACCGAATAATAGTTTATCTTTGTTTAAGTGATAATCCAATTGAAATCCACGTCTTTCGTGCTCTCTGCTTTTTTCTCGATTCTATCACTTATTTGCTTCAGCACCTAAAACAAAAAAGAAAAAAATGCATTTAGTTACCGTATTACGACTTTTCAAATTACAAAATATAATATTCAACGTAACACTAACGCTCAACCATATTGGCTTTGCATGTAAAAGAGCCATTGTTCGATTCGCGGTGCAGATTCTGTTAACTACCTATCCAATATAAGATTGTAAAATATACCATTTATAACTGAAAAAAGTCTACAGTGCAAGCAAGCGTACGGTTCTCCACGTGGGATAGCCCTGGTTCGAGTTCCGGCAGTATCATGGCTCCCTACTCAATAAAACTTCCCATATACTTTCTAAATACCAGTTATATCTTACACAATTCATAGCTACATATAAGTAACAATATCTGCTAAGCAAAATGTTTATCGTACCGCTTTTCACGTGGACAAGCCCTGGTTCGATTCCCGGGAGCGCATTCTGTTGACTTCGTGTTATATCTTACACAATTCATAGCTATGTATAAGTAATAAGTTCACACTGCAAGCATACAATTTAGCGTACGGTTCTCCACGTGGGAGAATACTCATTCGATTCCCGGTGCAATCATTAATGTTGCTTCCCTACATATTACATTATACTATATCTTAGTCAAGTTATAATTCCATAAAAGTACACCGAGTCATATCATTTTTTCAATACCGGAAAATCCGCAATCAATTCCCGATAAAACCAAACAGTTCCGTCCCCTTATACTCCAAACAATTACAATATGTCCCTTTCCCATATAAAAATGAACAAGTATAATACAAGAAAACTACAACGTTATTACTTACCAATCTTCCAATCTCTCCTAGTAGTAAAATATCTTCTTCGCAAAGTTAACACTTGATGTTCTTGGTGCCCTCTTCTTTCTAAATGTACACATCATGCAAATGCATCAGTATTTATATGCCCTTAAATCTTTCCAGAAGGTTCGAGTGTGTTCTTTCCCCTATTCCAACAATAATAAGCTTAGAAAAAAGATCTGGAAGCTTCTAGTGCTTTCTTTCACTCATACCAACGATCCAAATTTCTCCAGCAGCAGCTGTCGCGTTACATGTGCTGAATATTAATGAATTACCTTGTTCTACGTGTGTGATCTGCATATTTTATTTCCGAAAAGGTCTTTTCTGTATTCTGCTTGTCCAATTAACATTTCTTTTAACCGGAAACATTTATTATATGTCATGTTACCTCCGGCCGCACCTGCATACATTATGTGTCATTAGTATGCGGGGAAAAAGGGTGTATCCATTTTTTTAAAACGTGCATTAGGAACTGCTAAAATGTCAAAAAAGTAAACACTCATGAATATTCATGAGTGTGGACTAGTTTTCCCATAACTACTGGAGTCAAGTTCTAAATGGATATTATTGTAACGGAGCATTCTGAATTCCATCTAGCTCCATTCTAATCCTATGCACTACAAATGACGATCAGATAGAGTCTCAGGTAGAACTTAAGAAATACGAATAATCTCCAATAATATGAGCCTGGCAACATAGGTTCCAGTGACACTTGTTAAAGAAATTTTAATTTCGTGGCAACACTAATCCATTTCGTGACAGCATGTTTTTATTGCCGAAAGAGATCTCTTTGCTATCCTTATCGGCATTAAATGAAGACAAGAAAAAGAATAAAAGATAAGAAGAACCGAGTTCGAAAGACTTCGGAAGACTATATCTTTTTCAATTTTTTAATATCCTTTTACTCGAGATTTCTTCATAGTTTGTTACTAAAATACTTACTCACATATCCTTATTGTATTGTCCTAACAAATCAATATGGATACATTGTCAGTAAAATAGTTTAGATTGATCGAGCCTTTGTGGGTAACCACAATATTTCATGTCACGCCCCTTCATTACAAAATCCTGGCTACACGAACGGCTATTTGGCAAAAAGAATTATACGCGCTCATATATACTTTGCTGAAATTTCGCTACTTTCTACTAAATAGAAAATTCAATCTTTACGCAGACGCAATGCATAGCCGCAATAGACACACAACCCGATAAAGTTGGAAAGTATACCAGATACAAATTATTCTTAGCCGATTATGATTTCCATATACAGTATTTACCAGGGTCCAAACATCCAGGAGATATAATTAGTAGGCTTGAACAAACAAAAGATATCACGAAGAAAGAAGAGAATGAAGATAATAGCTAAGAAAAAGGCGAAGACTATCATGTATTTAGATCAAATAGTCTGCAAGTTAATACGTTCGAAGTAGAAAATAACAACCTTCTTCCAAACATAGCAAGAGAACAACGTAAGGATGAAAACTACAAGGACATAATTTCTGTCTTAGAGGGTAAGGAACCTGACAAAATCTCCACAGTTAGATCAGCAAGATTTGTTTTGTCTCAAAGACGGCATATTATAAGGAAACAAAATCATCCTGATTATGGCATATTATATCTTATATGCATATCCAAATCGCTAGCCAACTTGTGGTTCACAACTTTCCACCGCCAAGTAACGAATCCTCACTTTGGTTTTACGAAATCATATAAAACCGCTATTAAGAAATTTTATGTCACACCTCAAAAACTATCTTACTTACAAAATACGCAGGTGTCAAGACTGTCAAAGACTAAGAAAGCTACCAGCAAAGAAGCAGACCGAACTACTACATCACCCTCTAGGAGATATAGCAACAACATGGGTATATGATGAACTGGGGCCATTCCCTAGCAAAGAGGGACGAAACAAATACATATTAGTAGCCACAGAGTTAGCTACATGTTATGTTATTGCAAAGATAGTGGGCTCAATAAATGCCGAAAATATAGAGAAATTTTTAGAATATGATATAATTGTCAAATTCGGAGCATTTACGATATTGTATTGGTACCAACATCCAGTCTATGGAGCTGCTTGTCTACAAAACTTGACAAGGAAGTACGATTTTACTTATAAATACTCACCAGCACATAATCACGCTTCGATTAGATTAGTAGAACAAACCAACAAAATTATACAAAATTGTCTCAAGTTTTTTGTACAAGAACACCATACGGATTGGCAGAAATGGCTACCACACGTTATCTTTGGCATTAATACTTACTTACATACAAGCTGGTGCCAAATATTCAGCAAGTTTCTTATTATTTGAATACGAACCTAGGATCCCGACAGAATGTACGCTCGAATCTAAAGAACACATACAAGTTGACAGAGATAAATTAACAGCAATTAGGAAGAAAGTGCAAACTAACCTAGAACACGCAAAAGAAGTTCTATGACAAACGCCACAAACAGACATCCTATAATCCAGGAGACCTTGTTTTTAGGGATGCGCACAAGTCGAGTCGAGTCGAGATTTAAGCCTGTCTCGACTCGTCTCGAGAAAATATTGTCTCGACTCGTGTCTGAACTCGAAAATATGTTCCTGTCTCGACTCGTGTCTCGAAATTCGAGTCGAGACAAAATATACGAGTTAAAATATACGCACTCATCAACCAGAACTTTATCACTACCTATCTAATTGTCAGTATGTCGACCTTTGGCACGGATAACAACGGCGACACGTCTTGGCATGCATGCAATGACCCTTGGTAGGTCGCTGGAGAGAGTTGACACCACATTTGCACACAAAGGTCACCTAATTCTCGTAAATTCCAGGGAGGGGGCGATGTGCCCTGACGTCACGTTCAATCACATCCCAGATGTGTTCGATTGGGTTCAGATCCGGCGAGTTGGGGGGCCAGCACATCACTTGGAACTCGCATCTCCATTCCTCGAACCAGTCTATCACACTCCTGGCCTTGTGAGATGGTGTATTATCTTGTCGAAAAATGCCACTACCGTTGGGAAACATGGTCGTCATGAAGGGTGTGCGTAGTGTGCAAGCAGTGTGCGATACACCTCTTCCGTCATGGTGCCTTGCTCGAGCTCTATTAGACGCATGGATGCTCACGTGAATGTTCCCCAGATAATAATTAAGCCGCAGCGAGCTTGTCTCCGTCCCGCAGTACAGATGTCAAGGAGCTGTTCCCTTGGAATACGACGGATTCGCACACTCCCATCGTTATGATGAAGAAGGTATCGGGATTCATCAGACAATGCAATGGTCTGCCACTATGCCAAGATCCAGTGGTGATGGTCACGTGTTCATTTCAGTCGTAGTTGCTGATATCGTGGTGTTAACATTCGCACATGAATGGGTTGTCGGCTGCGGAGGCCCATTCTTAGAAGTGTTCAGTGCATTGTATGTTCAGACTAGTGTTGTGAAGGCCTGGGAAAAAGCGGAAATTTTAGGTAAAAATTTTTTTTACGGTTTTCCCGAACTTGGAAAAAAAACAGAAAACTTGGGTAAAATTGAAATTTTCGAATATTTTATTATATTATGCTTTCAAAATTGAAACTATTTTGTATTTACTAGTTTTGAGTTAAGATAATTGAGTACTTATGTTTCTTGCATTAGAATAGGGAAATTTTGTGCACAACTCATCCAAACACTTCAAAGTTAGCACCGTGATAGAACAGAGTTATGGCTACAAAAGAAACTAAAATATAATCCTAGTTAGCTTAATTAGTATAGACGCATTAAAATTACCTTGAGCAATCTTAAGAAGTTCCCCCTTGATGGCAGGGAAGTGTTAAAATAACGGGGACAGAATCATTTTAGTTAATATGTTAGTCAAACATATATTTTATAGAGATGTCTTCCTTGTTCTATGTAAAATTTCCGGAAATTTTAAATCCATTAGAAAAAATCATTTCTTCGGAAATATTTTCAAAAACAGGAAAATATATTTTAAAAACTATTTTTTGGCCTGATGCTAATCATCTTACTTACTGTAACATGTCTGCAGCATATACAGTAGGAAGTCGAAAATCCGAACTAATTGGGGCCACACATAGTTCGGGTTTTCAAATTGTTCGGATTTCCAAAAATGACCAGGAAAATGCCATTTAGGCTTAGGCCCTACATATACTGTACGGTATGTTCTATCAATACAGTGGTTATTCAGTATATACAGTAATTACAATACCGTACGTAAGGCTACTTACATTTAATGTTTCTGAAGAACCTGCTCGTACACTAAATTACACTGATCTTATTAAGTCACACTTAAAACTTATAGGAATAAGAGAAAATAAAAAATAAAAATATGTATGGCAAACAATTACGTATGAATGAACTTCTGTAAAAACACTGACTTCACACAACGTCGACGGACATACTATGGTTTGTTTATCGCTAGCGTTATATTAAGACAAAATGTAAAAAGCTTCTAGGGACCGCGTTCGGATTATCGATGTCCTACTGTATATACAATGTATTTCGCTAACGGAAAAATACTTAAAGCAACAGGTTTTAATTCTACTTTTTAATTTTCTGATTTCTAGTAAAATCCCTCTTTATTCTTTGTATATTTTTCGAATAACTCAAAAAGAGAGATTATCTTATTTATACATACACACATATACCACACAAGCGAGTAAATTTGAGCAGCAAGAAATATATTAAAAGGCTGAGTATGTGAAACTTACGTTCGTTATTATTACAGACTAGCAGAATACCAGTTCTTCGCACGGGGAGAACAGTTTCATTGTGGACACAAAGGGCACCAAAACTGTCACCAATGAACTTATTAAGGTCCAAAACCATGAATTCGACATTAATATTGGTAATTTTCAGTTAACTTTATATGGCACCATTCCCCATTAGAGTACTAATGGGACTGAATTTGGATTAAAACGGTCGGAAGTGTCACTGTTCATTTCTGCGACCCCGAAAACTACGGATACACTAATATCTGTCATTTCCCCTCTCCCCTTCCCTCAACTTGCACCTTCAAAGTGAAATGGTAAAAACCATCCGGAACCTTACCTATGTTGAAAATTTTATCGAGGTCGGTCTCATGATTCAAGAGTTATTATGATACAAACATAGTCACTTTCATTTTGATATGTAATAGATAATCTGTCGCACTAGAAAACCTGTATTTGTTTACATACAGGATTTTGTGCATAAAATTTATATAAGTGTCTATATTAATATATTAAATAATAGTAATTATATGTTTTAGTGCATGAGTATTAGTGAAATTTGCCTACTGCTCTTTCTCTTAAGAAGTAATTTGCTTAAAATTAACAAAACTTCACCAGACCAAAGATCACGTTGAGAACGCAGTTTCATTCAGGACACCTATTTCTTGCAACAGAACACTTTCTGTTGGTAGGCTTCTATGTAACTGTAACTGCAAGTTCCGTAATTAATGCTCATCCACGAATAAACGACATAACAGAAATAAGTGCAGACTATTCATTTTCAACTAGCTGAACCTGCGCTCTCTACGCAGCGCATCATTCATATATGAGCATGAATCTCCTTGTCATTCCTGATATCTGTACATGTCCCTTTACATATACAAGTGAAGGACGCCTTCATAAAAATCGTCAAGTGGTATCATAAAGGGAAAATTTTTTCGATTATTATTTTTTCAATATCTCGCATTGTTTGCAAGATTTGAGCCCACTTGTGGTTGGAATTTCTAATTCACATATGACCAGTGTTTTCTTTCTTTTTGCATACATTATGTAATAAGTAAATAAATTACACACACAATTAATTATGTCAGTGATATGCGGTGTTCATTGAAAAAAAGAAAAAAACTCTCCAAACAATGAAGATTCATCTTAGATTGGAGAAATGGTTATCCTTCGTTTTCTTATCATTTGACCATGAAGCAAACACCTGAGAGATATACAACCCCTATATACAACTATGTGATGTTGGGATATATAACTCGTAGGGTATGATGCTTTGCTTTTTCAAAAATTTCAGTAGTCGAGTTGAATTGATTTTAGTTTAGCGTCCCTTTAAGCAGCGAGGCTATATGAGACGTGGACTTACTGATTAACGTGGAATCCGAACCACATGAGCTCCCACCGGGAATCGAACCCGGGTTTCCCACGCCAAAAATTTCAGTACTTCCAGTGTACCCATAAAATGTAATAAACAACTAATGACTATGTTTTTTATAATATTCATTAGAATTGGACAATTTACACAAAATTTGGAATCGACCAATGAAAACGGCACATTTCTAGCACTTGTGGGTTCAAGATCTCATTGTCGAAAGGACTGGAGACAAACATATAAACTTTTCTGTGGAGACAAACAAACATATACACGTAAACTTAGTATTTTAATACCAATAATAATTGGAATAGTTTTATTTCCGAGTGCTATTTTTTAATATTCGCAATATTGAAATTTTTGAACATATTTTTCACGCGTTTGAAAAAAGGATATCATTACTAGTAAAATTAACCTAATACAAACATTTATCAATGTTTCCAATTTTTCCGGAAAGAAATCGAAAAAAAAAGTTTTTTTTTTTTTTTTAACCAACGGGTTAAAATTTTACAACACTAGTTCAGACACACTTGTAATTTGTCCAGCATTAAACTCTGATGTTAGTTCCGACGCAGTTCGCTGCCTGTCCTGTTTTACCAGTCTGCCCAGCCTACCGACGTCTGACATATGTAATGGGGTGGGGGCGCCCAACACCTCGACGTTTGGACGTCGTTTCTCCTTGGTTTCGCCACTTGTTGAAGACACTCACCACAGCACTCCTCGAACACTTGACAAGTCCTGCAGTTTCCGAATTTCTCGTGCCGAGTGTTTCTGAGTGAGTACTTTCTTCAAAATAATAGTAAAAATTATAAAAAGATTTTCGAGACATTCGAGTCGAGTCGAGATTTCTACGAGCTGTCTTGACTCGACTCGTGTCTCGACTCGAAAATTCGAGTCGAGAAATACGTTTGTCTCTACTCGTCTCGAATTTTACAAAGTGTGTCTCGACTCGAATCTCGACTCGAATTCGAGTCGAGTCGAATCGAGATTCGAGACATGTCTCGACTCGGTCGCATCCCTACTTGTTTTAGTATATTATCCTACAAGAAAGATCGATTTACCTTAGCACTTTACCATTCATTACGAAGGACCAGCAAGAATTTTAGAGAAGCTTAATCCAAATTTATATCGTGTGGAGCTACCTCGTAAATTTCGGAACAGAATTCAAGAAATTGCAGTGGACCACTTGAAACCATTTTACGACGACCAAACTGAGGGAATACAAAATTAAGAAGACAGAGGCACAAATCAAGTACAAGAAGAACAGTATAACAAACTTCTAAGTACTTACCTAATAAATACTAAAATGGGTAACTCTTTTTCCGTTTAGGAACTTCTTATTAAGTCACACCGTAATATGGCTTCTCCTTTTATCACGAGTAGCCCGTCTATATTCCCCCCACAAAATTGAACACTAACTTTTCTAATTTTCGCTCTTTTGTGTTTTTAAGAACCTCAAACCACTTATGAATTTTTTGCGATGAATTTTTTTCACTTTGTTTTT
The DNA here is from genome assembly GCF_964235325.1 of Thermobia domestica. Lineage (NCBI taxonomy): Eukaryota > Metazoa > Arthropoda > Insecta > Zygentoma > Lepismatidae > Thermobia > Thermobia domestica. The sequence goes on along the minus strand of NC_137465.1, from coordinate 69,375,802 downwards.
TTAAAAGCCTTGTATACCTTTTTTTGTAAGCCGAACAGTTACTTCGACCACTTTTCTCGCAATACTGAATCAATATAATAAAATATCGCTTTTTCTTTCTTTCGTTGATGAATCGGATAACGACCTCAACGATTTACATATGCATACTTCTAAGTTCTACAACCTATGGCAATGAACTCATATTCCGACAGCTGGGACTCACAGTTGCTAGATATGAACCAATTATTAATTACGATGATACGGAACTTGTACCGTATCACCTGAATTTAGACTTCTCTGCAGTCCGACTCAAAAATGAAGCACGTTCTGGATATGAACATTTAATTAATTTATTACATGAAAAAGAGGCACAATTTATTTCTAAAATTAATACTATAATCGCATGTGATTTCAAGCAAGGATGTTCTCATAGGCATAAAAGACCAAATGGAATACCTTAACGGGATGATCTACCTTTTCTCGGCACAAAAATTTTTATATTGGACCTTATGGGGAGAACATGGCTACCGAATTTCCTCAGTTTCTAAGAAACTAGGTATCTCTAATGGGAAAGAAAAATTTTGCAGCATTCTACAGAAGTTTATTAACAGGTTGAAATACTTAAATTGTATATTTGTCTGCTAGCTTAGCAGAAATAAATTATTAAAAAATAAATAAATTAGTTTCTTTTTATACAAATTATAATATGTGTAACTTTGGAACCAATTATGGTAGAAAGATCAACTTTTTTTTGTTTTATTCCTTGAGAAGAAACGACTCTAATATTTTTAATCACAACCATATCTGATACGCCAATTAAAAAATAGTATTTTAATATAAGTATTAAAGTCCACCTGTCAAAGTTTGACGAGGGTAAGTCACGCCCCACTCTAAGTTTGGCCGCGGAAAGGGCGGGGGTTGGTGAAATGGAGGGGGAAGGGGGTGGGTGTCTGAATGAAACAGGTTCTCGACCAGTTTCTGAGATTACCTGCCAAATACTGTTAGCTTTATAGTTTGTCTCCCTCAATGGTTCCATACTAAGAGACTGGACGATGTGGTGTGAAGTATCCTCTTTTCCCCGTTACCTCTATGCATTCTAGAGTGCGCGGGAAGAACAGTATATATCAGAAAACGCTGTTATTTTGGGAATTTTTTCCCTTCCGGACAAATATTATAGCATACAGTAGTGGTGAAGGGAAGGGGGGCAGAGGGGTGCCCCACAGGATTCCGACAATGTAAAGTCCTGGCCCCCCTTCCTTATATATATACAGAGAGAGATCGTGAACCATGGCACTTAGAAACATGATTTTGGTGTCAAACTATAGGTTTCTGAGGCCGATGAATTTAAATATGGCATTCTTTATTGCCACTTAGAAACCTTACAACCTGGCAACACTGTTGTCTAACGATTAACTGTACAAAGTTACAAATGCATATATGCCCACATTACTCTAGGATGTAGCGTACTTACTCAGGACTAAACGAAACCTACTTTTTCTGGTAGCTTTCATCACGACAAGACATATTTTACATGGTAACATGAGAGAACATTTGTCTAAATCCAATATGGCAGCCAATATAATGGCTAATTACTAGGCAACCAAGTAATGGACTTATTCAAATGCCTGTCAGTCCTAATTGGCCTAGAGCCTAGAGAATGAGAGAAAGAGGCAGGATACGGTCTCATTGAACAAGCGTCTCCTGAGGGGGCGAGGGAAATTTACAATACTCCATTTTTTAATGAAAAACACGGTTTTGCCTCCTTGTCCGCAGACAACACTGCACACCAAATGCTCTATAAGACGTTCTCTAAATAGCCCTGTTAGATCCAACCTGTATTGTGTGTAAACCGTGCATTTTCACGGGAGAACAGCGGAGCAAAAGCCCTGTTTTTTGTGATATTTCTGGTTTCTCGTGCTTACTTCGCTAAGACTAAGCACTGTAAGCCAATCTCCAATTATCCTATAGCAGTGTTAATTTCAGATCATTTCCTCCGGAGGCACCACACACAGGGGGGAAAGCGACTAAAATTTGCGTGCTCCACAGAAATTTCTGCGAAGATCTCAAGCACCCGAGGGTGAATTTCGTAGCTCTTGGGAGAATTCCCCCCCCCCCCAGAATCACCCCTGAAATCATCACTGTCCTAGGGAGTTGAAACAAGAAGCAGAATACGCAAAAAAGAACAAACTTTCAAAGCATTTAAAGTTTAGGCTCGTTGCGCTAAGCGCCTTCTTAGGACGAGGATATGGGAATTGAAAAATGCACGTTTTCTTTTATTTATTTATTTATTTATTTATTGAAAAACATGTTTGCCCTTTTTTGTCCTCAGACAACCATGCAGACGACACACACCAATTGTCTTATACAAAAATGTTGCCATGATAGCTCCTATAAGACTCATTTGGAACGGTGTGCATACTGTGCATTGTTATATGGGGACAAGGGAGCAAAGCCCTGTTTTCTTTGACTTTTTCGTTTTCCGCGCTTACCCCGCTAAGACTACACACTGTTAGTTATTCTCGATTTATCCTAAAGAGTTGAAACAAGAAGCAGGATACGCAGAAAAGAACATACTTTCAGAATGATGACGTCCTATGGGTGGGACCTACAGCTTAACGTAGGATCCGAACCACTTGTGTCTTCATCGGGAATCAAACAAGGGACTCCTTGATTATAAGGGATGAGAGTAACTATTCATCCACGACACACACATACATACATACATACATACACACACACACACACACACATACACGTAACGCATAACTTGTCAGCCACATGCTGTCAAACCGACCTCGTTGGGACCAAGTCTACGACCAGAAATAATGCTTTTATAGAAGTAAGACTTATATGCACGTGTTTGTCATTACATTTTTTTGACGATGGTCGAGACATCTGTAGCTTATACGAAGTAGTTTCCAAGATATCCCATGTAATGATTTACTATGTTTCTTGGGTCCTGGTCTGAACAATGCCTGTAGAGTGTGAAAGGTGTCAGTACCAACAAGATATATTGAACTTCACACTCTTCAAAAAACAAACAAAGAGGTGAGGTGGAGACGAGGGGGTTACAGATCTCTTTCCTCAATCAGTGTTTTCAACTTGCAGCATTTGCTCCCAAGTTTGGGGAAGTATCTGAATGAATTGGAAATGTGTAGGGAATCGTTTTTTTTAAAGAATTTTTGGGGAAATTTTCTAAATTGTTTTTTTTTTCTTATGCCAAATGCCTTTTAACAACTGTACATTGTTTGGTTTATGCGTTTACATTACTCAATAGCCCAGACTCAACTCCTGCTGACCCATTTTAATTCTCAGAGTTACTACATATCTCTTTCAAAAAAAACTTAGGGACAAAAATAGAAGAAAAAAAGAAAAACAAAAGGAAACGTCGAAATACAACATTGAGGAGAAACTTCTAGTGTGGGTTGGCATCTTTGCGTTGAGTACAGATGATCACATCTCGGGAAATTCCCGATACCGAAACGCGGGGGCCTGATTGCTTGCCGTGTCTGCAACAAATATACGTGCTTTGTTTCGTGTTGTAGGTTGAAGTTTAATAGTGAAACTGTATTTTAATAGTGTTAAATGAAGATCTTACTTAACTCTACGGAAGAGTGGTGGAATATCAATAGATAAGTATATATTTTTCTTTCCATCTTTACTTAAAATATACTCATGTGTTTCTTGTAATTACTCTTGAGTAAATATTTGGCTCTTAGGCCTAGGCTAGGACTGAGACGATTAGAACGGAACTTGGAGAATATATAACTGTTTGGCCTACAATTAAGAACAGGAAAAAGTCTACTTACATACATAACAGGTGAGAGGGGCATACCCCTAAATTATCCGAATGAGATAAAGTTGCGAAATTTAATCTCCTTGACATCATTAGATAAAACTTGACAATTTAATCTGCTTAAAGTCTTGAAAACGAAAATAATTTTAAAACAATTTTCTTGGTTTACATGGCGGGAGTGGAGGGAGCATATCTCTCGATAAAATCCTATAGGTTGGGTCTTAGGGCTAGCCTACAAGAACTGGGATGATTCGAATGAAACTTGCAGAATCCATAGTTCTTGGATCTAGAATTAAAAAAAAAAAAAACTATTAACATTTATAGGGGGTGATAGGGGGCATACTACTCAAAAATTGTCCGAATAAGTTAAAGCTTAGAAAATTTAATCTTCTTAATGTCCTGAGAACGAAAATAATTTTTAAATAATTTTCTTGATTTACTTGGAGGGAGTGGAGGGGGCATATTTCTTGATATAATCCTATAGGTTACGTCATAGGGCTAGCCTACAAGAACTGGGATGATTCGAATGAAACTCGCAGGATCCATAGTTCTTGGACCTAGTATTAAAAAAAATCTATTTACATTTATAGGGGGTGATAGGGGGCATACTCCTCAAAAATTGTCCGATAGGGGGTGATAGGGGGCATACTCCTGAAAAATTGTCCGAATAAGTTAAAGCTTAGAAAATTTAATCTTCTTAATATCCTGAGAACGAAAATAATTTTTAAATAATTTTCATGATTTACTTGGCGGGAGTGGAGGGGGCATATCCCTGGATATAATCCTATAGGTTGGGTCTTAGGGCTAGCCTACAAGAACTAGGATGATTGGAATGAAACTCGCAGAATCCATAGTTCTTGGACCTAGAATTAAAAAAAAAAAAAAACTATTTACATTTATAGGGGGTGATAGGGGGCATACTACTCAAAAATTGTCCGAATAAGTTAAAGCTTAGAAAATTTTATTTTCCTTAATGTCCTGAGAACGAAAATAATTTTTAAATAATTTTCTTGATTTACTTGGCGGGAGTGGAGGAGCATATCCCTCGATATAATTCTATAGGTTGGGTCTTAGGACTAGCCTACAAGAACTAGGATGATTGGAATGAAACTCGCAGAATCCATAGTTCTTGGACCTAGAATTAAAAAAAAAACTATTTACATTTATAGGGGGTGATAGGGGGCATACTCCTCAAAAATCGTCCGAATAAGTTAAAGCTTAGAAAATTTAATCTTCTTAATGTGTTCAGAACGAAAGTAATTTTAAAATAATTTTCTTGATTTACTTGGCGGGAGAGGAGGGGGCATATTCCTCGATAAAATCCTATAGGTTGGGTCTTATGGCTAGGCTACAAGAACTGGGATGATTGGAATGAAACTCGCATTATCCATAGTTCTTGGACCTAGAATTAAAAAAAAATATATTTACATTTATAGGGGGTGACAGGGGGTATACTCCTCAAAAATTGTCCGAATAAGTTAAAGCTTACAAAATTTAATCTTCATAGTGTCCTGAGAACGAAAATAATTTTAAAATATTTTTCTTGATTTACTTGGCGGGAGTGGAGGGGGCATATCCCTTGATAAAATCCTATAGGTTGGGTCTTAGAGCTAGTCCACAAGAGCTGGGACGTTTGGAATATAACTCACAGGATCCATAGTTCTTGGACCTAGAATTAAAAAAAAATCTATTTACATTTATAAGGGGGTGACAGGGGGCATACCCCTCAAAAATTGTCCGAGTAAGTTAAAGCTTAGAAAATTTAATCTTCTTAATGTGTTCAGAACTAAAATAATTTAACATAATTTTCTTGGTTTACTTGGCGGAAGTGGAGGGGGTATATCCCTTGATAAAATCCTGTAGGTTGGGTCTTAGGGCTAGCCTACAAGAACTGGGATGATTGGAATGAAACTCGCAGGATCCATAGTTCTTGGACCTAGATTAAAAAAGAAAAAGTCTATTTACATTTATAGGAGGTGACAGGGGGCATACGGTACTCCTCGAAAATTGTCCAAATAAGATAAAGCTTTCCAAATTTAATCTTCTTAATGTGTTGAGAATAGTGTTGTAAAGGCCTAAAAAAAAATGGAAATTTTGGGTTTAAAAAGAACAGTTTTTTTTACCCTTTTTCCCGGGCTTGGAGAAAAACGGAAAAATTTGGAAACATTGAAATTTTCGAATATTTTACTACGTTATGCTTTTAAAATGAAAACTATTTTATATTTACTAGTTTACAGTTAAGATCAGTGAGTAGTTATATTTCTTGTATTAGAATAGGGAAATTTTGTATTAGAAAGTAATTTTCGACTAACCCACATCGCCTCTAATTTTACAGTAGCAATCGAAAAGTTGGTTTCTAAAACACATCACGAGATTTTACAACTAATGTGTACTACAGCAACAAATGAGCGATTTTTGATAACCCTTAAAATTTCAGCTCACAGAACAGCATTTCGATTTAATAATACAGAGTATATTAGATAATAGAAGCAATGATGCACTAATTTTGCCAACACTTACTAAAAGTATTATACAGGGTAATGCAAATTTAAGAGGCACTTTAATGGAACAAGACTTACGACTCTTTTCATCAATGTTCCAAGGCATATCTTGTATTATTTGATTCAAACAAAACAAATTTAGATATTATATTACAAATTCAAATCATAAGGGACAGTAATTACAATTTTCTTTATAAAATATTTAACAATGGATTCCTGACGGATTCTTCATATCTTTGCTTACAAACACCCGAATTAGCAATATGAACATGGTCAGGGATTTTTGAATTCGATGTTACACTTTGCCAAACACATCGTATGATGGAAATCTGTAAATTTCAAACTCAAGCCAGACCCCAGAAAACGGATTGTTTGTATGATCTTATTTTACGAAATATAACAACAACTTGCCATATTAAACCCACATTATCAAAAGCAGAAGAATTTTATTTGTGTACTAGAATGGGACTTCTACTCACAACAAGGAAAATAGTAAGAATAGCTCACCAAAGAAATCATATAGTTGTCACAGATGAAATGGATCACTCTCTAACTTATTTCTTCCTATATGAAGATTATGAATATATTAAAACAGAGACCCTCAGTTTACCTACTAGACATACAGCTAACTTCATTATAGAATATCGCACACTCCCTACCAACTATAACTTTAATTTTACCTTGAACCTACAAAACGTTCAACTAACTGACATCTCTTCAAGCTTTACTTCAACAAGAACGAAGCAATTTACCAAATAATTTTTCCGAATTACATTTAAATCACTCTTTTCCATGGACTATTGTCATTATTTCTTATATTCTATTTGTTCTTCTCCTTGCTATAGGAATAACTCTACATTTCTTATAAAAACGTTTGAGAGAACGCCAACACTAATAACATCTTTTCCTCTCCAGAAAAATGTTCCAGATCCTAATACCGATCATTCTCCTTTCTTTGGTTCTAATGACAATAACAATCTATCTGTGCCTAATCTTTCACAAGTCCCGTTACAAAAACAAAAACTTAACTAATCGACTACAAATATCTTTACCATTAGAAAGACTCAATTCACCGGCGCCTACTACTGAAATCGAAATTCAAACAATACAGAGTACAAATACTGGATGTGACGTCAATATAAATACCGATTTTAATGACGAACATACTCGACCAATAGTAACAATTAGTGAATTGATATACATTTATTAATTACAATGATGACACTTCTGCTCACTCTGAGGGAAATGATAGCGACTGCCTTGATCCTGCTTAGATGGGACGGAAATATAGTGTTGTTACCACTATATACTATATGTAGTAGGTACATATCATAAGTTTTCTCACAGTGATTTTCAAGTGTATCATAGTGTTTATAGTGTTTTATAGAGTCTTTTATAGTGTTTCCAACGGTATCAGTGTTGTGCAAATAACTTTCATTAATAACAATTATGTATTTTCTTGAAAATAATCTTGCAGATTATTTTCTTCCAGTGTGGGGGTGTAACGATCTCCACATTACGACAAAAGCACATGTTAATACAACACATGTTATTGATTATAAACAATGAAGCACACGAGAAGTCAACACGGAAGACACCGGAGGAAGCCGAAAGGAGACGGACCTCACGAAAGGATCCGAAGAGGACAAATAAAAGAGGGACCACCGAGAGACCTGGCATCAGTCGACCAAGTAATCAACTAACCAACACCTGCTTCGAGGTCGCATTGGACTAGGGGTACACCTTTCCTTAATCCGAGGTCATATTGGAATAGGGATACTCACTACAACCAAGCCTCACGAAGCTGCCTTGAGCTTAGTGGGCTTTCCTTCAAGACTCACCAAAAACCTTGCAGGTGCCTTGGACTCTGCTTTGAGAGAAGGGGCACCATGCAAAACACCAATCTCCCTTCATCTGGTCAATAATAAGAAAAACACTATTTACTCTTTGTAATCAAAGACATTGTACTTAACGATTTTATAATAAATTGGTGAAGGGAAAAAGACTAGCTCGTACCGTTATTTTGTCTCTACCTATAAAATCATTGCGATAATATGTTGTTGATACATATGTTTGTAATTACTGGAAATACCTCACCATCGGAAACTGTATTATTCCCGATTTGTTAAATGTCACGATTAGAACTCTTAATCAGGCACGATTTCACGCGTAATCTCTAGCATCCAGCCGGCCGAAGGCTCGGGAGAAACAAATAGTGAAAATACTGTAAACACAGCTTACTTGCTATCCACAAATTGTTTTACTGATCTAGCTTTTCTTGGAGCATGATTTAACTTGTAGCGATGCTAATAGATGGCGTTTCTACATTCTTTAACTGCCATCTCTCGATATTCGGTGTAACTGTTAGATGAACTCATAGACCAAAGCTTATTGTTCATTGTTTATCTGCTACGCTCTTATACCGTTAACTTTTTGGTTACCAAAGGTCTGAAGCAGGACTCGATGGAATTGAAATATCTAATTCAAAGTCTCACGATTATGCCCTTTTGACTAAAGACGAATAATTAATGGAAGTGAATAATTATGGAGGAATGTGTGGAATGAGATTATATAAAACCTCGAAAAAGTCACGGCAAGGTGTACTCCACCACGAGACCCCGGAGGGTATAGCTCATACAGCACTTTCGTTTTATTTTGATTCCTAGAATTACTGTTGGTGTTTCATGGATCATACATGTAGTTAGATAGATAGATGATGATGATGGTGTAATTATTATTATTATTATTATTATTATTATTATTATTATTATTATTATTATTATTATTATTATTATTATTATTATTATTATTATTATTATTATTAAGTAATGTGTCCTTTGGCATGTCCTGTGACTAATTAGCTTTTTCTTCATTTGCCCGGGATATCTTTCTTCCACGTTTCTCAGTCTTCAATTTCCTCTTGTAACTCTCAATATTTTCTTTTATTCTTCAAATCATCGATCAGTTACGTTCTTCTACTTATTCCTCGCTTTCCTTCCACCAATCCTTCCATGGCAGTATGAAGAATGCAATTTTTTCGCAAGATGTGTCCAATCCAATTAGCCTTCCTACGAAGGATGATCGATAAAAGTGCCCTCTCCTATTGTTTTAAAACATCTTCGTTTATTGTTTTGTCTTCTCCATCTTACTCCAACACTACATTTGGAAACTCTCTAAATGTTTCTTCTCTAACTTTCGTAATGTACAAATCTCTGAACCATATGCCCAAAACACCATACATAGCACTTGATCAACATCTTCCTTAGTTCAATATTAAGTCTGCTAGTTAAGAGTGATATTTTCTTGTTGAATGTTTCTTTGGCTATGGCAATTCATTACCTGATCTCTTTGGTGCAGTAAGCGTCTCTCGTCAAAATACTTTTCAGATGCTTGAAATGTTTGACCTCTTCAAAGTTCTCTTTATTCTATTCTGACCCGTAAGGGCGCGTTTCTACGGCATATTCTCATGACTTTCGATCTTTCGATGTTGATTTCCATTCTATAGGTTTTTCAATGTCAACTATGTTGTCCATAGTTTCCTGTAGTCCTTCGGTACTAGCTATAATAACCGTACCATCTGCATATCTGATCTTGTTAATGATCTGACTTAGAATTTTGAAATCTCCAATTTCCATTAATGCTTCCTTCATTAACCATTCACTGTAAATGTTGAAAAATTCGTCCTTCCTGCATGTTGAAATGGAGGAAAAATAATTCTTGTCTGACTCCTTTTCCAATCTCCAAACTATTAGTTTATCCTTCACTCAAGCGCAACTTCACTCGTTGTTCTATGTATAGATTGCGAATAAGTTGTCGGTCACTCCAGTTGATCCTGATTTCTTTAAGTATTTTCAGAAGTTAGGTCGAATTACCCGGTCGAAAGCTTTTTGCCAGTCGCTGAAGCACAAGCACAACTCTTGCTTTACATCAAGAACTCGTTCTAATATAATTGTCATCAACCCACTAGCATCACTGGTGTAGTTTCCTTTCTGGAATCCAAACTGATCTTCCTGCAACATCTTTTCTATCTTACTTTCCAGTCGCCTGTTCAGTATGCATACAATATCCTTTTCAGTGTGGGAAGTAAGGCTAACAGTTCTGTGATCGTTTCACTTCTTTGCTTGAATTTCTTGGGTAATGTAACCATTGTAACATGAAGAAAATCTTTAGGTCATTCTCCACTCAGGTGAAAGCTTGTTAATAAGTGAAGTCAGTACTTTCATTGCATTGTTTCCTAATCCCTTGAGCAAATCGAGCTATGTCATCTGCAGTGGTCTTCCTCCTTCGCGTGTCTTTGATGGCTTATACTACTTCACTTTTGGTGCGCGGTGGCTCAGTGGTAGATTGCTTGGGGTCGCTGGTTCGATCCCAGCTCGCGCCGTGTGGACTTTGTGATGGACAAACACCGTGCTCGTGGGTTTTCTTGGGGTTCTTCCGTTCCCCCCACTTTCTTCATTCCACCTTTTCACTCATATCTCATTATCACCTTCTCCTTTAGCCTAACCGGCATAACCGTGGTATGTTAAATATTTCATTTCATTTTTACTACTTCACTTTTTAATCTACTGGGTCCTTTCTCCTTATCATCCGCCTACTTCTTTGGTTTGAGCGCAATATCTATGAGACAGTTCTGATAATACAAACTGTTTATGTATTCCTACCAAATTCCAAGGATTCTTTGAGCTCAGTAACTACATGACCTAATCGATCTTCGATTCCAAACGTGCATATTCTTTTGTTAGCTTTTCCATATAATTCTTATGCTTGTTGATACATTAGATAATATCTGTTGCACAGGTAAAGTTCCATTATTTCTTCACATATTTGTTCCATGTGAAGGTGTGAGCAAAGTAATTGACTCGTTTCTTTAATCTGGCGTTTTTTGAAAATATCTATGTTTTCTTTATATGTTCGATTTTTTAAATATTTCCATAGCAGGGATGGTTAATGACAAATACATTTTTAATGTTTGTTTTCAATATTATTTTAAAATAAAGAAATTAGAAGCAGTAAAATATTAATTTGGCTGAAATTACGAAAATTACCAACTCTGTTGGAAAGAATATATTTCTAGTCCGCGAGGGAATTCTGTACTTCAAAGTAGAACAGAAACCTCCGCGTCGGTAACAGAACAATTTAGATTCATATCCACAAACCAAACATTTAATCAAATACATCTAACATTTCCTATATCTGCAGATTCCGTATAAATAAAACAAAAAGTGAAAATTATCTATTAAAAGAGACGAATTGGAACACGATCATAAAGTAAAACTGTCTTATAGTAGAACAGATTTGTAGTATGTAAGAAATCAGTAGCGTAGTTGGTTAGCACAAGAACGTGAAATCAATCAGTAAATGTGATTGAAGGTGGTCCGAGTCTCATACACAGATATTTTTTACTATTACCTTGAAAACAGCACTTTCTATTGCTTGATGTGAACATCAATAATACATTTGACTTAAACAGAATGTGGGCGATTACTGTTACTGTTTTAAAATAATTTACTTTCTTTACGCTCTTAGGAACATCATTTTGTAGATTAAAATTTTTTCTGTTAATTTCTTCACATAAACTACATACCGGTACTAAACGTTATATTTTAAGCTATTGGCGCTCATGGAATTAAAAGAACACAATAAATTACTCCCGTTTCCACCTTAATGGCAAAAGTTCTCTAATTATCAGTAGTGATGAGCAAATGCAAGACCAAGACCAAGACCGGGGTGGTCTTGGTCTTGGTCTTGGTCTTGCACATCGAGTCTTGGTCTTGGTCTTGCACACTCAGTCTTGGTCTTGGTCTTGGTCTTGCATGCAAGAGTCTTGCAAGTCTTGCATTTAAGAAATCTCAAGCTTTTCATATGTAAATTTTACTGTGGATATAAGGGATAATAAACTCTACAATGCACCAGTAGTTACGGAAATACAATGTATGTTTCTAAATGTAATATAATTTATTGTCGTGTTGTATGATGGCGTACAACATAGGTGATGACCTTTATTTTTTTAATGGGTGCCCATGCTTCACTACTTATAAGATAGGCTTAAATCACAACGTTTCGTAATCTATTTATATTTTTTAACAGATCCAACACTCCACTGGTTCCCAAACTGGGGAGGCTACCCCTGAGGCGCATGAAAGAAAATCAGACGGCACAGATTATTGAAATACCATGAATTGACACTCTAAAGGCGTCAGATTTTTCTTTCCAACCACGATTAGCTAATTCTTGTATTAAACAAACTTCCAATTAAATATTGAAACTTTGGTTTACTGATTCCAATATGTACTCTATGGGGCAGAGAAATTCACATTACGCAAAAGCGATGAAAAAATTGCACTTTCGAAACATGGGCATGGAGAAAAAAGGAGAGAATTAGCTGTGTTGAACGAAAACGAATGAGGTGTTAGAAATATTAGCAGTAGGAGCAAAAAAGAATTTTAGATATTGTTAAGAGGGGGAAAGGGAACTGTTTAGGATATTGGCTGAAGAGGAACTGTATTATGAGGGACGTGCTAGAGAGTATTGTGGAAGGAAAAAGATGGAGGGAGCGAAGCAGACTACCTGAAGGAAGGTATTAAAACAGAAAATTGCTACGTCAAGACGGAGAGATTAGCTGAGGACCACCGAACGTCGAACCTTGTCTGTTGAAGCAAATAACCTGCCAATAATGGCAGAATAGCTATGATGATGATGATGATGATATGTTTAGCAATATTGACCAGAAAAAGAGGGAAAGAAAATTAAAATAATAATTATTATAATCAAACCTCTTGCTATTTTAGAATAATTTGAGTGAAAACTGAAAACGACTCAACTGTCTATGTCTTTTGTGTAAACTCAATTTATATAAATAATGTTGACCTGTATTAGAAACACAAAATAACGGCATCAAACTCCAAGTTATTTGAAGTCTCACTTGTGAATATGGATTACTAGCATCAAGTACTCACTTTGTTGGGTTAAACTAAAATAATAATAATAATAATAATAATAATAATAATAATAATAATAATAATAATAATAATAATAATAATAATAATAATAATGATAATAATAATAATAATAATAATAATAATAATAATAATAATAATAATAATAATAATAATAATAATAATAATAATATATTTCGTTAGTCAATCACTTTTTTACTATTAGTAAAGCGCTCTCTAATATCGGTCATTTTCGATTATTTTTATGTTTCTTTCTCCTCCTTCTCCGCAAGTTGCGGGACTGAATTTGAATTTAAACGGCATCACAAGTGTCACTGTTCGTGTCAGAGTCCACGAAAACTATGGATTCGGCACTAATATTTGGTCATTTTTAATCATTATTATGTATCTCCCTCTTCCACAAGTTATGAGGCTGAATTTGGTCGTAAACGGTATAGGAAGTCTCAGTATTCAACTCAGCGAGCTCGAAAACTATGTATTCGACACTAATATTCGCCATTTTCGATCATTTTTATATATCTCCCCTCCCTTCCCCTCCGCCAAGCTACGGGACTGAATTTTGATTTAAACAGCACCGGAAGTATCATTGTTTACCTCAGCGATACCCAAACCTATAGATTCCATTTTAATGTCGGTCATTTTCGATCATTTTTAAATACCTTTCCTCTCCCTCTCCCCTAAACTGCACCATCAAAGTGATATGACAGAAACCATCTCACGTCCAGGGCCGGCGCTAGCAGTTTTGCCGCCCTGGGCGAAACTTTCACATGCCGCCCCTTTAATTCGCAAACCTTATTTTGACAGAAGACGTTCAAGTGTCACGAAAAATTAAGATGCCCTATTTAAAAACATGTTTGAAATGGAAAAATAAATAAACAATTGAACTACCCTTCTCGAATGTTTACGTAATATTTAAACGACTACACACATGACACAATATTCAGTATGCTCGATTTCGCTGTATATCTGTGATATGCAGAAGCGAATGCAAAAATTAAAATTTTTGAAAAATATATTAATATGTTTTAGTCAGGACTAAGAATTTTAATTTTTAAGCTTATTTTATATCAAAAAGGTGTTTCCAATAGAGTATGGAGAATGAAGATAATATAGTGAATCAGATATTACGGCAAGCTAAGTGATTAACCTAAGTCTTATAATTTACTGAATACAATGGAGATATATAAAATTTAACATACCTTAATTGAAAGAAACTTTTCTTGCTTTGATATGAGCAAATTTCTGTATCACATTCGAGTAGTCCAATGTTTCAGCCAATTCGTGTTCTATTCATATCGTCGCTAGACCATTCAAGCGTGTTTCAGACATGGAAGAAGTTTTTAATAAGCTTAAGTTTCGAAAAACTTCTTTCTCCACTTGCCACTATTACCGGTAAGGTTAACAAAATCCTAAGTACCACACTGACAATGGGAGCAAAGTCGTGTTCCTTAATTAATCTTTAGGGGGCGCGGTGGCTCAGTAGTAGAGAGTTCACCTCAAGTGTTTGGGGTCCCTGGTGCGATCACAGCTCGCGCCGTGTGCACTTTGTGGTGGACAAACCGTGCTCGTGAGTTTTCTCGGGGTTCTCCCGTTTCCTCCCACTTTCATCATTTCACCATTTCATTCATTTATCATCTTCAACGTTTCCTTTACGCCCCAGCACCAGCATAAGCGTGGGACGTAAAACTCAAAGATTTCATTTTATTTCATTAATCTTAAAATCTCTTTTGATGAACTTTTAGGCTTAATTATAGCGGATAGCGCTTTCAGTTCGTCTTCCAAATCACTGGGATTAATATCTTTCGATTCTTCGTGTGTTAAAATGCTGGCAAGTTTAGTACAATTTTCAGACAAAAGTTCAGGTAGCATAATATCTTTAAGATTACTTATATCGTAAAGAAAATCGAAATACTCGCTGCGATGTTTAAGTTGCTCAAACATCTCTCTTAAAGCTAACACAATCACGTCTAGAACTTTGTAATAAAAATCGATCTTGTATCTTGTTTGTGGATCTTCAATTGCTTCATCCTCTGACTCGTACTGAAACTCTCTCTTCTTTCGTCTTCGAGTTTACAGTGTAGTACCTATCCGTGGATCATCCATATACAATGCTGATGCTAACTCCACCGCATAAACTAAGTATGAATGAAACTTTGCATCATTTCTGCCTCTTTTAAAGCACTCAGATATAATTTCGGGAAACCCGACTGCATCCAACACATGAGAATGAATGCTTTGGAGACTTTTGCTTACTATGTTTACGTGGAGTAAAAAGTCATGCCGGATATCAAGTGAGCAAAGGAAAGTAAAAGTCACAGAGCTCGTTTACTATACACAGAGCATCGTGGGTGACTATTTTATCTGTTCTATTGTTACTTATTTGAAGTAAGGCATCATAAGCCTCCCCTATTTGATATCTATCGTAAGTAGAGTCACAGCATCAATTCGGCTCTCCTACTTTGTGGTGCTTAAAGGTTTTAAAGTGAGACTACTAATATGATCCTTTAGTATGGCCCAACGTTGAACTGACGGAAAAAAAAGTCATAAACTTTTTAAGTATACAAAAAACAAAAAAATGGAACGGCGTACTAAGATGCTGTGGCTGCATCGTTAACGACAAGGTTTAGTGAATGACTACTGCAAGGAACATAGAAGACTCGGGAATTCATTTCTAAAATTCTCTTCTGAATACCTGAATGTTTGCCTTTCATATTGGAATCATTGTCATATCCTTGGCCCCTCATGTCTTCGATAGAAATGTTCATTTCCTTTAGCTGTTTAATTATTTCTTCTGTCAGTCCTAGACCAGTGGTGTCTATTATCGGTACGAAACTAAGAAAGTGTTAGCAAATTTTTACGAGGCATTCTCCAGTATTGTGTGTAATTTGTACACAACGAACGATTATTAATTGTCATTTGCTCTGTAGCAGAAAGACGGCAAGGGAAATATTGAATGAGATACCTGTGGCTTGTAGTTTGATAACTGAAAATGAAGGGAATGTTCTGAATTTCATGAATGTGAGTGAAGTAAGTTCAATTACATTCTCAGTTGAACACAATTTTATTTTTCCATGTAGGCCTATAACGAAGCATTATATTTTGATAATATTATTATATTTTTCAAATTTTGCCACCCATTGGAGTTGCCGCCCTGGGCGGTGGCACGGCTCGACCCCCCCTCGCGCCGGCCCTGCTCACGTCCGATCCTCATCTATGTTGAAAATAAGATCGAGTTCGGTCAGGTGGTTCAAGAGTTATTAAGTTTTATTATATATAAGGCTTGAACCTCATCTATGTTAAAAATTTGGTGGAGATTACTCGTTTGGTTCAAGTTATTAAGTTTTATTTATTATTTTATAACTCCCCCTTCTCCCCTCCCCCAGGGGCGGATCCAGGGGGCGATCGGGGCAATCGCTCCCCCCCAGAGGAAGAAAGTTTATTATTTTTTATATATAAATAAAATCCATCCCAGAGTTTGGAGCCCTTAAAAGTAGCATTATGACAACCCACCGCCCCCCAGAAGTCGGTCCTGGATCCGCCCCTGCCTTCCCCTAAGTTTTACCGTCAAAGTGAACACTCCCATCCCCAAATTCCATCTATGTTGAAAATTTGATCGAGATCGGTCGGGTGGTTCAAGAGACTAGGAGTCACAAAAATAGTCACTTTCAATTTTATAACATAGATTTATTGTTGTAGGATAATGTTATATCGCTCAATCCTCGATGTGTCGTATACCTAAGGACGCTAAAAGTTATATTGATAAACAATTATTCAACGTATAAGCATCCGCCCATGAAATCAAACGTGCGGTCACATGTACTAAAGTTTTTTCAATGTCATGAAAATGTTATTTCAATATTAATTTTATGAGCACACATTAAAAATTCCCAACGGATGCTTGAGTCTCGGAGCCAAGGTCATACCCATGTAGTTGACACCCATGGTGTACGGTATTACCAATGTTCAATACTACATTTCTCTTTAGTTTTGGAAAAAAAACACCACTAATATGTTTTGAAACGAAACGAAATATCTAGTTTAACGTCCCAAAATTATGCATCGAGGCTAAGGGAGACGGTATTGATGAGAAATGAATGAAATGGTGGATTGAAGAAAGTAGGAGGAAACATCAAAACACCGAGAAAACCCACGCATACGGTGTTTGCCCACCAAAAAGTTCCCATGGTGCATGCTAGAATCCAACCAGGAATCCGTATAACCACATGTGACTGCTCTACCACCGAGCCGGTACTTGTGCAAGACTCTTGCGCAAGAGTCTTGGTCTTGGTCTTGGTCTTGCAGGTGTGGTCTTGGTCTTGCACCCTTTGGTCTTGGTCTTGGTCTTGCATCGGGATTCCTGGTCTTGGTCTTGGTCTTGGTCTTGGTCTTGGTCTTGCATGCAAGACTCTTGCAAAAACTGCAAGACCAAGACTCGTGCGCTCAACACTAATTATCAGTGAAAAACTATATTCCTAGTGTTCGAAATGAGATATTTCTCAGAAATTCACTGCTTGATCATTTATTTAAAAGTTATAGACGGTTACTGATATTTAAAGTTTTCCTAAGACAAAGTAATTTAATTTAATAATGTCACGAAACGGGACGACGCGGGATTGTAGACTGTCTCGTCTGATTTCGTACATACACCGTCTCTGTTCGTTATCGAGACAATATCCAAGATATATCTTGTCTCGTGCCATCGCTACTGTTACCACGTGATGAGGCGAGAAAGTTTAAAATCTCGACACGCCCCGTCACGAGAAAATGCTGTCTCGGAAGGAAAATCATATGACTGTCTCGTCTCGAAGTATCACTCTAAATTAAATGAACTTTCACTTTAATAAGTGTTTACAGAGAAAATTAAACATTTAATAGAGGAGTATGTTATGAAAGAAGTAAATGGAGGAGAAAGATTTATAATGCATTAATTAAATAGTGATGCCACGAGTTCGAGACAATCATAATTTTTGAGACGATACGTAACGTGAAAATTGATTTTAAAAATCCGTACATTACTGCTTTTGAGAAATAGAATTTACTGGAAAGCATTCTTTATGCGTAAAAGAGTATACAGAAAATAATTACCAAACCTTTACAAAAACAAATAAACAAATAAATAAAGAACAGTAACATAGGTGGAAGCATGGCATTTTCCTTACTTGGATATCATGATGAGTTTAAACATATGTAGTACTTTAATTTTTCCTCACATACAAAAAAAGTTTTAAAAAAACACATAATCGCAAAAAGTCCGTGTATGTAACTTGAACCACCTTCAATCACATTTACTGATTGATTCCACGTTCTTGTGCTAACCTACAACGCTACCAATTTCTTACATGCTACTACAAGACAGTTTTCACTTGTGATCGTGTTCCAATTCGTCTCTTTTGATAGATAATTTTCACTTTTTGCTTTATTTGTATGGAGTCTGCAGATATAAGAAATGTTAGAAGTATTTGATTAAATGTTTGGTTTGTGGATATGAATCTACATTGTTCTAATTGTCACTGACGCGGTGGTTTCAGTTCTACTTTGAAGTACAGAATTCCCTGGCGGACTATATTCTTTCCAACAGAGTTGGTAATTTTCGTAATTTCGGCCAAATTAAGATTTTTCTGCTTCTAATTTCTTTATTTTAAAATAATATTGAACACAAACATTAAAAATGTGTTTGTCATTAACCATTCTTGCTGTAGAAACTTTCCAAAATTTCGAGCATACTGAGATATTTTCAAAAAACGTCAGATTATAGAGCCGCGTCAATAATTTTGCTCATACATATACTTTTCATTGGCTTCTTCCATCTCTCTCCCCAATTCATTGTTCAGCCTTCCGTATTCTTTGACGTCCGTAGATTTCAACTTCTGCATTCCTCCATCTTCTCAAACATCGCTTCAGTATTCAATATTTTTCCCGGTGTTCTTTCCACTCTGCCAATTTTATTGTGGTAGGCGTCAACTATATTTATTCTAAGATAGTATATTGTCTATATATTACAAGAATTACATAATTTTAGTTATTTTAAACACTCTTAGGGAATAATTGCAATAGATCATAGATAATCGCAACAGAAAATGTTTGACATTTATTAATCACATTAATAAAGACCATCTACAAAATATGACAATGAAGATACACGTATTCAATAGCTTTAGATGATGATGCAATTAATTCATTCATACTCGTTTTTTACCTCAAGTTTTGAAATCTTTTGAACAGAGTGTAATGACTGTGTTACTATTCGGTTCAAAATCTCTTGTCGTCGCGAATTCTGTCGAGGAATTTGAAGCTTAAAATATATAAATCGATAATGATGCCTGTTGTTCTATATGGATACGAAACATGGTCGCTTACACTGAGGGAACAACATAGACATGAGGGAGAAAAATATAGAGGAAAGTTGTTGAAAATAGGTCGTTTGAAATCCAAAATGATGGAACTTTTCCAATTGCACCATCCATTTGGGGTCCTTACTTGTAAGGTACACTATTTAAATGAAAAAAATACGTTTCCAGCTGAGTAGGCTGTTTGGACGAAACATAAGGACACACAAAAATTACACACGAGACCTGCACATTGGAATATGAGGAAACGTTTTCCAGCAATGCTGTATTTTTGGCGTGTGAGGTCTCAAGTGAAAAGCCTATTCAACTCACAACATTGCTTTATCATTTAATATAGGCCGCCTTATCGGTGAAGAAACCAAATGATAAAACAATACCAAAAAATAAAATAATTTTAGATTAGAAACCAAGTACAGTATTTCCAACAACTTTCATCTCTTTCCAGTTTTCTGTATCTGTAATTATAACGGAGTTGGCGTATAGTCCTGGACTTTTGACACACCCTATACATATTCCAGGAATCAATTTCCCGGAGGGAACTCGTGTGGTTCGGATTCTACGTTAAGCTGAAGGTCCACATCTCATATAATCTCGCTGCTGGACGGGACGCTAAATCAATTCCTTAACTTCAAAATACTGCATGATTTGAATATGTGAGGTTACATACACGTATTTAATTTTCTAGAAAAATATTACCAGATTTACAACAGTTTATTCAAAATTTTTGCAGAAGGATATATCTAAATGATATATTTAGCACCCTGCTTAACCCACCCATGATACGCAAAAATGTTGATTTCGAACAAATGAAAGAACATGGAAAAGCATTAGTTCCAAACTTTCCCATCAAAAATACCACATCAATGTCCCTAACCAGCACCGAACTGCTTTGCCATCTTTTGATGTAATATTTAATTATGCGATAGTGCGTACATACAGTGTAAATACACTATAAATACATTTACAGTGATCCAGACCTAATTAATTTCATAGTAAAACTGTAGGCTAGGGAAAACATTATATGAAAATATTGTACTGTCATCGGGTGTACGTGTTCGTACAAAATTTCAGAATACTGGCTAGTATGGAGATGTGCTAAATTTATGTTTCAAGATTTGGATGGAACAAATAAACGAATAGAAATGTAATCTCATTGTAATAATAACTCCCAACCTCTGAACGAAGAGAACCTATGGCAGTCACTATTTTGAGACTAGAACCGCAAATATGACTTAGTTACAGCGTTACAATAAATAAATAAATAAATAAGTAAATAAATAAATAAAATAAACGAAGCATTTCTTTTTTTTTCAATTTTACTGAGTTTCTTGGAGAAAGTTCAAAATATTTAGAAGACTCCTAACGCATTCTTAGTACATTACAAGACTATCCACAGTAGCATCCCATTATTACATCAGCCTTCTGTAGAGTTTCTAGCTGTCTGTTCATACTTCCAAAGTTAAAAAGTTATTTTCAAGTGCGGCAAATCACTTAAGTTCGCTTGTATTGACATCAATAGAAGGTTCAAGGGAGCTGGAATCTTTCCACATAAGACTGGTCCGATGTATCCCCTAGAAGATTGAACTGCTTGCTTTTGAAAGTTAAAATAATGTACTTAATATTAAAATTGATTGCATGTAAATGTTGGCATAAATTTACATGCAATAAGATCTAGGGGACACATCGGACCCCCTGGAATATGAAGAATTTCTGCCACTTATGAAAATATGAAGTTATTCATAATATCATATTTTCATAAAAATGCATATTTAGCTTACGAAAATATGATATTATGAATAACATAATTCATCAATGCTCTTGTATGGGTTGGCGGACCCAGGAAAACCTAACTCCACAAGGAAAAACATAACGCTTTTTGTATTATTTCAAAAAGACAAGCAGACAATCTAGCTAATGTCCCCACGTGCTACAGGGGGTAATATTTTGCTGTCATTCGGAACTTTCATCCTTTTGTGCAAAAGTGAAGAGATATAGGATCCCATTTCATACCAGTCTTCGCAAAATTAGCGGACTGTAATGCAACTCAAAAAGGCAACTATTGTTAGTGTTATGCCAATTAAAACGAACTTTTGCGTTGCGGATGGCAGTTGCTTCGGAATGAGACCTTCAGACTAACTCGTATAATATATATAAGAATTGTTTGAGACGTTTTTTTCTGTGAAGATAAGCCGTCATCCCTGGTATCAAAGTGAATGAACATAAAAACCTTCTCAGACTGGCCAGACATGAAACTGAGATCACACAGTAGTAGAGGGCTCGATTCTGCTGCGTGATGTCACTGCTTCTATCCCAACCGAGTGACATTTGTCATGGATAAACACCGTAAGCATGTTTTTTCTCAGGGTTCTCTCATTTCTTCCTATTTTCTCCATTTCACCATTATCACGTTTCCCTTAGCCTCGGTGCCTAATTGTGGAACATTAAACAAAACTAAACAAAAACATGAAGCAGTTTTGAAAAAATGAAAGCAAACAATTTCAAATCAAATTATAGAGAGCTTTTATACAAGCGGAAGAATGGAAGTTATACCACAGCAAGCTATGAAGAAACATTCAATTCTCTACCCTTTCAAAATTTCAGGCAACACTCTTGTTTCAACAGAAACACAGCTGAACAAAATTGTGATGCAGCTGAACAATTTGATACTTTACCTTTAGTCCCTTGTTGAGACAGATAGTACATTGAAACAGAGTAGAATATGGAGAAGCGCGAGTGGATACAGGACTGGGTAAGTAGGAGGGACATCAGTAGTGTATCAGCACTCCTGTTAAGAGAATTATCTACTGAAGACGTTAAGGAGAATATGTCTCTTTTGTGAAAACTTTATCGTGAAATAACGTAATATTGATTTGTAATAAATAAATATCCTCTGAAGGTCAACAATACTATGAAAACAGACTACGTAAAAGAATATAGCTAGCTATAGTCTACAAGTTTAATTAAAGTGAGATATGCATAACTGTCAGACGAAGTGTGTTGTGGTGTTGTAGATTAGACGTTAGAGGCAATACTTGGTTCGCTAGGATACTTTGGGGACGAATTTCTACAGGTACGAATGAAGCAACTATATCTTGATTTGTTGCAGTTTGCACCATGTATTTTGACAAAATGCCTTGTATTTTCTCAATATGCCTTGTATAGAGGCCCGTATTTATATATTGGGCGCCCCTGTGCTATAAATAATTTGCCGATCCCCGCACATACTTATGTTTCAAACAAGGAAACAAGCCGTGATTTTGCAAACACACCAGCTCTTTTCTGCCCGAAGGTAGGTATTTGACCCGAACGTCCATGGGCAAGTGACCCCATGGTAGTTTGCCATTGCCTTCCACGGGATGATGGTTACGTATTAAGGGAGGGATCTTTAGCTTAATTTCGGATCCCTACTACTTGTGTCTTAACCGGGAATCGAACCCGGAATCACTTGATTACAAGGCAATAAGCTTAACTACTCATCCACTAGGATACATTCTCTCCACAATGGCATGTAATTATTCATGGAGCATTTTAAAAATACGAAAACGGCCAATATTAGAGTTACATTCATAGTTTTTGGAGTCGCGATGAAGTGAGTTTTCATCCAATTCAATTTCAAGGTCATACTGTACCCTCTGGGAGGGGGCGAGATCTTAAAAGTAATCGAAAGCGACGGGTGTTGAATTTATAGTTTTCGAGGCCGCTGAATTTAACGGTATCACTTTTAATGATGTTGAAGTTCATTCTCTCCCCTTGGGGTGGAGGTGGGAGAGGATGGCTTTTAAAAATAATCTGATAAGCTAGCTAATGAGTAACTACTGTAATTAGAGCGAATTAAATATATTAACATATTTTCTCGCGCTTGCGTGGGTTGTTAGTTTTAAATATTACTTTATTGTGAATCTTACAAAAATTCAAAATTTTTTCGCCCCCTAAATTCTGCAGCCCTGTGCTCGAGCACAAAATAGCCTAAATACGGGTCTGCTTGTATTTCTTCCTAAGCAAGAATAGCTTCTATAGGTGATAATGTATCCACAGACTTCAAAACATTTTAGCAAAAGCTTCATTCTTAGATATGTCTGTCTCTGTCTGTGTCAAGGCTTCGCTAGCATTCCACAGTTCTTTTAACGCACATAATAATTCTTAGTTTGCGTTTTGCTCCCCTTCCCCTAGGTTCTTCATGCTCGGAGTCTATCTCAGTTGTCATCCTGTTACCCTGCAATGATTCGTTCACAGACTGACGAGGACCTGGTGAGTCTGGTGTAAGTGATACATCACTGTCTTGGAGTTCAAGGCCGTGTGGTTGTACTTCTTCTCTTCCACCATCCTACGAAGAAGCATCCAACAAGTATACCGAATTAACTACTTTTTTCATTACTTTCTTGCAGATACCAAGTACTCATGAAGAATAGGGTATACGATACATGGCTTCAACGAAAAGTAGGATCTGCCTAACTGCTATGCAGCTATTGATAGCAAACATGTGCTTATCAAAGCACCTCCAAACAGCGGCGTTCAATTGCACAACTACAAGGGGTTACCCAATGTAGTAATTCTGGCAGTAGTGGATTAAAATTATATTTTTCCGTACACTTAAGTTTTACATAAAGGGTCCGAATTTGATGTTGGTGTGTATATTAATAATTTACTTACTATGCTAATTTGCGTTTCTGTTGTCCCCTTAGATGTTTTCATTATAGTGTTCATCATTTCAAACCATTTCATGAATGGTTTGTATAGATCCTCGGTACCAAATCACGATTTGGCAATTTTTAATCGACAGAACCTCCTGCTTATACGTACAACGGAGGTTTTTTTTATTTTATTCTTTACTTCGACTATTCCAAATTTTGGTACACCCATCTGCTCAATAATATTCTCAATCGCCGTCTGGTGATTTATTTTTAAATGTAGGATTACTCATATTTCACAAACATCCGTGCTATATTATAGCTCTACAAATTACACCATATTCTCTTCCGTAAACTTCGTGGTACTACAATTAACACCAGAACACCGAACTACACCACACTACTGCACAAACACAGCTAAACCCAACTGAATGGTTTTCCCTTCCTTCATTGTCTTTCTTCTTCGATTGGTGATCAACTTTGACTCGGATCCCTCTTAACCCATCCTAGCATATACTTAGAGCAGGTGACAGATACTATAGTTCCCTGTTTCAAATCTCTAAGTTTTATCCTAATTTCTGAAGCAAGTCATAGTCTAATCTCATCTAGCATTCATCTTAAGAACTTCTATTTGTTAATGAACATTCCGTATGAATAATATCATATGAATAAGAGAATATCAGAATTTACTTATAACCTTCATCTCGTCTTTCCATTAACACTTGGTTTTGCACTTTATTACAAGTATAACAATTTAATAAGAAAGTAAAACATTTTATTTCTCGTTGGAAAGTTTCATTTTTATACATAAATGCGAAGCTTTTAGGAGAAAAGCTACAGTAGTTAGCTTTCGGCAAGGTAGGTGAAATAATCCAGAAAACCTTCGTTGCACTCAGGAAAAGCGTCTCTGCAGTCGATTCCATTTTCTCCAAATCTCTGAGCTCTGATATATTCTTCATGATTAATGTCATTCTCGTACAGCGTTTCAGAGGGACTGAAAACGAAGAAAGAAAATACTAAGAAGGATAAAACACTAATGAATGAATGAAACATCATACGATGGAAACACATTATAATGTTCTTAAATGAAATAAATTGATGAACAATACTTCTCAAACATAAAAATATCATTTGGGAAATGTAAATTTATTTTTTAGTTAATATGTTCATTTTCAAGTTATGAATTTTGCTGAGAATGAAAAAAATAGAAAAAATGAAACATACGAAACGCAAATTTTTATTTTAGTAATACTACAATTTAATTTTCAGCTTAATTTATAAAGCGTGTTGTTGTAACCAAGTAAAGAAATATTTATCCCAAACACCATTCGTAACCCTCAGACGAACGTTATATAAGACTATTAAGAAGAATCGATTTTGAAATTTTTTTTACAATTTCAATTTTAATCTCCTTCATTACGCTTGTGAAGGTGTGTTTGGTGTAGGTAGGTGGATGTTTGTGTGTACGTAAACCTTCACAAATGGTACCGGAAAAGTTTCTAAGAGAATGCTGATTCCAGCAAGGAAAACATCCATGAAAACCTTATTTTTGACTCGTTTCCCTTCAAAACCAAACCTGAAGGTACATTTCTTTTGTAAGGACAACAAAAAGTATTAGAAGTTGTAATCTGTTACATTTTGTTACATTCATATATTTAAAATAAATTCTATCAGGCTCACAAATTTCCTTCGAGTTCAGTATTACACTGCAATTCAAAAAAGAAGTTCCATTTGCATGTTGCCAGTAGCATCTATGACTCTACAAATGAAAGGCTATAGAATATTTGAATCATGTAGGTGTGCGACCGGAGATCTAGAAATTTTATGGCGAATTCAGACCTTAACGTTGGGACAGCTTCAACATACTTCTTATTGTCTAGAACTGCCCGTGACAACGCAGGAAAATATGTATGATCACTATTACTACTAGGATTCGAAACCTTTCACATGATTAAAGAGATGGGATACCAAATTGCCCTTCCCTTGAAGTTTGATATTCAAGTACCTGAGCCCCATGAAATAAGTAAAATCAATCACTCACTCCAGATTATTGAACTGTTCAAGTTAGTCATCTTTACTAGCCAGTCATGTTCATCCTTAAAGTCAAAAACTCTGTTATGTAACTTACCTGCAATAAGGAAAGAAACTTTTGTAAAGTAGACCACGCCACCATGTTCTGCCTCAGTATCACTAAAAAGGGCGTGATGTCATCGGGATCTTTATGAAGTTAACAATATCTTTGAATCTTTCAAACTCACATCCTTTGCACACAAATTTTTCTGGTGCAAAATGCAGTGATATAGTATCATCAGTTAGTTTGTAGTGGAATAACGTTCGTAATTATCCCTTGTAAATGTGAGCTCCTGTCCTCATATTTTCTTCAAATTTGCAAATCTGTCTATACGAAATTAACCTTGTATTTGTGCATATTGGGACGCTTGTTTCGTTTTGTAATATCTTTTCAGATTAAATTATTTCATAAAAGATAACGATTCATTACAAATGAAACACAGTTCATTTTAAAAATAAAACTCTACGTTCGTTTGTAATCGACATCTGCTACTATCCAATGTGACAATATCTTATCACTTTTTTCAGGGCTCGTAACTTCAAATTACTAATTCATTATTTCATTATGTGTTTCAGCAGGCCCCGTGTTGAAAACCCTCTAATTTGAAAAATTCAATAAGGTTAATTATCGTTCGTTCCTACACGAAAGGTATTGAACAAACTATCTAGGCAATAATCTTTTGACGGAATTGCATAAACAATACTCGTCCAAATTCTACTGTATAATCCAAATGATGTAGTTAAGGTAAAGTAACGTCTGCAGTAATGGAAATAATAACAGAGTTGTATAGTTAAACCAAATTATTACAATGACGCAAATAATGTTATTCAAACATTATTCGTTATCGTACAACGAGTATCATGCGTAAGTACTTGTATTGTGCATTTATTGATATCTTCTTTACGAATTTAATCATCATGTATTCTGAGAGTGCATATGGTTCTCATTGCATAATAATAGGGAAAATGAGAATTCTGAATCTTTTGGAGGTTTTTGGCTAGCCCTGTAACTTTTTAGCGCAAATGAGGTAACCGTTGAAGGTATCACAAAAAATTGCCGCCTTCAATAGAAATGTTACAGGGAAGCAAAAGTGTGCCAACCAAGACCCGAAAATTTATAAAAGGCATTTGGGACTACTCAGGAAGAGTGAATCACAAAGAAAATACTATAGGTTTAAAACCTTTAACTTAAACATAGAGTAGAGATATTTTTGTTTATTTAACCTCCGACGATTATGCACCGAGGCTAAAGGGAACGGTGATAATCAGATAGAGGATAATGATAGAATGAAGAACGTGAAAGAAAACGAAAGAACTAAGGTAACATCCACGGTGGCTATAATAAACAAAATATATTTTAAAGATTCATAATTTTGAAGATTCTTCTCTCACAGTCACTTGCTGAAGGACTTTACAGAAAGTGAATTATAGAAATATGTTTAATTGCTTGAAAAGGTCTTTCTCTCTCTTTTTTCTTTTCTCTGTCTCTCTTTTTTTGAGAACAGCTTAAAGAAAGAGAAGGCACTAGTTTTATGCGCACCAAAATTTATTTAGATTTTTTTGTTTTTCTAATATTAGATAACTTTACTATAGCATCAAGGTTGTAATATTGACATTGCAAGTAAATGTGATTTTACTATGTTCTTGAAATCATTAACCCTTTTAGAAACAAAGACCAAATGCACCTCTATGGAAAGGACAGTCGGATGAATCGCATGTTATATCGGAAAACAGCAAAACGTTTTCAAATATTGTTGATTTTACCTACTGATAATGAAGTATTTTCATAAATTTCTTCCTAGTTTTGGCTTCAAGGAAGGTAATCAGACGAAGGCATATTTTGGGGACACCCATCAACACTCGAACTGGCAGGTAAACAATTAAATCTCGTAAAGCAGTTCGTTTATCAATTTGGTCTATTTATAGTTATGTATTTCATCTATTTGCATCTCTTTTTAAATCGTTCTAGTTTAAAATATAAATACTTTACCAAATATGAGCTTTAAAATTACCGTAATCTCATGTAATTTTCATCATAGGTAATCTGTTAATATTGGCAGGTTATTTGTTGAAACTGAGAAGCTTCCTTGCTCCACTGTCTTCAGCTAATCTTTTCCTCTTCAAGTGCGATTTTTGTCTTTTGATACTGTTCATCAATTGTATCCTCTTTCCTCCTCTTCTCTATTACTATATCCTCTAGCACGTCCTTCATGATTCAATTTCTTCTTAGCCAATGTCCCAATTAGTTTTTGTTCCTCTTTTCAATAATATCTTGTATTGTAACTATTTTGTTTTGTACTACGAAATTTTCATATGTAAACTGCAATGTTATCATTGAATTTTCACCCTTGATTGCGGCAAAAATGCAAGGAAAATGATCCGGACCTTAAAATAATTTGCAAGAATTAAGGGTCATCTTTTAGACTTAGTGTCTGGAAGGCAGTCTAGATTTTTGTCAACATAAGTGTACAAATTTGAGACTGGTATTGAAGCTTACAATGGAAATTACAATTTTTCAGGAAGGGACCAGAAAATTATAATTGAATAGAAATAAGTTTTAATATAATGTTTTATCATATTTTAAAACATGTTATCAAGCTGGAAACTCCAGTGAAGAAAAGATAATCTCTTCTGATAACACAAAGGAAATATGATTGCATACATACGTGAATAACAAATGCAGAATCTCTCCTACGAGCCTTTCGTTGTGTAAAGGAGCTTCAGCAACTTCACAAATGGTTCTCAGCATACATTCCCTTCCATTCAAACCGAATCTGAAAGGCCAATTAGTAGTGACTTAATTTTTCAACATGTGAATATGTTCAACAGTTTAACCGAAAAGGGCACCAGAATAGATGAAAGGTTTTCAATTCACACAGTCATTATCCTAGTAACATCCTATACAAAATATAGACTTGTATAAACAATATTATAGAATGAAATTCGTATTTAGATCGATACTATCCATTAAAATGGTTTATAGTTTCGATATATGAGGACTTACAGAAATAGAAATTGCTATAAAGAAATTAAAGAAACATAAATATCCAGGTATAGACAAAATTCCTGCTTAGTTAATTTTAGGCGGGGATGAAGACGAAGAATTACTACAATCATTGTTCCAATTCACAAGAAAGAGAGCAAAACTGATGGTAATAATTGTCAGGACATCTCTTGTCTGTGAACATTCTAAAACCCTTTTAAATATTCTGTTAGTAAGATTGACCTCATACGTCGGTGAAATTATTTGGGAGATTATCAGTGTCCATTTTGGTGAAATCAATCAACTATCTACCAGATATTTACCAATAGTCAAATACTCGAAAAGAAGTGGGAATCCAATACTGCAGTTCATCAATTGTTTACTGATTTCAAAATGGTCTAAGTCTTGATTAAGAAGGAAAATTTGATATACCAAAAATGCTGGATATATTAATTAACACGTGATAAAAATGAGTTCCAGAATAAATTTCGAATAGGAAAATACTACTCCACGAGCTTTCAGCTTGAGAATGGCCTGAAACAAGGAGATGTATTGTTTCCATTACTGTTTCATTTTATTTTGATGTTCGTTATAAAAAAGTTAAGGTAGTAACCAGGGCCTAGAGATGAATGTTAATTACGAGGTTTTGCTATTGTCAATTATGTAAAGCTGGTACGGATGCAGAGGTTTCATTAAAAGCCTATAGGAACTTGGGTTTAGAAGTAAATGCAGGGAAAACTAAATACATGGAAATTCACTGTGACCATAATACTGCAAATTATGAATACGTTAAAATATCAAATAATACTTTCGACAAAGTGAATACTTACAAATATCTGTTAAAGTAACATATTAACAGATCAAAAACATATTACGAAGAAATTAAATTTCGACTGAAAGTAGGAATTCGTGTCCTCAAAGAATTTCAAAACATGGATATACGAAACAATAATTATATCTATTGTACTGTACGGTTCAGACTGAAAGTTTTTGAACATTAAATCCTGAGGCGAATATTCAAGTGGAATTAGAATGGGGAATAACAGAAACTTCATGACGCAGAACTGCTAATTTATACCGTTTACCAAACATTGTTACAATCATCAAGTCTGTAGGCTCAGATAGGCAGGTTATGTAACCAGAATGGAAGAAAATAGGAACACTTTCAAAATATTAACTGTAGAACCAATTGGAAGAACATTAGGAATACCTAGGGTAGATGGGAGGGCAATATTAAGATGGATCTCACAGACATAGGAACACAAAGGAAAACTTGGGTGCAGTTGGCTGGAAGGAAGTCAAAGGAGAGAGTTTTTGTGAATGCGGCATTGAACCTCCGAGTTCCTTAGTTCATAGATTTAGTTAGAGGTCTTGTCTTTCCTGATGATATATTACGATAGATTAGAATTGCTGAAAACCATTTTCAAAGAAACTCACACTTGAATCTTATTGACGTGTATTTTGATTGATTGGTATTAACGTTCTTCATTTGATGCAAGGCTATATTGGAGGAGACCTACAAGCTAATGTGGGATGTGAAGTGAATCACTGAGTGAATTTGACGCTTTCGCACCAAGAATTGAAACCAGTCTCGTGCACCAAAAGCATACACGCTACGCCAGTAGAATAACGATGAGAGCTACTGAAGGATAATGTTGT
The DNA here is from genome assembly GCF_964235325.1 of Thermobia domestica. Lineage (NCBI taxonomy): Eukaryota > Metazoa > Arthropoda > Insecta > Zygentoma > Lepismatidae > Thermobia > Thermobia domestica. The sequence continues at coordinate 69,344,883 of NC_137465.1, read as the reverse complement.
ATACTGTTTGTTGTTACACTTTCACGTTCTAATAACATTTGAGTTATCAGTTTTGTATATGTTTTCGGTAGGAGCCATACTCTATCAATGTATTTTGCAGAAACTAATTTTGAGATTTTACTATAATTTTTAATCTTTGACTTTATTCCACACACGTAACGATGAAACTAAGAATCCATTGGTGACCTTTCCAAAGCATAATCTATATATGGTACTATAATTTGGGCTAAACAAGATATGTCAAGAGAAAGCTTGACAGTGCATTTAGAAAGGCAAACAAACAAATAGAAACTTTATTCTATTTACTGGTAATTTAACTTAATGATATGTTTGGACTTTATACTTTCTAAACTGTACTACTTTCGACGTTATATAGCACATAAATTTATATAGCTCAGGAAGTCGATTATCTTAAATATTTTGAAATCGGTTTCTGGCTACCGTATAAGAGCTGTGGGAAGAGTTGTTTGGTTAGAGTTATTTTAAATCTTTGCAATAAACATAGCCCATTGTAGTTTTGTTACGACGATCTTACCATTTCTTCTTTTATCGTACAATAATTTTAAATCATTAGTATTTATTATACCTTATGTTTTTTTTTTAAAAAAATATTTAATATGTAAGAAGGAATATGGCAAGTATTTCAAAATTAGTCGAGAGATGTTATAAATGTCACTATCTATTTTTAAATAGTGCGGACACAAACAACGTTTGCAAGTGAAAAAATTCTTACTATTACGTGAAACTTTGACGAACAAGTAAACTAGCAACAATTGCGAATATCATCGTATATGGTTCTTCTTCAGTATGTTGTCTGTTCGAATATATCACTTTGAGTTAGGCGTTTACCAACAGATGTGCTACCTCGGGATAAGTAGAAGGCATCCCCAATATATACACATATACGTATAGACAACATTTAAATTTAGCAAATATAATTTTAAACTTCCGATTATCAATCATTGTAAACCATCATAAATAAAGTTCATATTAAATACTAATGTACCCAAATTGCAATTTTAATATTTTTTCATTAAGACTGAGAGCATATTTCTAAGGATTATTAAACTTTTAGGCAGTAAATAAATATCTTTGTCTGACCTTAATTGTAAATCGCTGGTACTAGATGATCCAGCGAATTTAATTGTACACTAGCAAGGTAAAGGTCATGATCCAAAATTATAAAAGTTAATATTGACAGGTAAATTTGTTTACTCGGGATATTATTGATTAAATGTGTATCGATATATAATTATTAATGTAAAAAAATCAAAATTTTGTATTTGTATTTGAAATAAAATATTTGCTCTTAAAATTGATAGCTGGATGCTAAAAGGCATACTAACTACAGAGTAATTACTAGCTTTCTATTGTTTTAATCTTTTCCTTATTATTTCAACTAATATACTTGGTACTTTCTTAGTCTTCATAGCATATCCATATAATGGAAGGAAAAGCAATTTTACTGCCAGATAACCCACTTTTGCTAGTGACGGAGTCAATTTTCCGTCACAGTATTAGTTCTAACGTTTCGACGTTACATTCAAGTCCGAAGATCTTGAGGACTACAGAAGCAGAGGTTCGTTATTTTCAAGAAGACTTTGAAAACTCCTGTTTGCCTTGAGACATGCTGCGTTGCTTTGCGGATATCTTCAGATCTTACCCTTTTCAGCAGTTGTTTTTCTGATAATTATTAGAAGATTTAATTGGGTGAAAAGTATCCAAATAACTATTGTGGTTGCTTGGCCAATAACGACTCGTATTGTAACGACAGTAGATGTTGTTCATACATTACTTTACGTCCTAGTAGTTATTGATGATAGTTCAGTGCAAGTAAGAATGTATTAAGCTATTACGATATGATGAAGTGTTTGTGATAAGTAGTGTATTGTTGACAGATTTGTAAGATATGTAAGAAGTTAATACTGAGAATAAATTAAAGCAGAGATTGCTATTTAACAATTCCAGTGTATCGCTTGTTATAAATAAATTGCTATAAACAGATTTTGTTAAAACAATTAGACACATCAATCACATAACCATCTGTAATTAAATCTAGAACAAAATCTCCGGGGATACCGGCAACAGTTCAAGATGAAAATACTGAAGCGAGTGATGATCAAAGACCCGATCTCTTCAATAACTACTTCTGCAAAACATTTACTTCCCTTCCCTCTACAACCCATCTTCCCCCTCTCCACCCCATCTGTTCGGAAACCTTATCCAATGTCTCTACCACCCCAGGCGAAGTTCTGACTCTCTTGCTATCGTTATCTCCACATAGATCACTTGGACCAGATAAAATTAGTCCTCTCTTTCTCAACAAAACTGCTTCAGTTATTGCGATTCCTCTATCTATCTTATTCAATAGATGCTTCAAGGAAGGGTATTATCTCACCAGTTGGAAACTAGGACACGTGACCCCAATATATAAATAAGGACTTAAAGATCATGTATCCTCCTATAGGCCAATATCTCTTCTTTCTGTAATATCAATTATCTGCGAAAAAATAATCAAAGACAGGCTACTTAAATTCACCTCACCTTACATCCACAGTTCTCAGCACGGCTTTCTACCGAAAAGCTCAAGTCTCTCAAATTTAAGTACTCTTCTCTCCTGTGCAGTCAAATGTATGAATAACAACACTCAATTAGATGTTATCTACTTTGATCTCTCGAAGGCCTTTGATTCTGTCAGTCACATTCATCTTCTTCATAAGCTCTCCAATAGATTTAATGTACATGGTAAATTTCTCTCTGTAATCACAAGCTACTTGAAGGACCGTAAACAGAGAGTTGTTCTTTCAGAGGCGACTTCTAACCCCCAACCCGTGATCTCAGGGGTGCCTTAGGGGTGCCTCAGGGGAGTGTACTTGGGCCTCTGCTGTTTGTCCTGTATATGGATGATCTCTACACGCACTTATCAGCTCAACCAAGTGACCTTCTGCTTTTTGCTGACGATTGTAAGTTATACAGAGAAATATCGTGTCTCCATGACACAATTGCTCTACAGGAAGACATAAATTACCTTATAAGCTGGTATGAAATGTGGCACTTGAAACTCAACAGTAAGAAATGTGACAGTATTACTATTACCTTGAAAAAGTCTCCAGTTCCCTCCACTTACCATATCAACGATTCCCCTATCACACATTCTGCTAGTCACAATGATCTTGGTGTCATCTTTGATTCAAAACTCACATTCTCTGACCACATCTTCTCAATACTAAAGAATTCAATGCGCATGTTGGGACTTCTTTATCGATTCACCGAACTACGCACTGTTTCTTCATTAGCAACTTTTTATAAAACTTTAATAGCGCCCAAGATCGAATACTGCTCTCCCATATGGGCCATGGCAGCACCTACACATCTCTCCAGACTTGATTCTGTTCTCAATTTTTTCCTCGCTATAGTCCGCTTTCGTGTTCCTGCACTTCGATCATTATCTAAGAAGGAACTCTTGCAACATCTCAATATTCAGACTCCTGAAGTACGCAGAATTATCTCTGACCTGAAGTATCTACATAAAATAGTTAATGGAAACTTAAGATCGGAAATATTACTTCAGGAACTATCCTTACGTGTCCCTTCCCGCATCACCCGGAATACCCACCTATTCCATCTTGCCCGTCCTAGGTTGGCTATTATACAGAGGTCTCTTTTTTATAGAATACCAAACTGCTATAATCAAGCAACAACTGATGTGGACATTTTTTCGAGCTACCCAGTGTTTGAAAGAACAATTAAACTAGTGTTGACGGAATAGTTTTACTTTTACACTCTTTTTTCCATGTTATTGTTATTGTTGTCTTGTTTTTTCTTTCTTTTGTTAGCATGTCCCTGTGTAAAATGGCAAAGTTACGCTGTATCTGGGATTTGTTCAATAAATAAATAAATAAATAAATTATAATGATTAATTCTTTATTTTTAACAATTTAACAACAATGGTACCAAGCTATCAACTATCCATAGAGAAAATCTAAGATGCATTGCAACTTTCAAGACACGACAGAAGCTAGTAATTCTTTTCAGAAAACATCTATTACAAACACTGCATAGTTTATGTCTAAACTACAAATGAGAGATATCCTCATCCGGCATTTGGTGAGAGATGTTAGCTACCTCAAAAGGGTTGTTTTAGAGCCAAAAGCACGGTCATATCCGTGATCTCAATGTTATCAGAAGACTTACATTTCAGAAAAAAATACTATGTAAATACTGCTTACCCAGCCATGGTAACGTTGTCCTGATGCAACCGAACTTTGTTTTAAACGTAAATTGCAAAGCAATGTTGCATATGTCTGCTCATTCATTTCTAAAGAAAGTAATGTGTATAACAATCAGTTTCTGTATGCCAAATTACATCAAAATGACCAAATCAAAAACTAACAATAATTCAACAACATTCAAGTATCAACGCAGTGTATTATCCAGAAATTATCAATGATTGCAAACAACAAATCACTCTGTCAACTCGATATTGACTGCTACAACTAATAAATTTCAAAGAAGACACGAGGAGTGATTATCTAGATACGAAATTAATAAAGAATGATCCAGCCCATAGTAGTTTACCACCAACATCAGAAAAGGAATCATTGAACCAAACCAACGGAATGAAGAACGCCATCAGAAGAAGAAACATCAGAAACACAAACTTCGCAAGAATAGTCATTAGTAAGACAATTTGTAAATATTTAGGAACAATTTCATTTTCCGGATTTTAAGTAAGAACATATTTATGTAAGCAAATGAGAAGAGTAGTGATATCTGCTACAATCCAAACATGATTTTGGTTATTCATTTTGAATGTGTGCGATAATTATTTTGGACTATAGAAGTATAGAGAAATCTAGTTACGTTTGGAACTGGTTATTGAAATGGGTGAAAGTAAAATTTTGACGACCTGGTAATCGGATATGATTTGTAACATTGGAAAAACGAAGGGGAAGAATGTGGTTAAGAGATTGGACAGAGAAATGCATTTAAGTGACGGTTGTGGTTGGTTGACCAATAACGACTATTTTTGTGGTGTCAGTTAGTAGGATAATTAGAATAAAATTAAATATTGTTGACACATTACTTTATGTCTTCCTAGTTATTGAAGATAGTTAATTGAGAAAAAGAATGTATCAAGCTAATACGATATGACGAAGTGTTTCCGATAAATAGAATATTAAAATGATTAATAACCATTGTAATGATTAATTCTTTATTTTTAATAACTTAACAACAATAACGGCATGAGTCCCTTGTTCATGATCTCATCCATGGAGCAAAAGCTATCTAGTTTTCTAAGACAGTTATTAGCTCCAAACGACTATTGGCTCACTTCTCTTCTGGACAATATAAAACAGCCTTTTGAAAAAAAAAAAGTTATTTGAGGTCAGTTTGAGAATACTGTAGTCAAAATGTTCGCTAATCAAAAACGAAGTTGAAAATAGTATCTAATTTTACCAATATACTATCTCTGCGTCCTTCACTTGTGAGCAACAGCAAAGCAATTTTGTTATTCCATTGATCTCAAAAAAATCTGTGACATTAGGAGTGTCCAAGCATCATTATTCACTCTTTCTATATAAAACTCTACCATAAAATAAAAAAATCAGTGCAGCTTATGCCTACTATACGTTCATTTTCAGTTTTATAAATAATAAATAACATTGTATTATCACATGTTTAATGTGTTTAATGTTATGAATATAACAATTCCTATTACCTTTGTAATATAGTTTCCATTCTCCAATAGATATGTCTCCTTTCAACCTCTCTTAATGATCTTTTATATGGACCATCCACAACGAGGCTGTAGTTGTCAGGTAATGGATAGAGGGTCTCCGTAAAAAGTGTCCAACTAACATCTCTGCCTGGTAAATCCAACGGTAATGTTAAACCAAGAACCAACTAGAACGAGAAAACATTAATTAGCACTGTATACTACCTTTATATTCATATTTAGGATGTTAATGAACTATACCGACAAACTGTAACAGGTGATTCCTCCCATCAAAATAAGAGAAAAATTCATATGGACCTATGGCGAAAAGTGCATAGTTTCAGAGCTAGAGCTGTCCAAAATCGCGAAAAAGTCAAATTTCAAGAGGTTCTATTTCGAATTCGAGAGACTGTGGATGGTGGTTCTTATCAGCGTAAAGGAAGTCACGCGTACACAATCCAAACATTCATATTTCCTTAATCTTCAATGGGTGTACAGAGTATTCCCTGCAGGGTGAAACTCCCAGACATACCATCAACCGAATTTTAAGATATGCTCTGACTTTATGATTAGTTCAAAGTAGGCAAACGATAAGCCTTGATAGGAAGGAACACGGAATCCTTTGGCGCGATGTTGGAGGTGCTAACGATCGTCAGCGGCAGGTCTCTTGTATTCGGGAAAACGATGCTGCGATGTATTCTTTCACACTTATAAGTGAAGAAAACTTGAAATATACCGTGACGAAATACATATTATCACACGTTATTCCGAACACAAAAAAACATGGAGCTGCCGGTTCTTAACACTTCTGACTTTCCTCTGAAGCATTGGGTGTCCATTGTTGTCAAGGCTTACCTCTTGCCTACTTTGAACACTTCATGAAATGAGGGTATATCTTAAAACTCTATTGAGAGCATACCTGAGAATTACACGCTGTAGGGAATACCCTCTACACCTATTGACAATTATTGAAATATGCACTTTTGGATTGTGAATGTGGGGCTTCCTTTACGCTGATAATAACCACCGTCCACAGTTTCTGGAATTCGAAATAGGACCTATTGAAATTTAGCTCTTCCGCGATTTTGGACAGCCCTAGCTCTGAAATTATGCACTCTTCGCAATAGGTTTATATGGACTTTTTCTCTTGTTTTGATGTGAGGAATCACCTCTTACAGTTTGTCAGTATAGTTCATTAACAGCCTGTATATTTATTCTAAGATAGTATATTGTCTATATATTACAAGAATTACATAATTTTAGTTATTTTAAACACTCTTAGGGAATAATTGCAATAGATCGTAGATAATTGTAACAGAAAATGTTTAACATTTATTAATCATATTAATAAAATAAAGATCATCTACAAAATATGACAATGAAGATACACGTATTCAATAGCTTTAGATGATGATGCATTTAATTCATTCATGCTCGTTGTTTACCTCAAGTTTTGAAACCTTTTGAGTAGAGTGTAATGACATGTGAACAATCTTTTGTATAAAGTATTCATTTTTCTTACCATGAATTTTAAAATCAGTTCCGCTTCACGTTAAAAATTGATCCTTTTCTTTTGTAATTTTCTCCAACGTATTGCTGAATGCTCACTTAACTCTGTTTTTTATCAATATAATTTCAACTATTTGTTAGTTAAAAGATTACTTGATTGATTAAAGTTACCGTCGTGCTTATTCGCTTAGCATCTATTGATCTTGATGTCGTTTACGTACAACGTAATAAGACACGTATTAAATATATGTAGGGCTTATGTGATATATCAGGAAAGATTAATACAAAGCATTATTTTATGAGTATATCAATGCATTTTCTTTCAATTCATGCCATCTGTAGAAATGCTATGTTGTAACTTATAAGCTTCTATTTTCATGGATAACAAGAACGAGTCCTATTAATTTCAATGCAAATGTTTTTGTTTATTTCTGTAGTTTTTATGTCAGGAGTTTACTTACATAGAGACTTTAATCAATATCAAATAAAGCGCCGACGAAAAATTAATTTATGATGGGTGAAAGTTCAATAATTTTAGGGGAAGTAAATCCTTTGCTGTGTATCTTGATTCTATTGCTACTAACTGAAGTCCCAATAGAGCAAAATAAAAACTAAAAATATGCTATCTTTAGAATAAGACTTTTGACAAACACAAAGAAAACTGTACTATAAAGTAAAATGATTTTGTTTTCGACAGGATTACTTTATTTTTTTTTCTATTTATGCGTGACCAAAAAGAAAAGCATCAGGGAAAAACAATCACTTGATTTATATTAGAATTAAAGAGCCTTGTGTAGAGACGTTCTGAAGCGTGATTAGTGCCATACTAAAGAGTTCGACTAACATATGTTTCCTGCAGTAGTCAGGCCTTTAGTATGACGCTAATCATAAATCAAAACGACTCCGCATAAGGTCCAAAGAATCTATGAATTGATTGTATACCAGAGCGTTTCCCATGCTTTTCTTTTTAGACATTCATAAATAGAATGTTTTCAAAAAATTAATTTTCTTCAAAAGAGAATTGTTTCTTTACTTTCCAGTACGATTTATTTTATTTTATTTTGTTATTTTTTTTAAAATGAAAACGTTTTCAAAAAGTATTTATTTATACTCTTACTAGGCCTAAGATTTGTTTTATTTTGTTTGTTAAATTTAAAAAAATAATTTAAAATTTGATTTTATTCTTTTTTCAAAAAAAAAAAAAAAAAAAAAGGAAAATAGTTGAAGCTGAGATTTTGTTCGAACGTATAAATTTTAACCTCTGTGCACAAGATAATCCAGCTTTACTCAAGAGTAAGCTGGCTGCATACGAAATTGCTGATATCAATATTTAAAATCAAACAGATATCTAACTTGAAAAATAATTAAATATACAGAAACACATCAAAGCAGAAATGGACTACAATATTGTAACTTGACTTGAGTCGCTATGGAAAGTTTTATCACTCTATGATGTTGGAAACTGTGTCAAATTAAGGTTGCAAAATTTAAAAACATGGTTGAACCTCTGCAAGTTCATGAGAAGCGTGTAAAAATAGAGAAATATTATAAGCACTACGGCGCAGATGATCCAGGTTTTTTTTTCTTGTTTGGAGTTCATATGTTTCGGATTCCATTTTAAGCAGGTCCTCGTTTGATATAGTTTCGCTGCTGAAATGGACGATAAACTCCAACCCAGGCAATCAACCAACTAAGTCGTGCGAAACAAAGTAAAAGATGACTTACCTCATAAACACTATTTTCTGGAGCAACCAATAACTGTCTTTTACGACGTGCTAGAAGAGAGGCCGGTATTGAATTTGTTTCTGAATTCATCAAACAAGTCGCTTGTTTCAAAATTACGAACAACGATATAGTAGAGATACACAAGTATGTTGCCGTTCTGAAAAGAAACAATGACGTTTACTGTTGAAAACATTTCGGTAACATACTCAAAGTATTAAAATACGAGGGCTGTCCAAAAAGTAACAGACGTTTTGAGATAAAAGTAACAGAATGAACAAACCAAATTGTATTATATACATATGGAAAATACACTCGTAACATATTTTTCTCCCCATAATCACCATGCAAATTTAGGCAGCTTATCATACCGTGGAACAAGTTTTTAATACCGTTGCGGTAGAAATCTGCCGCCTGCGATTTCAACCACTGGCTTACACCGGCATGCAAGTTCGACGTCAGTATCAAAGCGTTGTGTATAGAGCCATTTCTTCATCGTTGGGAAGAGGTGGTAGTTGCTTGGTGCCAAATCTGGGGTGTATGGTAGGTGATTGAACACATCCCATCCAAAACCATCCAAGAGCTCTCAGGTACGCTTGGACGTGTGTGGACATGCCTTCACTCGGCCTTTATTCAATATTCCATGTCTACACTTCACAGAGTTGATGATGGATTTCAATTGGCTTGTGGTTGTGCGTTTTGTCAACAAAAGCCTAATTACAGAACGCACTTCACAAAAGGCGGGATTTTCTATAGGAGCGTACATTGTAACATGCCACAGAAAGCAGAGTAATAGCGTCACAGTCCTCACGCTACCACAGCTGGATGCGTACTGTGAGTGTGGCAACGTTCTGACACCAAGATTCAGACTCTAGCCCCGCCTACTGCAGCGATAGGCCAAACGTTTGGTACTTTCTGGACAGCCCACGTACTTAATGTTACGCTAGAAAATTGTCATTCTTTAGAGTTCGTTAACAATCGAAGCACTTCAAGACTGTATTAAAACTACTTGGACACTTTGAAATGTTAATCTTTTATAAAAGAACTATTACCTAAATACCTGAAGTTTATTGCATCACCATCCAAAAGTCTAAACTTGGTAGTATACATGCGTTCGTCATTTAGGTAATGTAAATATCATTTCATGAGGTGAAACTGGTTTTACATTCCCAGGGTTAATAAACATCATCTTGAGATTCTTCGCTAAGCTCACTCTTACTTTCAGAATTTTAGTGAAGAAGTGGAAGACAATAAACAATATTAAAAATGTAGGAAGTGAACTAGGTAGTATCAAAACTAATAATTGTTTCCAAACATCTTGTCAAAGACCAGGATTTTGAGTGCTCAATTTACGTCATAATTCTTGGGCTCCCAAATTTATACGCTATACGAAAGATCTTGAAAACCATTATCAGCTCACGTAATACCATTTTATAAATATTGACTCAGTTTCTAAATTTTCGATGTTCTTAATTTTTTAAATAAGATATTCACTAAAACTCAAAATAAGTAGGGACGAGCAGCGAAAAGCCTTAACTTATTTGGGCCTCAAGTGAAAATCATAATAGAGAAACGAAAAATCAAGAAAGTATGCAATGAAAATGTTTTATTAGTAGTAGTATTCAGTGCCGTGCCGTGGAGAGGGCGAACGGGGCAAAAGCTCCCGGCGCCGAAGTAAAAGGGGCGCAATATTCGGGAGGAAAAACAAAAGAAGGAAAGAAAAAAGAGGGGAAAAATAGAAAGGGGCGCAGTGGTATGCTCTCGTCCCGGGCGCTGATTTTCCACGACACGGCACTGGTAATATTACCATTATTATTTTAGGTTAAGTCCCATGATAATGCTCTGGGACTAAGGGAGACGGTGATAATAACGAATGAAATGGTGGAATGAAAAAAAAAACGGGAAAATGGGAGAATACCTGGTAAATTCACAAAAAACGGCGTTTGTCCACTACAAAGCCCACTTGGCTAGAATATGTTTTATAAGAAGGCTTATGTTGTTTCAGATTATAAACGTAACTAGTTTGTGGGGCCTACACTGGGCCAAATGTAGAGCACTCACCTCTGGTAATATGGTCCTTCGTTTGATCCCAGTTCGCGTCGTCGGACATTAGGCAAATCTGATTTACACACCACAGCTCTGGTAACCTCGATGTATGCTGATTGGTAGACATGAGTTCAGTACTCAAGATGGTTCATCAATATGGTTGCCTCACAGCATAATTTTAATTACTCAAAATTGTTAGAATTACTACCTACTTGTATAAGGTTCATCAGTTATTTGTTGTAAAGTACTATAACTTATGACGAAAGCAACGCTACTACATAAAAGCGATTAGAAACGCCAAGAGTATTTCCAAATATGTATGTAGAGGACAGAGTAATCTGTTAACCGAAAAAAAAAAAATGAAAAGGTTCTTGAAACAGTAGGGAAGAAAATAACTGTATTTGAAATGCTGTATTGGTATGAACGTACGCCGCAATCGTAAATGAGCTGCACCTTTAAAATTCAAAAGGCCAATATATATATATATATATATATACGAGGGCCAATATATATACGAGGGCTAGTCAAGAAAGACTTGGACTGATTTTTTTTTCTAGGCAATTTATTATTACTCAGCAACAGGCACATGATCCTTTTCAAAGTAGTCCCCGCCCATTTGAATGCACTTTTTCATTCGAGTCTTCCAGTCCTCAAACACGTGTCGCAGGCCATTCTTTGAGAGGTCCTTCAAAACCGCCTCCGATGCCTTCAGAACCTCGGAATTATCGGAGAAGCGGCGTCCACGCAGTCTGGATTTTAGGGCAGGGAATAGAAAAAAGTCGCACGGTGCGGTAGGCGTCTCCACCATCCTCAAACCTTTGCAACAGCTCCCTGCAAGTCTCCACTCGAACGGCCTTCTGCTCTGGTGTCAGGAGTCGCGGAATCCATCGCGCACACACTCGGCTCATGTGGAGGTGGTCATGCAAAATTTTGAAGGCACTGCCATGAGATATGCGTAGTGGGGCTGCCAGATCGTCGATACTGATGCGGCGATCTTCTCTAACAATGACTGCTGCCGTGTTAATGTTCACCTCAGTAACAGCTGACGCTGATACACCTGGTCCACCAGCTTTCGTGATTGTCATTCGGCCCTCTTTAAACTCTTTGAACCACCAGAACACGGTACTTCGTGGCAGAGCGTCATCTTTGTAGGCTGCTCTCAACATTCCTAGAGTTTCTGTTGCACTTTTCCCCAGGCGATAGCAGAACCGTATAGCTGCAAATTGTTCATCTCGTAATGACTCCATTTCTTCTACAGGCGACTTCTAGAGGCGGCGCAGAACATCACCTGCAATAAAAAGTCGTGGTTACCAAACATGCAATGATTCCTTAACAACATTTTATATATATGCACAGCAAGACCCACCCTACTTGTATGCCAAACTATGAAGCTCCAGCGTTAACAGAACTGCCGGGAAAAAAATCAGTCCAAGTCTTTCTTGACTTGTCCTCGTATATATATATCTATATCTATATCTATATCTATATCTATATCTATATCTATATCTATCTATCTATCTATCTATCTATCTATCTATCTATATATATATATATATATATATATATATATATATATATATATATATATATATATATATATATATATATATATCTGAATATAAGACACTTACTAAAATTCGAGAAAGAGCAGAAATCAATTAAGTACTTAGATTAAGAAAAAAATAGTGATTTTATTTAATCTTGTACTTTATGTCTAGGTTCTAGACATAGAGTGCAATCTACATTTCAGAAGATCTCAGTTCAATAGTAGTAGATGGAATATGTACACAGCAAAAAAATTAGGTGTTGAAACAACACAAAATGACTATCACTTTAGTGCTTTACTTGTGTGTCAATCCAACATCAAGCACATCGCCTTCCGAGTATATCAGAAATAACTCATTACTGTCCGTGAGAATTTGCATCGGATTTTATTGTTCGGTGCGCAATATATTTCGCATTTATAGCAAGTAACTAATAAAATTCTGCTCTCTGTAATCGGTCACAATAATATTGTTTTGAACCTGTGAATTGTCTGACAACAGTTACACGGATAGCAGTGCATTCACCTGCTTTCCTTATCTGTTATTCTTGTGTCTTAGTACGTAAGAACAGAAAATGGCAGAACTTTTACCCATGTAACTGTTGTCAGACGATTCACAAGTTTACAACAACATTATTTTGACCGATTACATAAAACATAGAATATTATTCGTTAGTTCGCACAAATGCCAAATATATTTTCCAAATCTTTGCTCATATCAAACAACAAAAACCAATGTGAATTCTCTCAGGTAGTAACGAGTTATTTCTGATATGCTTGAAAGGCGATGTGCTTGGTGCTGAATTAACACACAAGTAACACACTAAAGTAGTAGTCATTTTGTGTTGTTTCAACACCTCATTTTTTGCTGTGTACGGCAAGTGAGAACCTTCTTGTAGTTTAAAGTCAGCGGGCGTGATTTCTTTGAGGGAAATCGGTATTTGATTCTTGGTGAGAGTTCATGTGGTTAGGATCCCACGTTGAGCTATAGTTGTACGTCTCATCTAGTCCCTAACCTTCGTGCAGAACATGAAGTTAAATTCCAAATCAACGGTAAGTATGACATAAACAACGAGGATTTAAAGAGAGAAATCACAATTTTCAATAGCAAGTGAGAACCTATAATGAAATGTAAAAACCATTTTTTGCATGGCTGTGGTTTTATATCGCAGTTGAATTTTTTACACTTGAAATTTTGCAACAAGAAAAGGAGCAGTTTGCCTTTGGGCCAATTCGGTATTTCAAGGAAAGAGAAAAAAAACTGGTTGGGACAATGCCTGAAAAGAAAATGTTTTCTAAGGAATATAATGGACGGTATAACGGAAGGTAAAACTAATACCGTAATACCGTTAGATAATTACCGTAACGAATCGTTTTACTGTTTGTTTGAAACAAATAGTTCATTCCATACAATTCATAGTAAAAATATAATAACTGTTACAACTTCTGGTATTGCTTCTGTACTTAGGAAATTATATGTTTTATTTGTAAATACCTTATATTTAATTTAACCACATATATTACAAGTATATATTTGAGCTTAAATTTTCAGTTTACTCAACTTTTATTGGTTTTTATTTAACACTGATCACTATTACTCTATGCTATTATAATATTTACTCTATGCTGTTTAACTTCCCTAGAAGCGAATATTGCCTCAGTCAACTGTTTAAATCACTTTATTTGTTCATAGTTACATTGAAAGAACTTTTAACAATCATACAGATAATTGAAGTAAAGTTCTCATTTCTGGTATCAACTGAAGTGGGCGGTTTTAAAAGTTACTAGTTTGGCATCCAAAATCATGACTACTGTGTGAAACGGCCACTATGATATAGTCACAAAGTCGCGTGCCTTCCCAATTACAATGAAGACCATTAATTAATAAAAAATAATTATAGACATATATTCCTGTATAGGTATGAGGAACGACCAAACAAAAATGTCAGTTATTTTAATGTGTAGTCTGTATTGATTTCAATAAGAGTTTTTACAACATGACATGTAACTATGCTCGATGGTACCCACCCTTCAAATGTTCTGACTTGGCTCCTTCTAGAGTTAGCCTGTGTCGAAGAGCAGTCCTTTAAATATCTACCTTTACCTGGAATGTGTAATTACACTTTTAGCGGAATGTAAGCACACTTTAAGTGGAATGTAATCACACTTTTAACGTCACTGAAACGTGCTTTCTATTTACTTTCTTCAAGCCAATGGGAGAGAAGAGAAGGCGGATTGGTAGGTAGAGCCCTCAACCTGTGCTGGTTTTGCATGCTCTAGACCTTTCTGTCTCAAGACTGATACATAGATGAGTGAACTTGGGCCGCAACTTGGAGCACTAATTAGTCCTATTGGTTAGTCCATCGTTTGTACTATTGCTTTATTAGTTCCGGAGACATACAGGGTTTGTCCAAAAAGTAATGAAACAGTCTATAAATAGAAATATATTCATCCGATTTTATCAACTCAAAATTCTTCACAATAGTCCCTTGGACGTTGATGCACATGCGCATCAATAGCCCATGATTCACAATAGTCCATGATTCATACACTCCCTGGAAGTCAGCTACCGAAGTGCCTTTTAAAGATTTGATTACGGCCTTCTGGATAGCGGTAACGTCTTCAAAACGGCGACCTTTCAGGGCGGTTTTCACTTTGGGGAACAGAAAAAGTCTGCTTTACCTTCCGCAACCTCCATCATTTCACGGCACACGTCAACTCGTCGTTGTTTTTGTTCATCACTCAAAACTTTTGGTACCAATTTTGCACAAGCTTTTCTCATGTTCAAATTCTCGGTTACAATGTTATGTACCGTTGACTTGCACATGTTAAGTTCTTCCGCTATTAATCGCAGACTCAACCAATGGTCAGAGTCCAAGAGTTCTTTCACGTTTGACACGTTTTCATCCGAAGAACTCGACGAAGGGTGTCCAGATCGATATTTGTCCTCAACTGTCTCCCCCCGTCTTTGAAGTCCTTATGCAACCGAAAAACCTGGGCTTTCAACATGACATTGTCTCAGTAGGAATGTCCAATCAAGGCAAGAGTCACTGAAGTAGTTTTGCCCAATCGAACGCAGAATTTGATGGCGTATCGCTGCTCTATCGTCCGCTCCAATTTTCGCTTTTTATCCCGTGATCAAAATTAAAAAAAAAAAAACTTTGCGCAACGACCGATTCTCATTCTGTCTCTGCTCGGAAGCGACTGCCGTGCAGTGGTAAGACCCCCCCACCGACACCATCAATTGAGAGCGCTCTGGTGGCGACTGGAGCGCTGCGCGGCGGGCAGTCTCATTACTTCCTGGACAAACCCTGTAAGCATAAATTGGTAAATAGACTGAGTTCACGCTGGCCCCCTGACTTCAAGCGCTGCTGATGAAAATAGTGTTATTCGTGAGTGCATTGTTTGTGATTATTTCTGTACGAAATTCCATCGTTTGTACTTCGTTAGTTTTGGAGATAAAACAAGAAACTAGTAGAAGGGATAACTTACGCTGCGCCCTCCACCCGACTTCAAGCACAAACAATGAAAATAATAACATTCGTAATTGCAAAGATTGTACACATTTGTGCCCGAAATCTCATAGTTTGTGCTTCAGTAGTTCCTGGGATTTAAGCGAAGATCTGAAAGCACAATTGAAAAATAGTACAAATTCTTACTCGTATTATATTTTTCAAATAGTGTTTTTTCAATACCCCACGTGAAGACAAACGATAGAATTAGTACAATTTGTTAGTTCATTATTTGTGTAGGAGCCCCATTATTTGTACTTCAATAGTTTCGGAAATATAAGCCAAAAGCTGAAATCATGTTTGGAAGCGGTATACATATTATTGTTATTTCTTTTGAAATAAAAAAGTTTATATTACTTTAAAGTCAAGTCAAAGGATATAATTAGTGCCATATGACAGGATTGGTTACGGCATCGTCTATGCTCGTTTGTGGAAGGAACTTCATCGTTTGCACTTGATTTTTTTTATATATAAGCAAGAAACTGGTAGGGGATTTTGCGTTATCCTG
This sequence comes from Thermobia domestica, assembly GCF_964235325.1. Taxonomy (NCBI): domain Eukaryota; kingdom Metazoa; phylum Arthropoda; class Insecta; order Zygentoma; family Lepismatidae; genus Thermobia; species Thermobia domestica. Next base: position 69,328,324 of record NC_137465.1, on the reverse strand, counting down.
ATGCAACCGTTGGTTCACGAATACATCCTTTTTTTTTTTCAATTTTTATCAAAATGCAGTATACATCTGCTCCAAGTACTCGTTATAAAGGTCAGCATTGATGGTACGACTGTTAGGAACGAATTTAAAGTGGATTACCCCCTCGTGTTTCCACTACATACAGAGCATTACTTTATGTTCGAAACGTCCCTGTTTGACGACTGGTTCTGTGGTTCTCGAAACAGATTAGAAAGATTTTAGAGCAGAGTTTGACAATCGTCGTGTGCTGGTAGATGGATTTTCCTCAATTTCGCGACTTATGACTTCATATTCTGGTACTCTTTTGCGGCCGCCGACGTTTTCGCAACCTGCACGAAATTTCTGGAACCAACGAGTTGCTATGCTGTCGTTTACTGCAATATATCCTTTTGTATAATGAATGTTCTGGATTGCGGCCGCAGCGTTATGCCCGAGTTTGAACTCATATAGTAACAGTTCACGTATTAGACGTTGTTCAGCAGTTATCGTCACTGTCACTTACCGAAGATATTAACATAGTTACGACCTCTGTGTTAAAGAATCCTCTTGGCACACTATTCTTCGGCCAGTTTGATCTAGTATTTCCGTTCGATCATAGCGTATACACGCGCCTGCTGTTTGGGTTGAGCAAAGATTGTAAGGTATATTTCTAATCCTTGTATAATAAAGACATACAATTGTATACACAGAATATTTTCGAAATACAAACTGTTTAATAAGAAAATTAACTAAATTGAAGTCCATATGTAATATATAGTACTTGCAATTCCATAAGAAGAAAGTATGTAGTGCTATATCGTATTCTATGGCTGATTTCGAAAATTGATCATATAAAACTACAAATTAGTGTTATAGTTTTTTTTGACAGGGTTATGTATGGTCAGCACATCGATTCCCCCTATCTTATTTCTGGCTTTCTGACCAGAATTTGCTACCTCTCAACTAATGGTGTCATTTAGGTGGTTCGGTCGAAACGGTTGTTAAAATTTCTCAGGTTCCCGGAACTAGTTGTTAAAAGTATATCTTCAACTTTACAGCCAGTGTTTACGAAAACCAAAATCTCTAGTACTATTTTTGAAAATTAATATACAAAATACTAACATAAGGTTGCAATATGACTTAATCCTAATCACTATTATAGTATCATATAATAGTATAAATCAGCATATATCGTATAATAGTATGTATCAGATATAAACATATAGTAATAATATTTATATTATGTCAACTTATTATACTGATTATAAAATGGGTACTAGTACCGGTTGTTGAATCATTTAAATGGCACCACTGCCGTTAACTCAATTAATTTCTCAATTGTCTGACAAGATAGACTCAACATCAAGAAAATCTCTGCCCAATCTGAATGTGAAATTGGAACCATTGTTCCCACTCATCAGAGACACGCACGAACGATTACGATATATTTTCTTTGAAAGTTTAAAAGACACCAATAAGATTGAAATTTGTCAACAGGGTAGCCTACATACGTGCGACGTAGCTGGAAGTCTCGAAACTTTAGCCATTTAATCTTCTTAATGGTCCTAAACTATGTATCATACAAAGTTAAAACAAAAATTTGGAAAATACCTACGCAAATGAAAACAATCCATATTTCCTCTTTGACAGCCAGTAACAATTTACTTCCTGTAGAACCATTATGATATTCAAATAACCATTAAGTTATACACAAACGCTTTTTAGAAATTTATACAAAATCGTTTAATTCTTGCGCAAGCAAAACGATGAGCTACCGATAATGTTTTGTAATATTTGTCTGGCAGACACAAAGCTCTAATGCACGACAAAGCGTTTCACACCAACTAAAATAGTTTAAGAAAATAACAGAGCTAATAATGTTTGAACGAAAACGTGATGAGGTAAATTCACTTTAGTCTAGTAAAGTCACAGCGTGACAATACTTAACAATGTATTGATTGATGTAGTGTTTATGTTTACGCTATTAATTATAGCTTATTGGTGTTAAAATGAAACCAAACCATTTGTTTTTCAAACAATAAAATACTGTATTTCACACGTTATCAGAAAAAAACTTAAACATGCTTTCTCATTAGTTACTAGTAAAATGAAAAAGCATTTAATTTGTAAACTCAACTAATACTGACATCTTTGATATTTGAATATTCTGTTACTTTGGAGCAATTATATAATTGTAAAACATCGAACTCGACCATTCGTTGTACACAGATATTTAATGAGTCTACAAATCGGAAAAGTGAATTTTAGTCAATTTGTTTGTCAATGAGTTTTAAAGGCTGTAAAACAAATTTTACTCTTAAGGCTTTTATGAAATCATCCCAGTCTTTTTCGCATTTCCCCACTATACATCAAAATAAAAAATTACAACAATATTTAAGAAAAGAGTTTGATTTTGACATTATTTCATTTAAAAAAGGCATTAATAACTCTTTGGTATGACACATGTCCCTTCGAGATTGGACACACAGTCACCCAAAAAAGGGGTATAGCAAAATTATCGTCTGGGACGCTGCAGAAAATAATATCTGCCGAATATAATAATATAATAATAAAGTGTAAAATTCTTACCGAAAATTTGTCTGAGGATCCATGAAATCATGGGTTGAAATGCTCTGAGAAAAATAGGGAAGGGAATGATTTAATACAGATGATTTTGTCAAAGTGGCTGTAATGATGATTCGTTTCTATTGGAACAAACTAGAAAGAATATTTACTGTTGGAGATATTTTGTATTTACATTGTTTTCGATAAATGGCCAGAACGATTTTGCCTATACTGTATATCAGAAATAAACATTTCGTTAATGACTCTATATGTGGCATGATCTCTTGTTAAGTCGAAATGGTTCATTGTTAAATGTATGATTCATTATCAATTACTTTCTTTTAATCCAAATGAAGACTATGTAATAGTTAATAATTCTAGTAGAATATGTGGGTTGTGTTATTATAACCAATCACAATTAAGAGAGATGAAGTTAGTAGTGATTAAATGAAATATAGATATTAAGAGTATTGTTTCGATTTGTACTTTGCTAACACTAAATCTGTGTATTTCTTAATTTATGCTTCAATTCACAATTATTTATAAATTGACGCATTCGTCATTAACTTCAGAAATCCTAATAAAGTGGCGAACACTAATTATTTCGTTTCATTACTGCTCACATACACGATTATTATGAATAGCTAAAGCTATATTTACACTGCAATATGGACTTTACTCCTCAGAGTTATTATCTCAAGAAGAAAATCTTTGAGTTTACGTCCCATGGTTATGCCGGTTAGGCTAAAGGAGACGATGCTGATGAGTAATGAATGAAATGGTGGAACGAAGAAAGTGGGAGGAAACGGGAGAACCCCGAGGAAACCCACGCACACGATGTTTGTCCACCAGAAAGTTCACTTGGTGGGAGCTGGGATCAAACCCGGGACCCCAAGTACCAGAGGTGAACGCTCTACCACTGAGCCGCCGCGGCCCCTATCTCAAGAAGAAGTTCTGAGTGAGTGACTGACTGATCAACCCCAGACCGAACTGCTCAAGCTAAAAACTAGAAATTTGGACGGACATAAGATTTGTGACTTAAGGTACCACTAAAGCAACGTTTCGGAACCATTTTATTTACGTTGCGCACTAAAGTACGTTTTCAACTTTTGGGAAACCCCTTCATGTACATATATGCTTTCAACTTAGAAGACAAGTGTGAAATCAAGTCGATTGGTGATACATTTTTATTTCCTTCTAAAGATAACTTCTTTGAAAATAATTAAAAATCTCGCGACACACCTCACATGTATTCGCGACACACAAATATGTCGCGATATAGTAGTTGAGAAACGCTTCAATAAAGAATGATATTTTGGAAATTCAAAGAAGAAGGTACAAAATAGAGATGACAATTAATTTATTAAAATGTCCATTTATTCAAATCTCTGAAGGTTAGAGATATGAAATTTGTTATATATATTTATCATTTATAATAATTTGACATGCATTTATTTTTTTTAATATTTGACCTAGAAGTGAAGAAAACGAAGAAGAAGAAGAAGAAGGAAAAACTGGTGGGGATTACAATGATAATAAGATGCAATGCCGTACCGTGGAAAATCAGCATCCCGGGCGACAATATACGACGGCACCCCCGTACATATAAGTGAGGTCGTTAGACCAGCCGCGAAGCACCATCATGGTTGAGCGAAGAGCAAGAAAATTTTCAAAAATAAACCCTGCTTTTCCTTGGTTTTGAGCACTTTTTATTATTTTTTCATTCCATTTTATATATAGGGGAGACCGGTGCTGGTTGACAACAGGGCTGGTTGACGAACTGCAGATAACTCATTCATTAATTAACATAATGAGCTGTTGCTGCTGTCATATAAGAGCGACCTATGGATGCAGCTGTCACCTTCATATGGAATTTGTAACTTGCGAATTATGGCGTCTATTAGATAAAGAGTGTTTTTCCCAGTCTGAAGTATTTTTTTTTCAGTTCTCCGTTACATCACAGAATCGTCACAACTTGGAGTACAGAGGTAAGTATTATAGCATTAGTTAGATCTGAACTTTGTTTATAAGAATATTCAAACAATAAAACGTAAATGCCAAACAATTGCTAAGTAATTATGACTTTGTTGCACAACATGGGCTTGGGGTTAGTTGGCGTATAGCATTTGGGGTGGGTTGGCAAGTGCGCCAAACAACCCTGTGTGGAATTTTATTTCATTTTACTTTTATTGTTACATTGTTTGTTTTATTGTTATGTTGTTTACAGTTCTACCAATCTTTTACTTCAGTGTTATAGAATAGCATGCACGTATTGGATTACTGTCAAAATTTAGAAATCGAGATAGGACTGTATGCCGGACTCTGAATTTTCTAAATAGGTCTAATTCTCAGGATCAACAATATTTTGTATTTGCTCTTTTGTTACAAAAATAAAGGTCTAGCTATTGCTTTTTCTTTCTTTGTGGAAGGTAGGAAATAAACTAGGAAAGTTTCTCTTAGCTACTTTGTGAACAGAGGGAAATAAACTACGTTTCTTGATAGTTCAGTTATTTTAATTACATTTTGAAATAATATGAAGAATTAACCTACACCAAATCATGTTAAAACTGATGTGATTTGATAATCGTGTAGCTTTCAATGTCATAACAACCCAGCTAGAATGAAAGAAAGAAGTTTTCATATTTCATAATACTGATTCTTTTAAATGTTGGGAATAAAAGTCATTTCAAACTTCAAATATCCTACTTCATTGCAATATATATAATAGAATTTAGGAAAATAACGTTTATTTCTAATAAATTCAATTTTTGTTTGTGTTTTGCTATATTTAAAAAGTATGCCAACTAGCCCCACAATATCATCCAACCAGCCCCTTAGTAGGGGTTGGTTGGCATACTCCATTTTAAAAGAAAGAAAAAATTATTTCTCGAAAACTGTAAGCAACAAAACAAAAACAAAAATTGAATTTATTAGAGGAAACATTGGTCTGTCCGTACACATCCATTACATTGCAATACAGTGCATCATCTGCTCATAAAAAAAATTAAGAACGAAAAGTTCCCCAACCAGCGCCGGTCTCCCATATATATATATATATATATATATATATATATATATATATATATATATATATATATATATTCCTCCCGAATTTTGAGCCTTCTTCCTTCGGCGCCCGGCACTTGATCGCCTTCCTTACGGCACGGCATGATAAGATGTATATATCTTGGATCTCTTACGGTTAGAGGCATGAAATTTGGAATATACACTTCTCATTTAAAATAGTTTTCATATTTGTCCTAGAAGGAAAAAGAGAGGTGGGAGGAGATTGTAGGAAAGGTCACGGACTGGCTCCGCAGAGATCCGAACGAGACAATTGGGTTTGCATTTGATGTCTTGTAACCGGTCGTGATATTGTGAATTGTGATATTGGGGGAAAAATCGTCGAACACGTATCCCATCACTTTCAAGGGATATGTTTCGGGGAAAATAGTTTGCCTCAGGGTCCCCCGTAGGTCCCAAACGGGGTCCAACACAAAAGTTTCAAACGGCAAGGGAGTTAAGAAGCACATCATTTGAAAGTTGTTGCGAAATGAAAGATGGAGCAAGTCTCAACTCTCTACGACAACATTACGTCTACGCCTGTGCAAAATGGAGGCGGTCTAAATGTAAACAAACCTTAATTGAAAAGTCCATGGCACCCATATAAATCGGAAATGGTGAGAGAAATGTGAAAACAGGAAAGCATGTGTGACGTTATTTTCAAAGTACAACTATTAAAAGTAAAAATGTCTTGTCCCAGGCCCCCCCCAGAGTCCCAGGTTGTGTCCAACTCGAAGTTTTCAAATGGCAAGGAGAGATAGGTAGCACATCGTTTGAAAGATGTTGAATGAAAGAAGATGGAACAAGTCTCGACTCTCCACGATAACGCTGTGAAAATTGACAGAGGGTCAAAATGTAAACACGAGCTTAATTGAAAAGTCTATGGCTACCTTCAATCCATAATGGCCGCTTAAAACCTATGTCGAAAGTATAGGTACTCCAAACTGCTGAAGCTAGGGAAAACAAATTTGGCATGAATATTGATCAGTAAGCGTAGGTGACGAAAATATTCGAAATGTTCAAAAACGCGATATCTTTGAGCTCAAAATGCCACATTATATGTCACACCCATGTCCAGTTCAAACCACTGGAGCTGGAGAAGTGAAATGTGGTATTTACTTTTATTGTCAATAGTAGATATCCACAAAAGGTCAAAGATGTAACATCTGTAATCCAATGTGGCTGCCAAAAAATGAGTTTGTATATCAATACTGACAATTATGTTGCATCTGACAACTAAATTGCATCTTCATTCATTTAACCCGTTGAAATAAAGAGATTTACGAGTGACCCGACCGAAGTACAGAAGTTGTTGCCAACAGGTGACGGCTCTAACCACCGCACAGTGGTCGGAAACTTGGAAAAAGCGGACAAAAATAGTTTATTCCAAAATAATGGAAGTTGACGGATGTCTCTCTATCGTTCTATAGGTAATTGTCCCTTCTAAATCGATTGTAACTACTGCGAAAGTGATTCGAAGAACCCCTGCTACAATACGTGCAGTTATATATATACAGTGTAGTCCAAAAGTGTGGTAACCCCAGAAATACCAAATACTGTAAAATATAACGAAAGGAACAATGTAGGGAAGTAATAAAGGTGAGAAACAATTGGGGAGGACATAAAACAATGAAAGTCGCCAACTTGAAATCCACCATTGTGACTCATACCATACATACAGTTTATAAATTGAAAACAACATGTTGACGCCTTATGTGAATTGGACATCGCTAGTCAGTACGAAGTTATGACGGAAGTTAATATGCATCCAAGAAGTGGTTACATGTTCAATGAGTTCTCCCTCTAATTGTATGTGCAGCTAATAAAAAGATGGTGTAAAACAAATGAGTGTTTGGCCTTAGGATACAAAATTAAAGTTCGCGGTTTTTCACCCGCACCATCTTCGAAGAAACACTAATACTTACTGGAATGTAATTTAGTTCAGGATTATGTTGTTTCGGTAAAATTAAAAGATTCAATATAAAATCTTCCTATATACTACTGCACTGATGTGTAATTTACAGCAGCTTCACATGACTGATAGTTTATCACTGCAATATGTATGATTTTACTACAATTTTGATTCAGGGACGAAGGACAATCCAAATTACGTACAAGACAATATGTTTTTTCCTTTTGTAAGGCTCAGATAATGGATCTCAACTGTGATCACAACAACATTATTCATCACGCATTTGCGGTGATGGGACTGAGTCCTTCAGATGCACTTGGGTGCAGCTATTTCCAATGCTCAATCTTTGTACTACTCATAGTCAACTCAATAAGCTTTATTTTGCAGATAAGCAAGAATAAGCTTAGACTGCAGAGCTAATAACATCAGCGTATATGTGACTTTTCGTTAACACTAACAAAGTCACCATATATGATATGGGAATGGATAACAAATAAAACTTTTCACTAAACACACAGTATTTGAGTCCAATGTACTATTCAACTACTTTCGTCGACCTCAGAAACGATGTAAATGGTTAAAACATATAATATTATTGGGTTCATTTTTTACTGATTTGTCGGCATTTTTATTTGTTCATGTTTACATGCATTTTATGGACACACAAAAAAAATTCCTATGTCCTGAAACTCCGGGTTTGGAAGTAGGAGAGATACTTATAATATAATATCAATACCCATTTCATAGGCAGCGAAGTTGACAAAATCGATGTTTGACTGCTTGTTCCCAATTTCCCACTGTGCGCCGCGGCAGACGATTGAAAGCGTCATGGAACGGAGACTACTATTGTTTTATTTATTTATTTACCATTTCGATTATTTCTTATTTCTTTGTTACTTTCACTTTCATTTACTATCCTGTGTGCAACATACATAAATTAGTCCGTCATTGTGAACTCACCTTCTTTCATTTCATAACAGCTTTCAAACGATGCTCTACTTAACCCCCTTGCCTTGGAAACTTTTGAGTTGGACCCCCTGGACCACGCGGGGGTCCTGAGAAGGATGTTTATACTTTAAATCGTTGTACTTTGTAAATAATGTCACACACTGTTTTCACATTTCTCTCACCGTTTCCAATTAATAGAGGTAGCCTTGGACGTTTCAATTAGGGTTCTAAGTTTTTGTTTACACTTAGATCCGCCTCCATTTTGCACAAGGTTGTCATAGAGAGTTGAGACTTTTCACAACAGCTTTCAAATGATGTGCTACTTAACCTCCTTGTCATTTGAAACTTTTAAGTTGTCCCCCGTCTGGTACCCTGCGAGGGCCCTGGAACAACCTTTTTGCCCCAAAAAGTGTGCTCTTGAAAATGATGAGATACGTGTTCACCGAGTTTTCCATATACAAAACCATTTCCAAACAAATGACCCGGTACAAGCAAGACTGCCAGCTAATAGCTTTTACATTACGAAATATGTTTAACTCACGATATCCCGACCGGTGGCAAGTATAACTTTGGGATTCGTCTAGTTATAAGCTATCAAGTGCAAATACAATTGTCTCGTTCGGGTCCCAGCGGAGTCAATTCGTGACCTTCCCTTGTGAGTGCCAGCGGAATGGATTTCTCTATAACTTTAGGGAGAGGTAGTCGAGGTATGTGTGCTTTATTGTTAGATATCCAAGCAAATATACCCATTTCCTGGAGTTCCTAAGAAATATTTTGGTGGAGCTATGTCCCCTCGTGGCCCCAGATAGGTATCCATGGAAATGAAGAAGAATGCTTATGAAATTGATTCATGTTTACAGTTATTGTATATTAACAACGATTTTCCTTTGAAAGACAAATAGAAGATGAAAATATCGATATTAGACAAGAACTTCAGAATATAGTTCAAACGTTCAGAATATACGAGGAAGTAACAGCTCCTCATTAGTTACTCAGTGGTCGAGCGTAGAATGATACCGCCGAAACTGAACAGATTCTGAGAGGAGTTCATTGTGACCCTCTCTGACGCTAAGTTTACGGTCTCGTGTATCGTAGAAATGTGTCAAATGCGTAATTTTCGTGTAGGTCGTGTCAGTGTAAATTTTATTATACGGAAATATGCGACACAGTGTCCTGGACTCACCTCACCGACTCGAGCAGTTAGAAATCGGTTCCTCAAGAAGAGGATCTCGCAGCGACCTCCGTATGGCGACCTCCGAAAATCTCCCGCACAGTGTACGATGGCCAGCGAATTGCCGCACATCGCAGGCGACAATGAACAGCGCCATTCACAGGGATTTACATCTCAAATTAGTTCGCACCCACAGTGTGCACACCCTGAAATGCGTTCGAGCTGAAAAGGAACTGCAGGAGTTGTGTGAACATCATCTCTCTGATGATCGGTGGAAGTTTTTTGTTGCCTTTGATGAGACGTGGATTTACCTCACACACTGTGGCACATCTTCCCCTAGTTCGCGGAGAGTTTTCCAAAAGGACTCAAGAATTCATAATTGTGGACGATTTCTTGTACAGGGGGCAAACTACATCTCCGGAGCGGGATGCAATATCCATGGTCCAGCTGCAACACAACCTCTTGCAATGGAAAATTTGATGCGGGGCAATAGGAGAGGTGGCCAGCAGATTGAACACAACCGGCGGTGGAAACATGGAATTTCCTAGGTAAGTGGTACATTCAATTTCGGCTCAATATAAATGAATCAACTTCTGTATTACAGTGTACTGTATTGTGATTTTATAAAACAACGTTAGTTAAAAACTTATATTTTCAAAACTTATATAATCAACTCAACACCTACAGACACATCACAGAGCACAAATGTAGTATAACTTCTGACATCATTATGTTGTACTTATAATCAATTTGTGAATATATGTTGTGCTTAGTGAATGTTTAATGAACTCCCTGCAACGGGAAGTAGCATCCATGTACGTTATGAAATATTTGAAGTTTTTGAACATTTATGATTATCACCTAATAAACATTTAATATAGCATATAGTGCTGTACAAGAATAAGTGAATAAAGAATTAAACTGTATATATTACTCATACCGAAATAGATACTATTTCCTATAAATACAAGGAATGGAATCGATATGGATGATTTGAAACAATCAACTCGTAAGATTGATGTATAGTATACATAACAAATAATTACCTAAATCAAGGATAGCAAACATGTCCAACGGCAAGGCGTAAGACATAGCTCGCGATAGTCTGTTCTTCCACTATCGATCCCAAATAGAATAATAACGGTGGCTCGATCCTGTTAAAAATCTATTATATAAAAGAGAACGCACAAATCCTTTGTTAGCTCATCACGCTAATACGGCTGAACCAATTTCTTTCATTTTTGGGGGGTTATTAGGATTTGGACCCTAGATGGTTTTTATCATATCACTTTAATTTTTAATTACCAGTGTCTTGAGATAATTGACCATTCAAGTGTCCATACGTACAAATCCTTTGTTATTAGTTCATCATAGGTAAAAATAAACGTATTTATATGCAACCCGCATGACCGTGTCACTCGGCGGGTTAACATAAATGACAGGCGCTATAATGTTAACATTTACTGCAATTTGAAAGCGAAAAAGTAAAAATTATCTAAGTAATAAAGTTTATTGCGTTCCGGGGTGACCGCAGCGAAGCGGGTCACTCGGCGGGTTAACATAAATGACAGGCGCTATAATGTTAACATTTACTGCAATTTGAAAGCGAAAAAGTAAAAATTATCTAAGTAACAAAGTTTATTGCGTTCCGGGGTGACCGCAGCGAAGCGGGTCACTCGTAATTAATATAAGCAAATTGCCAGCTTGTGTAGTTTCAAATTGGAATAAATATTTTAAATAAGAACTTCTACGGTATGTAATCATTTTAAAGCTGTCATATGCAATAACATGTTTTAAATATAACGTAAGTACAATATATTTTATTAGTTCATAATTGCCGTAAGGTCGTTACAATGTCTCCCTTATTTTCTTTAAAACAAAATTGGCGAACATTATGCCCTTGAAACAAAATATTTTTCTCCTAGTTATTTACATAAAAATTACACACACATACATCGTTGGGACTTTATAGCGTACGGATACGTACTTCTCGAGCTCTCAATTAATGAAATGGATAAAAGTCAGGAGCTGTGCTCCCAAATACTGACCTTACTGCAAACTAATCAAGGTTATCTAAATAAAATCGCAAGAATGATATCTCAAGATCCTGTTATGCTGGATCTAGACCCAATGTTCCAATGGATATTCCAATCTAGACCCAATTCCTCAAGTGTGTTGGGAACACGTAAACTAGCTTGCCAAAGAAAATAAAGAAAAACACAGTCAATATTTTAATCTAGCATACGAGCTTCAGCGATGTGGACTTCCAAATTACTCATCTTCTATTTTCTTCACTCAATCAAAACTTCAATATCAAGGATTCTGGCTCTTTTCAGGGACAACATCCTCATTCTACTAAGCAAAGGAAAGAGGAACGGCCCTTCAAGATACCTAAACGCACTGAAAGAAAACATTGTTGTTTACATCAATACGATAAATATGTGAGATTCCAGAGCATACGTTGTTATGAGATGCGTCGAAGGGTGTGAGGAAGGAAGAAGTGAAAACAGCAATATTTTTTCTTTATTTTTATTACTTGTTTTTTAAGTTATGACGGTCTACCTATCTAGTAAATACTGTTACTGCCCTTGAGCTTATTATGACTGAACACTACTAGACTACCCGCCACTGAGTTCTGAAATGGAAAGTAAGAAATTTTCCCCTCGAACCTAAAATGTAAGACTACAACTTACCTAGTAGAATACTAATACAGTGTGGGACCACTACTAGCCCACACAAGGCTCCGGTTCGTCGTGAAATGAAACATACAACTCATGAATTGTTTTCATAGAAACACCAGCCTTAGGATAGCTGGAGATTTTGCCCCCAGGCTTACGTATTTGCTCGACCTACGGTGTCGGGCCTCACTTTCAGCCTTTCCTTCCCTGCTTTTAGAGAACTTTTATGACATTATTTGTGAAAAATTTAAACCACTTTCCTCCTTAGAATACATATTTCGATCAAAGTGAAATAATGCAAATCCGTTTCGGTCAAAGTGCTGTAGCAAAAAAAAAAAAAAAAAAAAAAAAAAAGGTCCTTCAGTATTCCCTTATGATGACACTGAGAATCTCGAAGTCATTTTTATATAATGAGAAAGACAGAAATTGTCCTTCCCTCCTTTCTCATTAAAAAATGAATTTCTGGAAATGCTGTAATGTTTCCCACTTCTTTTGAGTAACAAGTTTATATACCAAATTTCTTATCAATAACATGTGTCTAATCTTAAGGGATTTCGAGATATGGTCATCTTACGTATTTTAACAATATTGGAACCCACACTCTTTTTTTTTAATACTTTTTCTTCCCTTGTAGGGTAAATATTAAAAAAAAACGATGAAGCACATCTTGAATTATTTTAATTCAAAAGTCTAAATATCAAATTTAATGTCTGAACCTGAAAGCATTTCGAGATATGACATCTTGTTATAACAATTTAACTCTACTTTTTTACACCGCACCTTTTTCTTCCCTTCTAACAAGGGACATCACCCAATTGTCCGGCTCCGATTTTAATTAAATTTTTCTAGCTGATAGAGGACATATATGTATTATTTGTGATGACAGAAATTTTTGCCATGGTGCAAGTTTTCTACTTTTCAATAATTTTTAAGAGTTGTCATGTGGTTATTAGAGATTACTGCAGAAGTCCCTTACTAACCTTTGTAAACAGAGCGTTAATGAAAGAACAACCATGTAGATACATATAAGGCCTAGGGGAAATTTGTATGGTAGGTATGACCTTGACGGTAGCCATCTCGAAATCCGCCATTTTGAATTAAGTTCAAGTTCTTTTAAATGGGAATAGGCTAATATGATACATAATTTCGGGCTAGAATTTAATCAAGAAGACAATGATGAAGCTAGTTTTAAGATACGCCCATTTGAGGAGAAGTTATAAGCATATTAATTGTTTATACTTACTGTGTGCGTAAGTCCCTTACCTCCGCTTCTAACCCGCGTATTAATGATAATAAGTGGATAAAAGCTTCGGTAATACATATTATGCCTAGAGGGAAGTGATACGGTAAGGGTATCCTTGACGGCAGCCATATTGAAATCCGCCATTTTGAATTAAAGTGAAGTTTGAAAAATTAAAACCATAGCATGTGACACCTCATTTTAAAAGCAAAATTTCCCAAAAAGCCAGTGGTATGCTTATTTCTGTTCTATAGTTAACCAGTATGAATTTCGGACTGCTTCTAATGTGCACCAAACGTCCATTATTCGATCTTCCAAATTGGCAACACTCCTAATTTCCACCGCATGTTTTAAGATTCCAACTGGCACTTTGCAATTGTTGCTATGGCTCATGTTTTCTAAATTTATTACATTTTTTTTAAGAGTTACGATTTGTCAGTTCATGAAGAGTGTTGGGATAAGCATCCAGCAATCTTTCTGAATTTTGAAGACTTGATATGTAATTATTTCCTATACCTGAACTTCAAAAACTCGTTTACTGACATGAATCATTACACAACGAAACAACTCCAACTTTGCATTCAGGTAATACCGAAGACGTAGCTTGTATAGTAGATGAGATGAAAAATCAAATGAAAATTCACTTCAAAAAGGAAAAGGAAATATGATTGTTGTGTAAATCAATGGTCTTTTGCTTTGTTTTATATTTATTTCTTTATTGCATAATTGTTTATTTTCTATGGCAATTTTTTAGCTAGTCAGACAAACAAGTCATTCGTTTTCTAGCGATTCTTGCCGATGATTCATGTTTGTAAGATTTATAATCAGTATTGATCGGAACTCAATTAAGTTACATCTCTTTGTAAACAAGTTACCTGTTTTCATATTATGTTCATGGTACAAACAATGTTTTGCGAACAGTCATATTATGCCTCTTTGATATTTTCTATCATTGCTGCTGTTCCTTTAAAGTTGTATTTATTAAAAATATTTTATTGTTTGTCGTTTGCGCAATATGTAGGCTAAATTTCCTGATAATTTTGTGTTCGTGTAACACCAATTTATTATAATTTCATTTGTATTTCTTTGCGCCACATAGGTTCATAGGTTCTTCATGTATTCTCGTTTAAAATAAATAATTACATTGCAAGTCTTCAAAATTCAGAAAGATTCTTGGATGCTTATCCCATCACTATTCACGAACTGACAAATCGCAACTATTAAAAATGTAATAAATTTAGAAAACATGAGCCATGGCAACAATTGCAAAGTGCCAGTTGGAATCTCAAAACATGCGGTGAAAATTAGGAGTGTTACCAATTTGAAAGATCGAATAATGGACGTTTGATGCACATTAGAAGCAGTCCTAAATTCATACTGGTTAACTATAGAACAGAAATAAGCATACCATTGGCTTTTGGGAAAATTTGCTATTAAAATGAGGTGTCACATGCTATGGTTTTAATTTTTCAAACTTCACTTTAATTCAAAATGGCGGATTTCAATATGGCTGCCGTCAAGGATACCCTTACCGTATCCTTTCCCTCTAGGCATAATATGTATTACCGAAGCTTTTATCCACTTATTATCATTAATACGCGGGTTAGAAGCGGAGGTAAGGGACTTACGCACACAGTAAGTATAAACAATTAATATGCTTATAACTTCTCCTCAAATGGACGTATCTTAAAACTAGCTTCGCCATTGTCTTCTTGATTAAATTCTAGCCCGAAATTATGTATCATATTAGCCTATTCCCATTTAAAAGAACTTGAACTTAATTCAAAATGGCGGCTTTCGAGATGGCTACCGTCAAGGTCATACCTACCATACAAATTTCCCCTAGGCCTTATATGTATCTACATGGTTGTTTTTTCATTAACACTCCATTTACAAAGGTTAGTAAGGGACTTCTGCAGTAATCTCTAATAACCACATGACAACTCTTAAAAATTATTGAAAAATAGAAAACTTGCACCATGGCAAAAATTTCTGTCATCACAAATAATACATATATGTCCTCTATCAGCTAGAAAAATTTCATTGAAATCAGAGCCGGACAATCGGGTGATGTCCCTTGTAAGGAAAATAACAGTGAAACACGCATCTAATTATTTTAAACTGGAAGTCGAAAATATCCAAATTGCATGCCTCTACCCTTCAGGGATTCAGAGGTATGGATATTTTACTATAATAATTGTACCCCATTTCACTCTTTCCCCGTAGAATTTCCAAAAATCCTTTCTTAGTGGTACCTTATGTCACAAATTTTATGCATTGTCAAAATTTTAAGTTTTTAGGTAAAGTGGTTTGCCCTGACGGTTGATCAGTCAATCACTCACTCACTTAGGACTATTTCTCTTAATTGTATCATTCCTCATTCAATGCATTTACTCAGCTTATTCTCGTGTCAGCAAGAATGAAGATCCTGCTCTTGGGACTGAGCTTCAGAGCTGAACATAGGTCTTCAATAATGTTGGAATTTGGGAATGGTACGAGACAAGGGAGGTGCTTCAGCTTTCCATGTGTTCATGAAACCACACCTCAACAGCTTTAGCAGCGGGACTTGGCGCATTGTCATCTTGAAAAATTGAGTCATTTGCGGAAACAACATTTGGATGATAAGATGCATGTGGTTAAATGTCCATATAATGCTGGGAATAATGAGTCCTACAGGACTCATGAATACCAGGAAATTGCGTCTCACCACAGAACCACTGCCATGTTTCTCGGTAGGGAGGAGACAACAATTCGGAGCATCAGATTCTTTGGGATTCCATGGCCTGTTATTGGAAATAAGGTGAAAGAGAACTCACCAGACTATATTATACAATTTGCAACAGAAAAGCATAGCCCCCTAGTGGTAAACTATAAAAATTGTCTTTGAAGCAGTGTGTTTTATTTATTTATTTATTTATTTTGAATTGTTTAGACAAATTCTACTGTACGTACATTTAACTTTTGATAGTTTATGACCTTATACTGACTCAAGTAAATAAGATAATAATGAAGAATGATAGCAGTCAGTTGAATATATTACTAAGCATATTTGCTTTTGTCATCTGCCGCTATTGTTTTTTTTCTTTTGTCTGATGTGAAGTTAAAATTGTTACAATTATTTCAAAATCCGTTTCATAAGCTCGCTATAAGGGCTCCTTCTGTAGAATTTGTCTTTTTGCTTCAGAAGGTTTGCTTACACAAGGTTATCTTTCAGTTTTACGTCCCACGTATATTCCGGTTAGGCTAAAAGAGACGATGATGGTGAGAAATGAATGGAATGGTGGAATGAATATAGTGACAAGAAACGGAAGAATCCCGAGAAAACACATGCACACGGTATTTACCCATGACAAAGTCCACTTGGCTGGAGCTCAGATTGAACCAGGCAGTGGCGTATTTACAATTTTGTTTCGGGAGGGTTTGTTAACTTTATTTTTGGAAATGTGAAAATTCTGCAAGATATTTAATTTACTTTAATATAGCAAATAAAATTCTGAGGGCTTAAGCTCGGAAGCTCCCCTTAACTACGCCACTGAATCCTACACACCAGAGGTGAATGCTCTACCACTGAGCCACCGCGGAAATCACACACAGAAGGTTAATCGACATTGTCAGAAGGCTAGATGTAACAAATCTCAACCCAAGAAAGCAAGAGAGAGCACTTGAAATGTTCAAGGAACACGTGTCTAAGAAAGATAGTGGACCAAGACTAGATTAGATATTCATTCAAAAACAGTCTCAAATATTGGTCGGCTTAATGCAGAGACTGGAAGTATCATAATTCCGTAGAAAAGGCAGTGGAAGAAAACGGATTGCAATACCTAACCCTTAACCAGGCCGCTCTTTTATTCATCGTCAGTGGGCGCGTCGGGGTAAATTTTACTCCAATGTTATTTTACTTTTGTAATTAAAGTATTGTTCAGATTTACTGGAAAACAAATTTACGGTATTACATAGACTATTACCAGCCATTTAAAATAAGTTTTCATACAAAATATGAGATAACAAGGTAATAAAAAAAATTGCAGATTTACTAATTTTGGAGTAGTCAAATCGGAAAAGAGGTACTGGAATGAACAACGAGAAGGAGATGTTCAGAGATGAAACTAAAGAAGAAAACATATCTAACAGAGCAACAAGGGCGCACTCGTCGGAAAATTCTTGAAATGAACCTCAAATAGAGTGAAAAAGACTGAAGACATGCCATTTTCAGTGAAGAAAAGAAGTTTTGTGTGTACAGGAATGATGGTAGTGTTAAATCGTACATAAAGAATGGCGAAGAATTGAAAGAGAACGTGTCACTATAGTCTACCAACAAATACTCCGAATACGTGATTATCTGGGGATGAATTTCTGCAAAACGAGTTGGCAAGTCCAATGTTTCGACACCTTGAATCAGGATGGTTATATTTCCATTTTGAACAGGGAATTAAGAAACTCGGCAGTAGATCATTTTCCTCAAACGAATGTGGATTATTGGCTCTTTCAGAAGGGCAATTCATCATGCTATACAGTGAAATGCGTCAAACCGTGATAATCTCGGATGACAATACAACAATTTAATTTCTACAGATTAAATTTCTAAATGTTAAATGTTAACTTAGTCAAAAGTTACTTTATGAGAAATCAATACAATCTCTCATTTAGCATATGTCGAACGAAAGATTGCTATTGTAATAGTATTCAGTTTCAATTAAAATTCCACTGTTTGATTGTCTTCAACAGCCTTCATGTGGCAGAAGTTTTAACCTCTGGATGATATTATTATAACGTCCCTTTTTAGTTTCGAGGCTATATGAGTCGAATTCTACTTAGATTTATATCCGTGGAAAGTGCCTCCTTTGGTCAACAAACCCGTGACCATGCGTACAGTATTAACCTATTTACTCGATAAGAAAGAATGTTTATTTAGGAATGAGATTTGAAAAAAAAACGTACATAATTTAATTTATTTAATTTTATTTCATTAAAAATGCAATTAAAACATACAAGCACAATGTTGTCAACTTTCTGAGAGATATGTGAAGTGTTGAAGGAATCCTTCTGGACATTTAGGAAAGGCACCTCTGCAGTCGATTCCATTCTCTCCTAATCTTTGGGCTTCGACATACTCGCCATGATCAATGTCATTCTCGTGGAGGGTGTAGGCAGGCCTGAAGAGGAAAAAAAAAATATATACCTTACAATAAAAAGATATATAAAGTTGATTTGACTTCTTTATCATATGAAACATATTTAAGCCTTTTGATTTAAGTAGAATTATGAATGCAGAACGCGAATGGAATTAGTAAATTACATGAATGTAATAATAGTAGCCAAACTATATTTAACAGTGGCTCCAGAAAGATCCAAATCAATACTTAAAAAGTATAAATAAAAATTACACGTATTACTCAGTTAATATGAAATATATTGAAATCAGAACTATGTTTTCTAGCCCCGCAGGAGGTGGAAGGACGTCTAGCATTCTATGCTTTTTTCTCGGTTGAATGCTTTTCGTTGGATTGCGGTTGTACATAATATCCAAAGTGGGTATATTCTTGGCTATGCTGTAGTACCTAGCTGTAAAGACCCTAGCGGGTGGCACTCTATCATGCTGTTCTTCATCTCCCTTGTGTTAGTATAGTCGAATTCTCACAGATAGGGATGCGAGACGAGACACGAGACGAGAGTGAAAATTTTATGCGAGACGCGAGACGAAACTAAACCATGGAGACAAGACGCTAGACGAGACTCGGTTAAGTCTCGCACGAGAAGTCTCGCGAGACTTCTCGCAGTCTCGCAACATTTATGAATTACATTTAATTGTATATTTAGTGATTTTACATTTATTGAGTTTTCTAAGTTGAGCGTTAATGTCTCCAGGAACAAAAAGTGATTGGGGCAATAGACATTTATTATAAATATCATAAGAGATTTATTATTATTCAAGGTTGATTTTCAGAATTAAAGCCTTCTTTAGTTTCTAAACATCATTAAAAAAGAAAAGCTTTGTAAATTGGAAATTTATTACAGCATCGATTTAGGACTTTATTTTGCGACACAAACACATACACGCGGGCGTGCACGAATACATGAACTTCTGTTTTTGGTCTGAAAAGCGAATAAGACTCCCTATTGCTGCGAAATGTGATATTTCTGTTGTTTCTGTCTTTTTCACATTACTGCTAGCGATTAATGTTGGGGGATGGCGGGGAAATCCCCTCTCGTTAAAGTTTATCCCCGGTCCGGCTCGCAGAAATAACATGATATTTTTACATGAAATAAGTATTTTCTTTCTATATATTTATCAAAAACATCCCCCTCTAGTTCGGAAGTTTAATTCAAACACTGGTTTGGTAGGATGGCCCTATAGGTTTGGTGGGAGATGGTAGGAATGGCCCTATATCTGTCAGTAATTTTATTTTCTAGATCTGGCAACACTATATAAAAGCGAAAGTTGATAAAATGCGATAATGCAACATTGCTACAAGCGCGAACGAACCAAAAGAATTGGGTCGTATTGTGTTGGGAGGAGTTCTTTTGTTATCTACAAGCGCTTTTGGTGGTATAAAAACATCTTTATAATGGAAAATCACCTTTCAAGGAAACGACCAAAACGAGTAAATGTTGATAGTGGCGACGATATTTTAGAAGAGCCAAATGGGGACCCAGTTGAAAGTGAAACGGATTCAGGTACTGTTTCTGCAAGTTCGAGTCTTGATCCACCCAAAACGGCAGGGCGTAAAAGTAAGTTCCAGGATTACTTTGAAATTGCGACGAATGCTGAGTTGGCTATTTGTAAATTATGTAAGCCTAAGAAGATAGAATTGAAAATGCATTCTCGTAATACAACGGGGCTGAAGAAACACTTGCAAAATATTCACAAGAAAGAGTACGCGATTCTCTACCCCGACAGCGACAAAGATCAGAAGAGTAGCTGCAGGAAGGAGAATATAACAATATATTTCCCTCAGAAGAAGGAAACTAAGGTAAGTGCATAGTATACTTGACAGTGTCAAAAGTGTTGAAAATTAATTATCACTATTCCCCGCGGCACTCCGGTTGCGAGCCATTGATATAATTGTTCTTAGTATATAACATAATTATGTTGTATATCAGTTATTTAGGTTAGTATATTAGTATATGTTATCCACAAGTCCGTTGACACAAGTAATCTTATTCCTTGGTGGCTGGTGTAAAGGGAGATAGGCAACGAATAGATGGCAGCATTGTTCTCCTATACAAGTAACGAATTTTTATATTTTCTCTGCTGTTTCCACAAATTTAATGCTAGAAAGTTGAAACTTTCTGTAAAGAAAGTTCAAACCTATTCTAAGGGAACAATCTGTGTCAATTTTGGATATTGTGACGTTAGAGCATTATTCGGACTAGAAGCAGGCAAAGACAAGGTTGAAATCCGGTTAAATAAAGACGAAGAAATTTACATATAGATATAGTAAAAGGATCCGTGTTTGGTTCAATGAGTTCAGAAAAACATATATGGAAACGTTATATTCTTTATATCCTAATTACATTGGCGACTTTTTTTTTCGGGGCAAAAATGTGCCGGCATGGCATACTGCAAAATATTGCTGGAAACCTCTAAACTGGAAAACAATGTTGGATCCAGCAACAATTTATGCTGGTTTTGCTATAAATTATGCTATTAATTTGACGAAAATTAATGGTCCAGCAATCAAATTCCAGCACAACTTTTCTTTTAATTTGCAGCGGAGGGGACACAAGTTCGGATACCATGTTGAACTCTAGGTTCCGTCTCCTTAGGGTGTTATGAACATTCATTCCATGGAAAGCAATGGCAAACCACCATGGGTTCACCTTGCCAAGGGACTTTTAGGCATATATTTCCGTCAAATACCTGCCTTCGGACAGAATATCACATCATGATTCATTAACAGCCATAGAATAACACATTGCAAAATTTTAACCCAGAATATGTGCGAGACTGCGAGACCATGCGAGAAAGTCTCGCGCGAGACGCGAGACGAGACTCAAAATTTTATGCGAGACGCGAGACGAGACTTCACATTTCCGAAATGAGACGAGACGCGAGACGAGGCCAACATTTGAAGGTGCGGGATGAGACGAGACTTTTCCATTTCCCGTCTCGTCTCGTCTCGCGTGCATCCCTACTCACAGACGTGGGGTTTCAAAGCTGTTTCATTGCTTGTCGTAGTGTGTTATATTCCTATTGTGTTTGCAGTAATTCACTTACCTGTTCTTCACTTAGCTCATTTTGCTGGAGAGCAGAAATGTGTACAAATATGGAATGTCTAACTTGTTAGAAGTTACTAGTTATATGAATGTATTAAATGATTAGCTTTTTTTTTTGGTTTGATTCATTTGAGTGTGTCATAGTATTACGTTTAACCTGTGCACATTTTTGATTTTGTGTTTGTGTGTGTTCGTAATTGTCCTGTAAGCGCTAGAGTTCTTCTCTGTGATATGTAAATTGTGTATGTAAGTACCTTCTGTTGTTCATGTTGTAACTCCGTTCATTTGGATTAGGAAGAGTGTGTGTGATATCTTCTTTATGAGTTTGGTGGGGGTTGTTGTTTGGACGGATTTGTGGTAAGGTGAAGATTGAATCTAGCTATTTGCATGATATTTAAGTGGCCTTATCAATTGGTTCCTGAATGATTGTATTAATGCTCCTAGCTGACAGATTGAGTTCTTCTTTGTTAGTTGTTGTATATGTGTGTATTGTAGTGTATTTTTTTCCTGTAAGTGGTTGCGACAATGACTGCTGGTCTGTCGGAAGCTTACGTGTAACATATAACTACATTGTATTCCGCCTGCTTATGTTGGTTCTAGGGAAAGAAATCCTTATCCAGGTCACCCATATTTACCCCTTCATGCTGCTTAAATGTATTTTTCATTTCAAAACCTCAATAAATGGAAATTTTCTTGATGAAATGCTCAAATCGCAAATTAAGTTATTTTAGTTTTCTTTTCTTTCTTTCTTAAAACCACTAATGGGTTGAATTAATGCTGCAGCCATCAGCCATTATGATATTACACTATACATTGTTAAAAGGTATAAAATTGTTTTAAGCAAGTTGATAAACACTATGGTTTATAAAACAATGTGGCGCAGACATGTTGTCTGAAAACGCTCGTGTTAAACTAATTGTTATACACTGTAAAACATTGTAAAAAGTAAGATTAACGTTGTCAAAATTGTCCACACTCATTTAAAATTTGTTTCACACTAAAAAGAGCTATAAAAACATTCGTACAAAATTAAAATTGTATTAAAGAAGATAAAAAATCATCTTTAAAACAACTACCTGAACTGTGGGCGTAGAGCACATAGTGACGTACCGCAAGTGTTTAGAATGCGATAGAAATTTGGTATTTAGAGTATAAATCCAGAATACTTACGTAAATACAAGCCGTAGAATTTCTCCGACTAGTCTTTCTTCGTGAACTGGTGCTTCTGCATTTTCACAGATAGTTCTTAATATACATTCCTTTCCATTAAGCCCAAAGCTGAAAAAAAGTATAACATTATCCATTAGTTACTTTTTAGAAGTGTTACTGTTTTGCTGATTTGTATGTTTAACATAATTTTTTTATATATAAAAGAGCTCCTAACTGATTGACTGATCAATGCCTAGCTCAAAATCATTATAGTAATACGTTGGATCGAATGAAATTTTCGTTCAAGGCACGCCACTTCCAAAGGGAAAGAAAGGAGAAGAAAACTATACTACAAGGTTAATCAAAATAGTCCTCTGCAACTTCACACGTTTGTCATCGTTTTGCCAGCGATTGGATTCTGTGGCGAAAGAAGTCTGTAATCTGCGATACGAAGAACACCCCAATCGCACGTTTTACCACCAGATTATCAGGAAAGATATTTCCTTCCCAAAAAGATCGAGATGCCAGAAAAGGCTTTAGTCAGTGGGAGAGATATTGGGAAAATATTATGGGTAAGGAATTGTTTCATACTGCAAACCGTGAAGACCCTGCACCGTCTTTTGCACCATATCTTGGCGAACATTTGTCATCCAAAATGAGGACAGAGTCTGTTCACCGTTGCTGGATATTTGCAGACAAATTTGCAGTACATTTTATGGAGTTCTGCTCTCAAACTATATGAATTGATAGGTTTACCTTCACCAAAAAGTTCATGATGAATCACTACCATCATATCAGCAACAACACCTTCAGTGGAAGGTTCATCACGATGCAATCACTGTCTCAGCCATTTATAATTGTTAAAGCAAATCTATTTTTGATCTCTAGTGAGGATGAGATGATGGAAATTTTCTTGGTTATTCCTTATATTAGGAGAACTCCATACTTATAGACGACGATTCTTGTTGGTCAGTGCCAACTCCTGTGGCACTCATTACCGATTGCACGAAGCAGCTGAACGACAGTGGTATGGTGAATGCCTAACTTGTCCGTAATGACACGAACACTTTTCCTAGGATCGTCTTCTGTGATGTTTCTGAGGAGCTCATCTGATGATGATGTTGGTCGCTGCCCACGGGTCTAATTTTGCAACCCTATGTCACCGGAACGAAATTTGACAAACTAACGGCGAATAGTGCATTAATTTGCCATCATGGCTCAAATGAATTGTTAATGATTTTGCGGTTCGCTGTGCAGAATGTCTCAGTTTCAGTTCATGAAGAAAAATCACTCACAACTGTATGTTCTCCATGGTGCAATTTCATAGAGTCTGCTCAACAATGCACTACCTTCTGATTGGCTAGATATCCCAGTCTGTTTGCTAGATGTGTATAGATTTTGTGACTTTAGACACGTGACCTTAATTCATTCTTATTTTGTGTTGGTGAGATGAGTTTGCAGTAGACGTCAACGCGGACATTTCATTCGCAGTAACTTAATATAAACTTAATTTGAACAGTATTTGGGATTTGTGAGGTAAGGTGTCACTACGGAAGGATTCTTGGAAATTCGATGTGGTAGAGGTGAAGGAAGTAGGATTGCAATTATTATATTAACATATTCACATTTTGGATCATTTACAGATTTTGGTCACATTTTGTTTTGACACATGAATTAAAAATTTAGATTTTCTATTTTAAATAATTATACATGTATTTCAGCGTTTCAAAAAATGTATTTTACATAGTAGGAAAGAAAAAGGGCTAGGAAGAAAAAGAGATGAGGTGCTTCACTTATCTAGATCAAATTTATAAGAAATATACACTGAAACATGTGTTTAATTAAAACTTGCAGTTCTCTAAACAGAGAAATGAAATAAAATTTCATATTTAGACTTTTCATTTAAAATAATTAAATACATGTTTCTGAGCTTCTTGATATTTTACATATAAGAGAAAAGAGGGCGGAGGTCGAATGGAGTACGAGCAGCACCACACGAGCCTCTTCAATTGTTTTGCCGAGAATGCACGAAGTATGCTACGAACTACAACTCACATCAGGATAAACTTAATCTCCTTGTTCAAAGAACGGGTACTTTTGTTAGTACCACATACAACGAGTTTTAGGATAATAGTAAATGCAAACTGTACAATGCGTACTTTCAATAATAAGTATTAATCCCGTTGTCTAGATATTTAGAAACGTAAAACTAGAATTTTTGCTTTATAGTATCTTGATGGTTATAAACATAATACTCACGAATGAAATAAACTAGGATTTAAAAATAATTTATTTTGGTCGAAGAATCGTTAGTTTTGCGGACCATATTGAATTTTTCTTTTGTCAGTATGCACAATTGCCAATAACATTATCTAATCTGTTGTCTATTTGAGCTCTGCTAAATTCAAAGAATGACTAAGTAACCAGAAAATTAGCCATTTTGTTTTTGATTCTTTCTATATTAGTATTCTATTACTTAGTTTCAAGTATTTAGTTTGATTTCCTAACTACTATGTACTATGAAGTGTTACTCTAAGAATTTGAAGGGCCGCGGTGGCTCAGTGGTAGAGCGTTCACCTCTGGTGCTTGGGGTCCCGGGTTCTATCCCAGCCCCCGCCAAGTGAACTTTGTGGTGGACAAACACCGTGTGCGTGGGTTTTCTCGGGGTTCTCCCGTTTCCTCCCACTTTCTTCATTCCACCATTTCATTCATTTCTCATAATCACCGTCTCCTTTAGCCTAACCGGCATAACCGTAGGACGTAAAACTCAAAGATTTCATTTCATTTTTCTAAGAATTTGAGGCAATTGTATTAGAAATTACCAGACATTTGTAGACAAGTGTTACGATTCATACTACTTTTGGCATGCAATAAATTACATTGATTGGCCTTTTAATTTAATGATTCATTATTAATTTTATTTAAAATGTTGGTATACTAATGGAGGAATTAAACTTTTTATAATTTACCGATTTTTAGTCCCGAGTGACAGGATAATTTTAAGTCTCAAACAAAAGACGTGATTTATGGAAATCGAGATAATTCATAAAATTTCTATTAACATTTTCTTTTAAGTTAGGGCTAAATTCATCTCTTAATCTTGATTGACTTTACTCGCAGTCGGAGTGATTCTTAAGCCTTAAGAAGAAAAACACCATGTTGAATGAAAAGTCGTTAATTTTAATTAAAGTTATCCTCAAGTATGCTTTTCCTAACTTGGTAGTAAGTAAATAAACGTTCTTATCCTATGTTTTGAGCCCCAAACAATACGAATAACCTTTAAGTCTTCAAAATAAATAAAGCAATATTTTTATCACATCATGCACTGTGCATGTACAATTTTAGAAGTACAAATTAGACAAGCCTTTCTGAACTCATTTTTTTAAAACCACTAACCCATTTATAAAATCTTCTTGCCAGCGATCCCCATAAGAATATTCAGATTGTAATTACAGTTCTTGCCAATTCCTTACAGTTGTAACTTGTATTTTGATTTTTCTTGTATTTCAATACACAGTTTTCATTCCTTTTATTTAATTTGTTTCTTAAACGATTCTCCATTTGTTTATTAGTCCTAGCCGTATATGGCAACAAGATAGAAATAAAAATGTTTATAACCTTTCATAATATATTTTTCCGCTACTAGGTCCTAATTTACCTTCTTCATATCACTTCTCAACCTCCATTTATTCCTCTTGCTAATACCGTAGAGGTACCACCCTAGGCTAAGAAACCCTAGATACGACTAACCCGTTGGCCTTATCAGTCCCACTATAATTAAATTGAAACTATATTGTTTCAGTTTAATTATTTCAAAATTGCAGTGACGATGGTGACTATGAAGGTTTTTGCTGTTTATTATTAGAAGTAAAGAATTAAAGCTTTTAATTAACAATGATTTTAACGTATAGTGTACAAAGGACTTGGGCGCCATAACTAATATATATAAAATAGGGACAGTGCGACTTAGCTTAGGGGCTTAGCAGAACCATGCATAGGCACCTAATTAGCCAAAAATTAAGTCATGAACTGAAATTTAAGCTTGTAATTGATGTATTGTAATTGATTAATTTAAGATTGTTATTGAAGCATATTTTATCCATTTGTTTTAAGTCATTTATGCCTTGCTACTGTAATAAGATTAAATAAATTAAATGAATGACTTCATGAGATAAAGTATGAATTTTTAGTTAAGCGCAGCTACTTAAAGATTACTTACGGGGGACTTTGTCTTAGTAAAATTACAGTACAGTTAATAAATGAAAAGTAAGATTATACTATCATACAACGAGTTTCGTACCAATGAAGATACATATGGAATACCTTATTTTTATTTAGAAATGGTTCTGAAGGCACTGATGATGGTGACTATGAAGGTTTTTGCTGTTTATTATTAGGAGAAGCATTATTAGAACATGTCTAAAATAGTCGCAGTAGTCACATAAAATTATGCGATTTTTAACAAGAACAATGTGGTTACATTTTAGCATAATGTACAAGGACTTTCATTTTACTTGTTACTGCATATCAAGTTACATAATATGAGATTGGTATCACCAGCACAATAATAAAAGCTTCACCAGATAATACAAGGTATGAAAGCAGTCGTGAACGAGAATGGAAATACTAGATGGATAAACTAAACTGTGGAAGCAATACCTTTCTAAAATACTTTCTAAACGCCCATAAATGTGCTTGTTTTCAACACTCCTCCGAGGACGATCTATAACTTGACTGTAGTTGTTTGGAAGTGGATAAAGAGTCTCTGTAACGAGAGACCAACTAAGATCTCGACCAAACCCATCGATTGGCAAAGTCAATCCAAGAACCAACTGCGAAAATAAAACGAAATAATTTTATTTCAGAAATTAGATTACACCAATCAACTAATAGAATCAATAAAATTACTTGAAATAAGTTTGAACCATTATTATAAATTAAGAGGAGCCAAGAAACAAATTATTACGAACGTTACATTTCTCTTATTGATGTTAGTTCTATAAATAATAGATAATTACAAGTAAAGCCACTCAATTATCAACAATGTATTTGAAACTAATAGTTCAGTAAGGGTTTATTAGAACTCTTTTCTTAATTTCGTATGTACTATTTTCCCTTCAAGTTGAATCACTGATTGGAAAAAGGGAATAAGTGCATCAGACCTAAGTTTTCAATAACGCTAAAAAAACCATCTAGAGGCGTTGTTTGTAAATGTTGCAAAAAGTGTATAATTGATTACTTGTAGCAAAACAACTAACAAACACTAAGACAACAAGAAGAATCTTGTATTGCAGCCCTGGAATTGGTTAGAAAAGCTTAAAAATGGAAAAAAATATTCCCTTTTTCCAATCAATTAAAGTTGGGTGCAATTGTAATTGTGTGTACGGTAAGTAATGTGCAGTTTGATAGAAAGCTATGAAAATGTACATGTTGAATGCAATCTTGTATGTTAATCTTGGATATATGTATTCGATCTATCACGCATATTAGGCTTCTAACACTTTTATTGTCACCGTTCGTTTTTCTGTACAGCACATGTTATTCGTACAGCAAGAAAAGTAATACAATAGACAACTGAACAAAATACGTACCAAAATACGTTCTCACAGTAGAATGGGTTTACATAGGGTCCTATCCGTCTGCATCTTCTTCTTCTACAGTTTCTTGATCAGTGGTTTTCCATGAACAAATCATCCTATAAAACTGTTTGTATTGGTCAGGTATGTATTTGATGATTTGTGAAGAATCGTTGATCTTTTTCTGATTGATCGAGACTTGCCAATCGTATGCCTTTGACGTTGGCAGTGCAACGTTTGTGACATTACTTTTGAGTAATCGAAAAATATCAGTTCTTAGTCCATTGATAAACTTATGAGCTTGGACATAACCTGGAGATTCTGCTTTGTAAACAGTGTCTCTATTTACTTACTTGGAATTTCACTGTTTTGTCCACAATGCTACCTGAAGATTTCTAAAGCGGTTACCACCAATGTTTAAAATCTAAGATTTCTTCATTGACAACTTCGTAAACCTGAAATGGAGGATCAGTATTTGTTGCATTCGTAATCATGTGGTTATACTGTGCTGGTAAATAAATGCGATTGTGTCGTTTGAGTTCTGGTTTGATTACAGCAAAATTTCGGTCACATGGTAAAAACTGTGACCTCTGACAGGCAAATATTGGTGTATAGTGGGAACCGTTATGATACGGTCAGGCTGAAAAGCATTCATGTCATTGAATGATTGCAGTTTTGACCACCATTTGTATCACTGAAAACATGTAAATCTGTAACTGATTGGAGCAAAAAGTTCTCCATAGATTGTGCAATGCAAAAAGAAGGCGAAGTATCGTAACGAAAGCAGAGGGCTCTGGTGGTTGTCTACTTACACACAGTCTCACAGTTGTGGTCGTGTCCTGTAGTGACTGAAAGAAGGGAATAAGAAACGTAGTTATTCCCTTTTTCTAATCAGCAAGAGATTTTGCCTTCTACATTGGTCATATAGAGTTGCCCAAACATTCCAATTTTCTACTCAACGATGCAACTATCTTAAAGGAACACATCTGCTATCTCAGGTTAAAATCGCAAAAAATTGTACTTATTCCCTTTTTCCAATCAGTGGTTCAGTTTCAACTTTACTTTTTAAACAATTTATTTCAATACGTACAGCATGAATATTGAGTATAATATTATTAATTTGGGAAAGTGTATAACAATGAAAGATCTTATTGCACACGGTGATTCTATTCTTGTCAATGATGAAAACATACTTCATAACACAATACAAAGAGTGAGTGCAATTGCACATTGTTTTACTTTAACAATTCAAAAATATACTGAAGAGTACTTCATTCATTAATTTGATTGTTTTCTAATATATGCAAACAAGTTCAACTAGTGTTGACTACTTGATTTCCATTTCTTATTAGACTTCAAAGCAATATATACGTATCGGAATTCTCATAGAACAGCTATATCTGTACGTCTATCAGTCAACAAGTATCAGAGGAAAAATCGTTAGAGGTATCGAGTAGCGGCTTTTGCAGTCGATTCAGCGCCTCAAGAATAGGTTCCACTTAATCCTTTAACCTTCTATTCTATCCGAAACTAATAGAAATTAACTATTTCCGATTCCAACTTTAATCGCTATAGAATCAAGACGGGAAAGATAAATACAAGCGTTTTTTTCTTTCATGAATTCAGTGTCTCAATGAAAGATACAGTAATATATATGCAAGTGGTAGATATCTACTAGTATTTCTAGGTTCAATATTGACCTTCCTAGAAGAGAAAATGTTAAAAAAATAATGAAGATCGACCCAACAACAGGTTCCATCTACTCCGTTAACCCTCTATGCAGACCGGAAATAGAAGAATTAACCATTTCATCTTTTAACGCTGGTCGCCAAAGAGCAAACACGGTAAGAGGTAACGTCAAGCGGTCTTTTGAAATTGATTCAGCATTCAAAGAGTATGTTTTCTTTCTTATTGAAATCAGAAGTGGTAAAATTACCAATTTCTAGTTTCAACAGTAATCTCTAAAGCCCGGGAGTTTATGTTATAATATATATTTATTTTACATGGAAATCGGATAATGGGTGAGATCTTCACGTATCAAGGGAAGACCAGCTGACATAAGCAAAGTTCATAGGACATATTTTGACACATTTTGCACATTTTCTAATTTGGAAATATATTTTTTCACTTTTCTAATGATAAGTCATATTTCTATATGTATTTTGAAATATAATTGCACAAAATCAATACTTTTTAAAACGTTTTCTTATATGCCTTCTTCCAAAGTAATAAAATCTACGTTCTCGCTGTGGTCGATTGAACTTGCATCAGACTATGCGAAACGCATTTGGTTTTCTACCAGATTAAAATTTAATACGGGACAAATAATACCGCCTTGCGTTAGAATGGCAAAAATCGTTTAAAAAGAAACGCTCTTTGGTCATTGTTGAACGTGCGCACGACAATCACAACTGTTCTTGTTTTCTTTACATTTTTCCTTTTTAACAAAAACAAACCCAAAAAAAGCATTTTGTGCTGAAAAAGTAGTTATTTTTACGTCAGTCAAAATTAACAGTAATTTTAGCCAGGCGTGGAACGGAGCAAGTGAGAATGCCTCCTGTGAAGCAATCTGTTTCGTTGAAGTTGATAGCATACGTTGCAGAATTTGGGAGCGATGTGTTCTCTACAGATGACAAGATATTGTTCTGTAAATTCTGTGAATCCAGTGTGGGATATTCGAAGAGATCTTCTATATTGCAACATTTAGATACGACGAAGCATAAAATAAATGTGTGTAGGAAGAAAGCGAAATTACAAACGCTACTTCAACATGTAACATCGTCCCAGAGCAGTCGAATGTCCTCTTTCTCCAAGGACCTGTGTAAAGCATTTATCGCATCTGATATTCCTCTGTGGAAGCTGGAAAACCCTAATCTTCGTGAGGTTTTGGAGAAGTACTGCAATAAGGAAATCCCTCAGGAATCCACACTTAGGAAGGCCTATGTGGAAAATGTCTATAGTGAAACTATGTGTAACATCCGGCAGAAAGTAAAAAATAAAAATTTCCGGTTATCAGTGGACGAAACGACAGACTGTTCCACACGTTATATAGCCAATGTTGTGCTTGGTATTTTGGAACCGGAAAAGGCTGGAGAAATTTTCCTTGTGCATGTTCATCAATTGGAGAAGGTTAACCATTCTACAATCGCTGGCTGTGTTGAAAACGCAATGCAGGTGGCTTTTCCAGAAGGCGTTCCTCGTGACAGGCTTCTCGTACTTGTAACGAATGCAGCTAGGTATATGGTGAAAGCAGAAAAAGCCTTGAAAGTTCTATATCCCAAAATGATCCACATTACTTGTCTCGCACACGGAGTCCACAGACTATGTGAAGAAATTTTCATAGAGAAGAGCAAGATACCCCAACGTAGATCCCTTTGTGTCAACTGTGAAGAAAATTTTCTTGAAGTGTCCATCACGACGCCAGGCCCTAAAGGAGGCTGCCCTGGATATTGCTTTGCCACGACAGCCAAGGTGGGGAACATGGCTTAAAGCAATTCAATATTACTGCGCCAATCTGCCTTATCTTGCTGAAATAGTTGCTGGATTTCAAATTGAAGATGCAGCATGTATTAGTGTTGTTCAGGAATTGCTTAATGATATTAAATTAAAAGATGATATTGTGTACATTTATGCAAATTTTGGGTTTCTGGTGTCATCCATTGAGCGATTGGAGACAAATGGTCTCAGTGTGCAAGACTGTCTTGAAACCGCAGATGTTAGAACAAAGTTGTCAACAGCAAAGGGACCAACAGCAGATTTGGTTTAAGGCAAGTTCACTGCCATCCTGAACAATAATCCTGGATATGGCACTTTTACCAACATCGCCGCTGTTCTCAATGGTGACGGAGAAATAACTCTCAAAAATGTTGAAGAAGATTTAGCACCTGCAGATACAGTATGTTTGAGGTTTGCAACTTTGACTTCGTGCTATGTGGAATGTACATTCTGACGCTACAAGTCTCTGCTTGTAGATAATAGCCAAAGTTTCACAGAAGAGAACCTGAAGAAGGTCTTCGTGTCACAATGCAATGCTTAAAATTACTTTTGCTAATTGATTTTTCCGATCTTCATTTTTCATTTTTAGTGTATATCATAGTTTGACATTGAAATATATACATTCTCTCCATGTGTGTGTGTGTTCAACTAAAAGAAACTGAAATCACAAGTTCTAGAGATTCGTTACAAGCTGTTCAAATTAACACGAAAACCTTCTATAATTGTTTTATTGAAAAATGTTCCTTTTTTAACCGTAATGTAAGTAAAATAAAACATTAAAAATTACGATAGAACTTTCCTTTAAAAAAGTTTGTTTAGAAGCACAACTGGAAAATGTTCCTTTTGTAGCTGTCAACTAAGTTCAAATAAAACATTTCAAAAAATAAAAAAATGGAACCACAAAATGTTCCCTAAAAATGAGTTTGTAAATTAAGTACTCATATTCTAATTCTTTTCTGTGTTTTGGAGAGAGGACATTGTTTGACCTTTCTTTAAAAAAAAATCGTTACTTTTTTCAAGTTTTTATGACATATTTACATATATATTTAACAGTTTTATAGGGCATAAAGTCCCGGGCCCTAGTAATCACCATACAAGAAATGCAATAGTACAGAGCGACAAGCGGTTTTTTTAATCGATTCAGTGTCTCAAGAAAACATATATAAGATAAAATCAGTTGCAATGTTAGTAAAATCGGAAGTGATGGAAATTTACTACTACTTCTGGTTTCAATATTGATCTCCATAGAGTGAAAACGGTAAGAGATAGTAACAAGCGGTGTTTTGGAATGGATTCAGTATCCCAAGAATAGGTTCCATTTTATCGGTAATCCCCATTCAAACCGGAAACAATAGAAATTAACTACTTCCAGTTTCAACGTTGATTGCCATAGAGCATGCACAGTAATAGGTAGTGACACA
The DNA here is from genome assembly GCF_964235325.1 of Thermobia domestica. Lineage (NCBI taxonomy): Eukaryota > Metazoa > Arthropoda > Insecta > Zygentoma > Lepismatidae > Thermobia > Thermobia domestica. Next base: position 69,294,892 of record NC_137465.1, on the reverse strand, counting down.
CGGTTTTTTTGGAATTGATTCAGCGTCTTAAGAAAGGATACCCATCTTCACTCTCATCTGTCTACTGAAACGGGAGTTGTAGAATTTTACTACTACTTCTAGTTTCATTTTGGATTTCTATAGAGCAATACGGTAAAAGATATAACGAGAAGCCGTTTTGTGTAATTGATTAAGCGTCCGAAAGATATGTTCCATCTTCGACTTCATTACTCAAATGCAACCAGAAATTGTAGAAGTCTTACTACCATTTCCGATTTGAATGTTAATCTTCGTATAACAAAAACGGTAAGAGATAATACGAAATGAGGTGTTTGAGATAGCTTCAGCGTCTCAGGAATAAGTTTTGTCTTTGACCCTATACCTGTATTACAAACGGAAGTTATGGATCTACTATGACGACTTTCAGTATTGAATTTTCATATTTTCCAAGTCTACCGTAGTTCACAATGTGAAACAAAACTCACTTTTTTATATATGAAAACGTAAAGATGTACAAAACATGCAAAATCGTGTGGAAACAGGATATTTAGAGCGAATTATTCCATGTTAGTTAAGTTATGATCACCATGAACTCACATATCTAAAGACTATAAAATTCTCGTAACACTGGTGTTAGTTTAAAACACTTGCTTGTTAAGATAATCTTTGTCACGAATATTTTAAAATATTTTGTTACTTATTGCCATTTCCGTATTATTGGTAGATTTTTATACTGTTTTGTATTGGAGTAATATGAAAAGTGCATACTTCCCGCATGCATATTTTCTTCTATGAATAATGTCGCATTGAATCGACCAATCTGAGAACAGATTTCAGTACTGCCCTGACAACTACATGCTCGACATAAAAAAGAAAGAAAATAAATAAAATTAATAAATTGTTTAGAAGTATTGAAAGATCATATAGGAGAATGATACTGTATTATTATATTATCAGAAATCAGATTTCCAATAATAGTACTCACATTCCTCTATACGATCTGTCATCGAAATACAACAATTCATTAATTTGATTCCGGATTTACAAATATTCAAATATTCATAGTGTGTATTTCTCTGCACAATACTAAAATCAGGTTGGTCAATTTCATTTGACGTTACTTCAGATGTTCTCACTAGTTACAATTAATTAAGAGACATTTTAATTTCAATGAATCTGCATCCGGAATCGATAGACTCATTGGTATCATTTGTTTGGGAAACTAGTTTTTTCAAAACTTACTTACAATTATAACAATATACTATACATTTAATACTTTTTGAATATTTGGATGTTTTTTTTGCATATGGTTAATCTACTTGAATAATGTATTAACAATAAATTGTTTTGTATTGAATAAGAAGTTGAGGCATAAACAGTAATTCAAAGTGAACTTTGGAAATGAAGTGTGGAATGTGCTGGGAATTAGTGTGAATGGGCCAGGAGTATTTCATTTCCCAAACTGTACCCAAATGTTTAGTTAGTCTGATGAATTATTGTATATTTGGGATGTTATTGATACGTGTAAATTTCGGCTCTTAATTATTGGATTCAAAGGGCTTAGGAGCATATATAGTGATTTAAATATTTGTGGACTGATTAATGTGATACAGAAAATATACGAATAAGGTTATGACAAAGGAGTGAGTTGTGGAATTGTGATTATATTACGTAAAGAGTCGTCCGTGATTAGACTTACACTATAAGGCAGCTACTGACTAAAACAGCTTAATTCATTATACACTTTTTGTGTTTAATATTACAAAATGTTACCTCAAAAACGCTGTTTTCAGGTGTAACAAGCAGTTGTCGTCTCCGTCGAGCAAGAATTGCTGAACGCATAGAAGTTCTTCGTGAAGCTCTGGCATATGGCACTTCTTGCAAAGCGACTAACACGGAAACCAACACCAGACATTTTAGAAATCTGAGAAGAAGGATTAGACCAAATATATTTAAGAGTAACCAAATCATAATAGAATACAGTTCAGTTGCATGTTAAGATATCCTATTGTAAAATATTGAATCAGAATTTGTAATACTTAGTATGTAAAATAAATGATACATTTATTGAATGAGCGAAGTAGAGTTATCGAGTAAGCATACGTTAATAGTCAGAGCTTCTTCTCGAGCAGGAAGTCCCATCTGTACCCTAGACTGCACACGGTCACTGAAATGTTCACGTAATCGTGACAGTAAATATATCTAGAGAATGCTATCTGAAACAGATAAACACCAAGTATGACATAAATTTAGTTCTTTTAGATTAATGAGTGTGCCTGTGATTCAACTTAACTATAGCTTGATTCCTGAATAGAGTACAAAATGTTTGTTATTGGCTGAACATCGTAATGTACTTAAGAACTTACTTGAAATACTATTTAACGAATTCTGGTCTAGAAGTTCACAAACAAGATGTTGGAACCCGAAATGCTGAGCACACGCCATCTATTAGAAAAAGACTATGGCTTTTGTGAGTCATCGTTCTAAGAAGTTTAGCTTAAAGAACAAGATGTCATTCGTAGCGGGGATAAATAGTCTAGTTGCAGACGTTCTCATTAAATTGCAACTTGTTAACCAACAAAATTTAATGCAACACGTAACAATATTTTCTACTTTTTGAATATACGTATATGAAGTAAAGCTTTATTTTATACTTGGTAATAGCGTTCTCCCCCCCCCAAAAATTCATGATTCTTCTAAAGGATATTCTTTTTCACTCAATAGTTCGTGCTTAAGGTCTACTCCTCCGTTCAAATTTTCATTTCAGCTCCCGCGTAGCTATATGTTGTCATACGCATCTTACAAGGGATGTATGCAAACTGTTACAGCTAGATATTTATGAAAATTGGTACCCTGACTAATTGTGGATCGCTTCTTATTGTGGTGATATTCACTCGGTGCGAAAATGCCTTTTTTACCCGCTACGTATAATACATACACCAAGCAGTGACCGGGTGAGGCTGTGGCGAGTTACTGTACATTTGTACTCCTTACTGTACATTTGGTCCTTCCGAAGTCTTTTTCTTGTTGTACATTATTCATTTCTCTGTACGGATCCCATAATTTCTTAACTTCAGAGTCTCATATATCCCTTATTTGGCAACACTGATAACCTACGTTTTGCTTATTTTCTTTCACGTTTTATACCAATTGTTTTAATGGCATAAAATGATATACGTTCTATTTGAAAAGCTATAAGTTTATGTTGGGATGACAACACTGCTTGCGTGACACTACTGCCGTGTTCTTGGTCACGTGTCCCCTCCGGTAGGTATCAGGTTACCTGCACATATTTGCCATTTGTCATTTTCTGAGTTTTTCCGACCTTTTTTGAGGTATAACTCGGCACAGCCTCATCCGGTCACTGCTTGGTATATGTATTATCAGTAGTGGGTGAACAAGGCATTTCCGCATCGAGTGTATATTACCACAATGATTAGCGATTCACAATTAGTCAGGGTACCAATTTTCATAAATATCTGGATGTGACGTTTCGCATACCTACCTTGCTAGGCGGAGAATCGAGTTCAATTCCCGAAGGGACCTCATATGGTTCGGATTCCATTTTAAGCTGAAGATTCCTGTCTCAAATACCCTCACTGCCAATAGGGACACTAAACTCAAATCAAGGAAAAGAAATAAAAACATTAGTTTATTTCTTGTTCTCTTAAGCCAAATAACAGTAAGTAATATGTTTTTCTTTACATACACATTTTTAAAAAATGACTTTACATTGTCAAACAAAAAAATTATTTTCTGAGCTTTTCGACGTTTATAATGAATCTAACATTTTACCTCCAAAATGTACCTCATTGACAGCATTTCATTTAAGAAAACGATATAGATATAGGAAAGAAACAATCCTTATGATAAAAACAAATTTGCCAAGAGGGACACTTTATCGGTACTCTACCTTTTAATACAAGTATGTCAATTAAAAAATGACAGAAAAGCACAAAAATTTACAAGTTGTTCATGAAATCTGACCGCAAATTCTACAGAAGGGCAGTGGTGCTATTTAGCCGGTTCCCTAGAACCGGTTTCTAAAATATTCCGAGTTCGCAGAGGGATTTGCTATGCCCAGACATAACAGTAAAATTTACCCAGTTATACCCAGGAACAGTACATTTTACATTTTAGCTTAACTACTCTTTCTTATGAGGAGATTTGTATTACTTGCAATACGGTAGCGAGGTAAGCGAGGTATTCTGGAAGAGTCAGGGAATTTGAAATTTCAAGATAAGTTATGGAAATCTCAGAATTCATGTTACTAGTCAGGGAGATTTCAAGGTTTTGAAAGCATAAGTGCCGTTGTGTAACAGCGTGGACATTTTTAATCATAACTTTTCGTCATCGCATCCTTGCAGTATCAAACATGTTATTTCAAGGACAATTTTCTATTGCTCCTTTAACCTGTCATTTGGAACCGACAGTAGTTGACGGAATAATAAAAACAAAAAAATTATGTTGAAAGAAAGTTCTGTTAGCGTTTGATTCAACAGAGAAAGGAACGCATATATTGTAAAACTTGTTGAATATACACATGCTTCGCACAGGGGCTGTATTTGGAAGTCAACGCCTGTGGGAGTATCACCATTGAACTCAGCGACCGCGAAAACTATGGATTTGATACTAATATCGGCCATTTTGGGCTATTTTTTACATGTCTCGGTATCCACCGCCCGCTGACTCCCGGCCCGCATACTTGAAAGTCATCGCTAATACAAGTGTCACCATTGATTTCAGCGACCGCAAAAACTATGGATTTGACACTAATATCGGTCATTTTGTATTACTTTTATACGTCTTGGTATCTCAGTCCCCTCCGGTGACCCCCGGCCCGGAGCCGAATAGCGTGAATTTGGAAGTTAATGCGACTGGAGTTTCACCATTGATTTCAGCGACCGCGAAAATATGAATTCGACACTAATAGCTCAAGTGGTAGAGCGTTGGCTTCGCATTCGGGGGGTCGTGGTTTCGAATCCTGCTGCCTACCTTCCTGACTGAGGTTTTCCAGGGTTTCCCTCAGTCCTACCGGGCAAATGCCAGGATAGCATCTACTAAACAGGCCCTGGCCGATACCTTCCCAATCCTTTCAATTGTGAATGTTGCTGGATATCCAATGTAAAATGGCTTCTGAGCTGTATCTGGTGATTGTTAAATAAATAAATAAACATCGGTCATTTTCTACTACTTTTACATATCCCGGTAAACGCCCCGCTGAGACCCCCCTGGTTCGAATTTCGACAAAAACGTTTAACTCTGGTCTGGAGCCTGGACCAAGGTGTGGTTAAAATTTGGTAACTCTCGGTCAATTTGTCTGGTTCTCGTAAACGCCCCCTGAGACCCCATTGTTTCGAAATAAAAAAAAAACGCTTCGTCTTGATCTGGGGCCTGGGCCAAGGTACCCCTGACCAAAATTTGGTAACTCTCGGTCCACTCGTCTGGTCCCCAGGCCGCACATAGACAGACAGACAAACTCTTTATTTTATTTATATTAGAAGATAGTTTACAAGACAGTATTCAGTATGTACTTTTTATAATAATTGGGTTCATAACGAAAGGAAAATTGTTATATTTGAATAAACAGGAGAACGACGTAAATATTGCAAAATCTTTTTCAATACTTTTTTTTATTATTTTGCTCGAAATTTCTTCATAGTTTGTTATTAAAATACTGGCCAACATATCCTCAGTTTATTGTCCTAACCAAGCAATATATGTTGATAGTAAAGTAGTTTAGATTGATCCAGCTCCTGGGCCTTCAGAATTTCATGTCACTCTCTCCGTTACGAAATCCTGGCTAAACGAACCAATATAGGTTCCACTAAAATGTTCGAGCCCCTTTTGTGATGACCACAGTATTTCATGTCACGGACCCCCCCTTCCTTCACGAAATCCTGGCTACGTGCCTGGTTGAATTAAGGTCTTTCAATACTTTTTGACAACCACCTTTCTTGGATAATTCATTTCCAAGATATTACATAATTTCGTCATACCACCTTATATTAGACCCTTTTTAAGTCTCTACTTGTCACTCGTGGTATCCAGTAAAAAAATTGTTTTTGTCTACCTTGTATGATTCGTTTCCTAAGAGAGTTATACCTATCATTCCACACACTCTCTCTCTGTATATATATTCAGAGTACCACATTCAGTGTAAGCTGAAGTGTCCAGCAGACAGTGTGGAGGTAGGGCTCCACTTATTTTAAACTTCTGAGTAGTTTATTCAGCACCAAGACATGACAGCTTTAACTCCCGCCCGCAGAATTCTTCAGATTCCCATTTACACAAGTTAAATTGAGAAAGTTATTTTATGCCATTCTTACATTATGTGAAAGATATAATACTTACACTGTAGATGCAATATATTTAGATGTATTCCTACTAAAGCACTGCGAATACGCTTGTGCAAACATGGTTAAGAAGGATATGACTAGCACCGGACATATATTTTGGAAATGATTTCTTACTTTCTACACATAAATAATGATACTCTAAAAAAAAGTCCTGTTTAACACTCCATCATTGCAAGAAACAAATCACTAAAACCGGAAATTGAAATTAATTAGCAATACCTCTCGAAGAAATGTGAGGCTTATTGATTTTAATTGCTCAATAAATGTGCTCTAAATGTAAAGAGAAATACGTGACACAGTATCTATACAAAAAGGAAAAAAGAAAGGAGCAAAGCGTGAGTTTCAATAACAATGATCTTAACTTTTCTAATTAAACACATTCACTGCTATTGGATGATTGACATCGTTACGCACAGTTACATTTGTTATGTTGTTATAACAACTAAAAAAGGAGTAAATTGTAGTAGTATTTCCAGGCGTACTGCTAGCTGAGTCAACAAAAAATTTTGGCTACTCCGGGTTAATTGACCTGTAGGTGCTTCGGACCACCCACTCTAAACAATGACATTGTTAGTTGGCTTCACTCTGTCTTTTTTGGGGGGAGGGGCATCTAGGACCATCATCCTTAAATTTTGGAAATCTCAAATTTCAAGAAAAAACTTCAATAGTAGTATTGTACTGCGGTATGTATTTCTATAAGTTTTGGGGGCCATCTCGTTCCCTTTTATTGGTAAAAAATTGCCAAAATGTAAATGTGTGAGATTTTCGGTTTATTTAATCCTCCTTGATGAGGCTTTATTAGCTTATGTGGTTATATGAGAGTATAAAGGACCATAATCTTTCATAAGACATGGGTACATTGATGCCCCCTTTTAAATTTTGGGAGGGGTACATAGGGATACCCCTTCAATTTAAATTCCTGAATTGTCAAAGAAACAATAATTGGTAAATCTTCTCTAGAACCCAAATATATAATACAGTAAATTGGTTTAGTCCATCTTGTTCCCTTTTATAGGTATAAAATTGCCACAAAATTTGAAAATTTTGACCTAATTTATCAGGTTTTGTCGTAATTTAAATGTGAGTTTATCACGTTATATAATTATATAGTTGAGTGTCCATTCTCTTTTATAAGATACGGGCACATTGATACACCCCTTTCAAAATTTGGGATGATTATATTGGTCATTACTTAAATTTGGAAATTATATAAAAAATACAATTTGGTAAATGTTTTATAGCAGTCAAATACATGCCACTGTGAATTTGGGTGGCCCTACTTATCTCACCCGTAAGTAAAAAGTTTGCGAATATCAGTATTGCCACGTGGTAGGTTATAGATCTACTGTATATTCTTTGATGAGCCGTTGACACGTTATGTAGTTACATGCTTGAGGAGAGTGATCTATTCACTTTCATAAGACATGGATACATTGACGCTCCCCTCCCAAAATTAGAGAAGAGTGTGCTGCGCCACCGCTTAAATTTCGGCATTGTCAACAAACAGATTTCGTAAATGAACTCTAGGACACGAATATCTAATTCAGTAAATTTGGGTGGTTCTGCTTATCCTTTCTGTGGTTAAAAACTGTTAAATTAGTATTGCCATGTGCTCACCACGTAACCTGGTATTGGTCTAATTTCCCTTCTTAGATGATGCTTTAGATTGAGCAAAGGGTATATTTACTTTTATAGGACATGGGTATATTGATGTACTCTTCTAAAATTTTGAGAGGTACATTGTACTGTCCCTAAAATTTAGGAATTGTCTGAAACAAAATTTGGTAAGTGTTCTCTATTACCCAAATATACTTATATATTTCTGTAAATTTGGTTTGTATTTCTTGTTCCTCTTTATACGTAAAAAGTTGTCGAAAATTCAAAATTTGAAGGTTTTGTTGTATTATATTTTCTTTGATGAAGCTGCACAGTATTATACCGTTATGTAGAAAAGAAAAGGAGTTAATTCTTTTTTATAGGATTTTGTTACATTGATGCTCTACTTTAAAATTTGCGAGAAGTATATTGGTTCATTTCCTAAAGTTGGGAATTATCAAAAATGTAAGTTAGTAAATGTTTTCTAGCACTTATATACTTCACTAAATTTTGGTTGAGCCTGTTTCTTCTTTTTATTTATATAAAATTGTCAATAATATACAGTAAAGCGTCGATTATCCGAAGTAATTGGGGGACATGGGTGTTCGGAAAACTGGTTTGTTCGGATAATCGAACTGTACATGTTTATTTGCCAAAAAGAAGTACTGTACAGGGGGGGGCGCAATCCTTCAAACTGCGCGGAGCGGCACGCCTCAACTCTAAGCTGGCGCAGCTGTTGCTGTGAACAGCTTTGATACTGCCGCTACTTCTACAGCCAGTGCCAAACCGACAGAAGTGTGCTGATTGTTGAAACACAGCGACTGACGGCTTGGCCGGTCAACAGCGCCTTATGAAGGCCCCATTAGAAGCAATGTTCCGCCAGCGGTGGCCCAGTGCGGCGACTACTGTGGGAAACTTGGTTTGGGAGTGAGGGGGATGATGGACAGTAGGGTGGGAGAGTAACAGGTGCGAGCGAGTACACAGTTAGGTTAAGCGGTCGTTCGGTTGACCGACGTTCGGATAATCGACGCTCTACTGTATTATGAAAAGTAACACTTGATATTTATTGGGAATTTTAAAATTTTGTCAGGAAAATTAAATTAGTATGTGGCGGGAATTTTTGTATATTGAGCTTAATGCTTATTAAAGTAATTTGTAATAGATAAGGATTTTTATAAATATAAGGTCTCATTGTCTTGCATTGAACATGAGTGTCTCGAGACGGTGAGGAATACATTTGGCTCACCCTTAAAATTTAGAATTGTCAAAAATAAAATTGTATAAGTGTTCTTTAGAACTCGGATAAATTTGTATGGTTTAATTTCCCTGTATACCATTTAATGGGTAAAAAATTGCCAAAACTCAAATTTGAGGATGTTTACCTAATATATCATCTTAACACTTTGAAACTTAGGGACAACTCATAGTCTAAGGTCATTGATGTATAAATTTTGGACTTGGAACCGGATAGGTAATTATTAAAGCCAATTGATAGTAAACAAAAACAATTTCACAATTTGAGCTTTAGTTGCAACTCAGTCCAAGTTATTGGTGGAAAGTTATCTTTAATAAAATCTGATTGGTTGATCTCTACTTCAAACTTCAAGTTTTAGACTTAAAACATGATAGGTAATTATTGTACGCTATTGAAATACATCACAACTTGCCACTTTGAACTTTAATACTGAAACTACAACTCATAGTCTAAGATCTTTGGTGTAAACAAAATTGCACACTTGATACCTGATACGTAATCATTAAACTTGATTAATACACAACAACAGCAATTTCACACTTTGAACTTTAGTCACTACTCATAGTCTAAGATTATTAGTGGAAATTTATTATTGGTGCATTCTGATTGCTTGAAACACTGAAAAGTTATTCTTAATGATATCTGATTGACTGACCACTTTCAAACCATTGTTTTAAAATTTCTGAATCATTTAAATTTTTCGATCACCCTTTTAAAAATTTTAATGGCTGAGATTGTATTTACAACTCAAAACTCTAAACTTATTATTCTTGTTGGAGTATAATTGGTGAATTAATGCAGAGTTACTCATGATACAATTTGGTGGGCTAATCACTTTCAAATATTTGCTTAATACTTTTTAAAGTTTCAAAAGTTTTGCTTCAAATGTTTCTATTACCGTTTTCATTTTTAAATATTTGATTTGAAAATTTTTATTTGAAAACTTTAGTTTGAACATTTGGTTTGCATTTTCAGCTAGAAAATTTTGGTTAAAATTTTTTGATCACTTTCAAATGTTTTGTTGAACATCTATTTAAATTTTTAAAGTTTGGAAATTTTTGCACTCACTGAAAAGTTTTTAAATATTTTGATTAAGTGTTTTAGTTTGAAAATTATTTGCACTTATTGAAAAGATCTTTTAAAATTTATCTTGTAAGTTTTCTTAAAAATTTGTCATTCTAGTTGAATATATTGGCAATTTTTCACCCATAGAAAGTGACGAATAGGAGCATCCAAATTTACAAAATTATATATTCCAGTCCTAGAAAACATTTACCAAATTTAATATTTTGACAATTTTCAAATGTAAGGAATGGTCCGAATTTTGAAATGGAGCATTAGTGTACGCATGTCTTATGATAGACAATTGATGCCCTGTACCCATTTATATAAGCATATAATACAATAACTCCTCATAAAAATTATATATTAAATCAAAAACTGACAAATTTTAAATTTTTGGTAATTTTAAACCACAATAGGGGATAAGCTAGACGTTTCAAATTCACACAAAGTGAGGGACGTACTATAGAGATTCACACAATTTCTAAATTTAATTCATAACTATGTGTATGTCAGATGTCACTTCATTTCATCTACCAACGAAACGGATTGAATGAAGGTAATTTCAAGAAAAGCACAGTACTATGTATTTACTGTCTTTTGTACAAAACAATCTGAAGACTTCAAATATGTATGCATAACCTTTGTTAGCATCTGATACGTGGAATCAATTACGATGTCAGTTGCAAATATAACGATCCATGATTAGGGATGGGCACAAGTCGAGCTAAAACTCGACTCGACTGGAATTTAACTCGAGTTTCGAGTCGAGTCGAAGGGAATTTTCTCGAGTCGAGTTCCGAGCCGAGTAACTGTTTTGAGGTCGAGTTTCGAGTCGGGTCGAGTTTGATAAATGGCTCGCTTGTTCAGCTCGTTTTAACTCGTTTTGAAATCATGGTGTGAGTAGACTGGAAAGCGATAGCCAAGAGAAATGTAAGCAATAATGTGGAATACTTTTAGTGTTGCTCACGACAGGGGTGCATCTCGTCTCGTACTTTTAGTTCATTTCGTGGAGTACTTTTAGTGTATCTTATCTCATCTCGAAAACGAGACGAAAATAGATTTTTGTAACGAGACAGCCTCAAATGTCGTGAGCACAAATATAAGTATACGCTGTAGTTCTTACCGTCCAGGCTGAGACCTGCACGATCGAATTTTTGAGCCAAAGCAGAAGCCCAACCATGGTAGTGATGTCAACCGGATTGTCTCGGTTCGATTGAGCGAACAGCTTGAGTCGGCTCGGTTGGGATGAAGAGCCATCGACTCGGTTCAATTGAGCCAATAGCTTGAGCCGGCTTTGTTGGGACGAGCCATCGACTCCGCTCAATGGAGCCGATAGTTTCAGCCGGCTTGGTTGGGACGAGTCATTCACTCCGCTCAATTGCGCTAATGGCTCGATCCTGCTCGGTTGGGATGAGCTACCAACTCGGCTCATGTGAGTCATCGTCTCGAGCCAGCTTCATTAGTACGAGTCCATTGACTCGGTTCGACTCAGCTCAACTGAACCGATAGCTCGAGCTGGTGAGCTCGGGTGAGCAATCGGCTCGGTTGAGTGAACTGTTGGCTCGGCTCACTTTTTTGGTTCGACTCGGTAGTGAATGAGCTGTGAGCCAAGCCGCTCGAGCCGTTGACAACCTTAAACCCTGCCGAGTAGTTTTGAACATGTTTGGCCGGAGCCTTATAACTTTTAACAATTTTTGGCTCGAGCCCGAATACTTGCTCCTCCGGAACTCAAACTCAGAAACTCGTAACCAATGTCCTTGTCGTCCTGAAGACTTCTCGACGACTGAGATCGACAGTCAATTAATTTTTAGTATTTAGATACAAAATGCCTATCCTTCATGATTTCGGTGTTGTTATAATAATACAATAATAATAATAATAATAATAATAATAATAATAATAATAATAATAATAATAATAATAACAATAATAATTAGTTGTAATAGTATCATTGATAATTATATTGTTTGTAAGATACTTAAAGAGAGTACTTTAAACCACACACAGGATTTAGCTCGAATTGGCTCGACTCGAATTCGAGTCAAGTTTCAAGTCGAGTTGGAGGAAATTTTTCGAGTCGAGTTGTCGAGTCGAGCTCAAGGATGCCTGTTTCGAGTCGAGTCGAGTTTCAAAGAAAACTCACCTGAACTCGCTCGTGCCTATCCCTATCCATGATCCATATCCTTGAGTTTCATCATACCTGAAACAAGAAACAGTAATCCAAGTTGTTTCCCTTCATGATAATTTTTTCCAAAATCCTGACCCCAGCCATATGGATTGCTGTACATCTAGATTGACAGTCTACATCATCATCCTCAATTGCCAATGGAAAACCCGTATTGATTAATAGAACGGGATATTTATGCCTGGACTCGAACGTAGTTTGTTGGAGTGGAAACTGCGTTGTCAAGCAATACTTCATAGTATTGGTAATCCGACAGAATGCAATTGGCGGTGACGATACGATTTTTTATAGGGACAATACGGTAACTCTCTACTTGCGTAAATAATGCGTTCTGTAAATAGTTTAGCAAATTGAATTCTACATACAATAATTCGAACCTGTAAGTTACGTACATGTAACTTCGTTAATTCTGTTCTAGGGGGGAAAATTAGACAATTTCTAAAGTACAGCCTATTTATAAATGATTCATCTGGTTTTAAAGTGAAATGTGTCGAAATCTACAAAACGTTTGCTAATGAAACGAAAGAATACATTTAAAAGCTTAATTTGTCATATTGTGGTGATATAGATGTCAGCACATGGCTCGTTTCCAAAATACTGTTTATGCACCAGAAAGCATTTTGTGTTTTGGAATTTGAGAAGTGTTTTTCCGTTGTTACCGTTCAGTGTGCATTCCGTAAACACTTTGCAATGGCACCATTAGGTCACCATTAGGACCAATGGACCATTTGATCTCGACAGTTTAAGGACACGACTGCCTGTGTGAAGGTAAAGGCACAGGACGTTCAAGCGTTTCTGATAAAACATTGGAGCGAGTTTCGAAAGTAGCCTACAGAAGTCAACATGGCGCCCCAGTCGGGAATTTGATATTCCACAACCAACTGTCTGGAAGATGTTGCTAACCTGATTGCGATTGAAGCTATATGGCATACAATTATTGCAAATGTTACTACCAGGTGACCTTGTCACGTCCTATGCATTTTATAATTCTATGCAGAACGCTATAAGGGACGAGGGTTTTCTTAACATTCTGCTCTTTACAGACTTGGCAACATTCTATTCGAGTGGTAAGATTAATCGACATAATGTTCATATCAGGGATACTGAACAATCACATTCTACAGTGCAACACGTACGAGATTACCCAAAAGTGGAACGTGCTTGCTCCAAAGTTTAAATTAAACTTTCCACTGTTCATTTTTCTAAGCGGGGAACACTGTAATGAATGCCATTCCTCTCCGCAAGTGAAAGAGGATTCCACTATCTTCATAGTCGAAGTTAATGGGAAATGAAATGAAATGAAATTTTTAAGTTTTACGTCCCACAGTTATGCCGATTAGGCTAAAGGAGACGGTGATGATGAGAGATGAATGAAATGGAGGAATGAAGAAAGTGGGAGGAAACGGGAGAACCCCGAGAAAACCCACTCACACGGTGTTTGTCCACCACAAAGTTCACTTGGCGGGAGCAGGGTTTGAATCCGGGACCCCAAATACCAGAGGTGAACGCTCTACCACTGAGCCACCGCGGCCCCTCGAAGTTAATGGGGAATCACCCTATTGGCACATCGAATTGCGTCGGTATCTGAAAGAACTCCGCCGTTATTGGATAGGATAATGTGCTGAGGATGATTTACTGTTTTTTCCATGGCCTTCTAGATATCACTATCTGACAGTTTGTGGTTCTTTCCTTTGGGGCCACGTTAAAAACATAGTGTATGTGCCTTTACTATCAGCAACTTTGACTGAACTCAAGTGGATTACAGACTATTAGTAGGGATACGGCGAACTTGATTACGCCATAAATAGGTATCGTTTAACGAAAGGAAGTCACATGTAACATTTGTAACAGCATATATGAAATGTGTACAGTTTCTGTATATTTTCATGCATTATCTGTTACTCTATGAGCTATACAATTTTTAATACAGCCCTTTTGAACTCAATAAATAATTTATAACCACCCGGTATTTAAAGAGTCTGATAATATATTTAGAAATTCTCAACGTAAGGATTTGCTAATGTTGAAGGTGTGAAATTCGATTTTTTATTTCTTTAATAATAATAATAATAATAATAATAATAATAATAATAATAAAATTATTAATAATAATAATAATAATAATAATAATAATAATAATAATAATAATAATAATAATAATAATAATAATAATTGAATACGTGTTTGAGAATTTTCGAAAACTCCACTCCTAAGGGGAAAGTAAATCAACCTTTATTATATTAAAATCTCCGTTTTATAATCCAGGAATTGACGGATGTGGGGTTTCGACTAAGTTGGGAGTCCTAAATTAAAAATAAGTAAGTGTGTTTCTGAGTGTTTTCGAAGATTTCCCTCCTTTAAGAGGTAAAAGTGACTCACTCGTCAGAGCCCAGTCCATTATATAATGTTGCCCACGAGACTAAATTTGGATTGTCTCATCTCGAAAAGCTGCAGTGAAAGACTTTTTCATCTCGAAAAGCATTATTGTTTTATTGGAAGAGTACTGGCTCGTCAAAAAGAGTTTGCCTCGTCTTCTCTAGTGGGCAACGCTACACTGATGTATTTAGAAACTTAAGATGTGGATAGAAAATTCCTTTTGTGACAAAAGCAAAGGCTAAGAAAAGAATTTTTAAAATACGAATACATATGGTAGGGTGATAAAAAGAGTTCAGATTTCTTGCAAAGAATACCGCAGCTCGTGAATCCCTGAAATTAAGGAAGTGAAGCTTGGCGCATAAGCTCCTCACTAGAAATAACTGAATACGCGTCTCAGTGTTTTCGGAAATTTTGCAGTTGAAGGGGTAAAGAGAACAATTTCTTTAGTATTCAAATTTATTCATACGAGGATTAGCTTAAGTTAATTGGGTGCATTTCGGTATTTATACTCTTCATGAAATATGACCGAACATGGATTACATCATTTTCTCGAAAATATCTTATCCCGAAACTATCTAGAAGGCAAATTGGGACTTCCGGTTTTATATTTACTGAACATTCTAACCAAGTGAAGAATAGACGCTTCTATTAGTACAGTTAAACGTAATATTTTACATGCAAATACATCATATATATTTTTTTTTCGAAATTTATTACATAACTGCGAATTGACACACTGAGAAAAATCCATTATCCGGACAGCGGTATATTGTACAAATACAAGGATTCGTTATGTTTACTAAGGAAATCTGTACGGAGCGTACTTTATCCATATACTACACAGGTACTGCCTTTTACCCGCTTAGATATTACATCATTTCGCTGCAGGATGTCTGACATCTAACAATCTTCTGTATTTTACATACATATACGTATGTTAAGTACTTCAGTTATACGTTATAGACGTCCATCTGTACGTGAGATCCAGACCGCCTATAGACACTCTTTCTTTCGCCATGGCTGACGTCATTGAACTACCGTCTTTTGCTTGCGAAACGAGGTTGTTACAATCGGAAAAGAAGAGAGGAAGGAAACAGAAACCTGGGTAAGTGCACTAGTTAACTATTACTTTAGTTAAATATTCCATTAATTATATATTCTTTTAGTGTAACTTGCTTTAGTATAGTACTAAGTAAGTAATATAGTTTATGACTACAACTCGTTAATGATTGAGGAGAATGGAATGGGTGAATCTGAATTTTGAGAAATCTTTGAATATTAATGTTTTGAAACATTTTACGTTACAAGGTAGCAAAATGAATGTTATGTGTTTATTCATTCCGTTTTATATGTGACGATTTATTACGTGGTGCAGAGTTACTACAGGACTGCTTAACATAATTGCTAAGAAACCGTTTTCAGCGCGAAAATTCCCTTGTGTAGTGAAGATTTAGGCTTTAGGTCTCTGGGCTTTCGGCATCAATGGCCTTGTTAGCCCGTCACATATGAGGGATGACGTCCCTCGATGAGCACACTATCCGGGTAAAGGAAGGGAAGAAAGGATTGGGGAAGGAAGAAAACGGCCTGGGACCTATATGTTAGGTACCACTCCGGCATTTTCCTGCTGTGAATGAGGAAAACCCAAGGAAATCTCATTCAGGATGGCTGGACTTAAAATCTTTTGATACTTTTTCGACTGAGGAAATCGATCCCCAACGGGATCGAACCCGGGACCGTTCGCACCGAAGGCGAGAGCGTTAGCAACTACGCTACGCGGGGCCACTTGTGTAGTCTAGAAAACTCATTTTTATTAGGATATTTGCATTTTTTTTTTTTACTTTTAGTTTAACGCCCCATGATTGTACATAAACGTAAGTGAGAAGGTGACGATGAGATACATGATAATGGTGGAATCAAGAAAATGTAAGGAAACTGGAAAGTCTTAAGAATAACCACACCTACAGTGTTCACCAAAAGGCTATTTGTCGGGAGCAGGAATCGAACCAGGGACCTAACAGGTCAGAGGTAAGCGCTCTACTACAGAGCTTTCTTTTGTTTAAAGAACTTGTTTACATTGAAATATATATATTTGACGAAGATATTGATATATTTTACAGCCTCACTGAAATTTTAAAAAAAAGTAGTCAGGGAGAGCTTACTTGTCAGGTTTTTATTTTTTAAATTTAATTTGATTTGATTTCTATTTATTTATTTTTGCTTGTTATGTTCCCTAGTTAATTAATGTTTGGGTTACTGAGAATTAAAACCTTTTTAGTATTATTGTTATGGCATCACTTTGGAACCAAAAAGTTTGAATATTTTTTTTTCTTGTGTTTTCATATAGGAAGTTGGTAAGTTTGTGCCTTAGCATTGGTTTGGTTTCTACTGTAGAACGTAATTGAAGGTCATGTTGAGTTGAGTCTTGGCGGGTTTGAGTTCGTGAAGTGTCAGGCACTGATTGTGCCCCTGTCTTCTGTCTGTGATGTTTCCTGGTTTTGGGCAGTGACGTATTTATGTTGAGGAGTACCAACGCAGGCCGCGTAACTACAACACAGCTTCAACACCTACGAGTGCCAGGCGTTTGAATTTCACCCTTCGTTCCGGCGTGACTAATGCAGTATAGTACTAGGTTCAAATTCTATGGCTGGTAAAAACGGTATGGCAAGAAACACAACGTAATAGTTATTAGTTTAATTAGTGTTTCTTCATAGTATTGTTTCACTATTTCTAGAAGGAATTAACTATTAACGAAGTAATGAATAAGCAAAAACACACTTTGATTGACGTTTACGATTTCTCATACTCCATTGAGGATGTTTTGATCCTCAGTTGCGCAAACATCCAGTGTGCGTTTTTTTTTTTTTTTTTTAATTTTTTGTTGCTTACACTGCCTTACAGATGAGGGTTATAGTTAAGGAGCCGTACTTCCCATTTAGGGAAGGACGAGAAACGCCATACTTTCAGGAATTATTCATTGACTATCTAGGACAGCGTTTCCCAACCGGTGCGCCGCGGCACACTGGTGTGCCGTGAATGGGCCGCTAGTGTGCCGCGAGGAAGTCGAAGCAAATTATTAATTCTATAGCAATCAAATTGCAAGACGAAGGAAAAATGTATATTTTTATTTCACATTACTATGAACCTCTACTATGAATCTACAACTTTAAGTTTCATACCGTGTTACTTTTCTGTACATTTTTAATGTTGAAAATATATATTGGTTATCATTGTTGTGACTATTATTGCTTCTTTATTGTTGCAGACTATTTTGTAACTTGAAAATTTAAAATAACATTCAATCCTTTCGACAAATTAAATACATTTGTATTTTAAAAGTAAAAAAGATTTGTTTGTTCGTTCGTTATTTAGTGATCTTACTTCTTAGTGAAAGGTTGGATACAGTTTTCGAACAAGAAAGCTTAGTTTTAAAAACCTGAGTCCAATATTTCATTGCAATTGTTTTATATTTTTAAATTAGAATGAAAAATAAGCATAATAATTTACCACGGGGAAAAAAACAGTGATTGAGCTTTCTTCTCTGTGAGAAGGAGATCAATAATCGCAGAAAAAATACTAATTTTATATTTACAAATAATAATATCTATGAGTGCGCCGCGAGAATTCAAGTTACATCCGTAGTGTGCCGCAAGTTGAAAAAGGTTAGGAAACGCTGATCTAGGATGTTAAAAAGCAGGTAATAGACTGAGTTCTTGCCCTTCTACTTAGGGTGTTTAGGTAGTGCAACAATAAGATGTATCCTCGTGCATGGGAGATGAGAAGTACCTGTTCTTAACTATTACCCAGATGGGTTCCCTCGTGGCTAAGTGGTTAGTGTACACGCCTTTGGCGTGGGACACCCGGGTTCGATTCCCGGCCGGAGCTTATGTGGTTCGGATTTCACGTTAATCTGTAAGTCCATGTCTCATACAGCCTTGCTGCTGAAAGGAACGTTAAAATCAACTCAGCACTGCTTTACAGATGCAATTGTTCGATTCCGAGTTTGAATGGAGCTTTTTACGGGCAGGGGGTGACTTTTATATATACAATCCAAGCATTTTAGTTATCAGTCAGTGATGTAATATATATATACAGTAATATATACTGTAATATATATATACAGTATATATATATATATTACAAAATTGAAAGTGACTAAGTTTATGACTCTCAATCTCTTAGGGCCGCGGTGGCTCAATGGTAGAGCGTTCACCTCTGGTGCTTGGGGTCCCGGGTTCGATCCCAGCTCCCGCCAAATGAACTTTGTGGTGAACAAACACCGCGTGCGTGGGTTTCCTCGGGATTTTCCCGTTTCCTCCCACTTTGTTCATTCCACCATTTCATTCATTGCTCATCATCACCGTCTCCTTTAGCCTAACCGGCATAACCGTGAGACATAAAACTCAAAGATTTCATTTCATTTTCATTTCCATTGTAGCTCTCCCCGCAACCAGTGTTGCCAAAATGTTGACAATAAGTTTGCGAAACGAGAGGTGGCGACTCGAATTTTGGGTGAAAAGTCGCTATAAAAAATAATCGAGAAATTCATTGTCTATAAGCATTGTTTTAAAGTTGTAGATGTAAACTAAACAATATGTTCTACTCACTGCCGCAAATCCCGGGGGGGGGGGGATGACGGATACATGTCCCCTCCAATCTTGGAACTGAGGGGGAGTTTTCCCCAATAATCCGATTTGAAATGTGTTTTTTGGGAGAAATTTGATGATTTTTGTCCAATTGCTACAAAGGAACGTGAGATAAAATAGACGTCTCCCAGAATAAGCCTCAAATCTGCAGCTTCCCAATGCTGAAGACAACTCTGATACTCCACAACATTGTTTTTCAACTTCATAACTATTTTGGACATCGCAAAATAAAAAGTATGGTAACGGTCTTACCCTTCCCCCCCAATGTTGAAGACAGATCTGCGCCGCTGCTTCTACTCACATCTTTGTAAACAGGGCGCAACCAATCCTTGAATTCAGGGATCATTTCAGATTGTTTCGGGTACTTTTGTTCATATTGTGGAGTCAAAATAGTTCCGAAATAATTAACACTACAGTACTTACGTTAAGCAATTTTTTGTAAAAGAAAAACTGCAGAATAATTAAAAGACCCCAAAGAACAAATATAACAAACATCCACATCGCCTTTATTCACGCATCTATAGCTAATCTTTTTGCTATCGGTAAAGATGTATTACGTGTGTCTCTCAACGGAAACTGCGAACTAAAGGACATCAAGTTTGTAGTTCTTCTTCGTTAGAGGACAAGGGCAACATAACAATGCAGGATTGTGGGCCAGTGGGTACGCTGTATTTCCAAACTCTTCATCACTTGCGCTGATTAAAACAAACAAACAGAAAAAAGAACAAACAGAAGCATTATTAGTTCAAAAACTGTTTTGAGCTAATAATGCTTCTCTACAGATGAAAATTTTGTTTGCAGCAAAAAGTCGCTAAATGTATAAGTAGCTGAATCGTCATTTAAAAATCACCCATAAAAGTCTCCAATCGGAAAAATTATTCGTAGGGCGACCATACGTCCCGTTTTGACCGGGACAGTCCCGTTTTAGGGGCGTTTCCCGGCCTTCCCGTCAGTAGATGGAAAAAAGTAGTATTCGTCCCATTTTATGTAAATGAAAGAAGTAAATAACAAACCCAGTACCTTTACTCCTTTTAAAAGTATTAATAACAACAAAGAGGCAAAAATTGAACTGAAATTCCCTATATTAAACATACTCTATAGTTCGTAGTACTGCTCGAAAGACAGCAGAGATTTAGCAGTTGGTTGTGTGTTGAACAAACTTCAACGTGTCTTTCCTTTTTCATAAGTACCCGCTCAGTAACAAAGAGAGAGAGAGGGGGAACTCTGATATCAAGGCACTGATAAATGAAATGAAATGAAATTTTTGAGTTTTACGTCCCACGGTTATGCCGATTAGGCTAAAGGAGACGGTGATGATGAGAGATGAATGAAATGGTGGAATGAAGAAAGTGGGAGGAAATGGGAGAACCCCGAGAAAACCCACGCACACGGTGTTTGTACACCACAAAGTTCACTTGGCGGGAGCAGGGTTTGAACCCGGAACCCCAAGCACCAGAGGTGAAAGCTCTACCACTGAGCCACCGCGGCCCCAAGGCACTGGTAAGAACAAAGGTAGATCTAAAAGCCAGAACCTATCCCGTTATTAACTGAAAATTTTATGGTCACCCTACGCTATCGTTGAGGTCGAATTCCCCTGATTTAGTGACTTTTCCCAAAATTGGCAACATTGACCCCCACCGAACAACACCAAGTCATCTGTAGCCTAGCAAGCATAATAGTGGGACGTAAAACTTAAAGATTTTATTTCATTTCGAACAACACCCCCAGAAACCTACTGTTATACCATTCCCAAAACACCCTTTTGTACAATTCTCCCTATTCGAAAAAAATTGTAAATAGCAGGGTTCATACATAAATATGGAACTCAATTTCCCTGAATTTTCCAGGTTTTCCAGGTATTAATTTTGCAATTTCCAGGTCTAGTGGAAGAAATTAATAATACGAGAAGACATAAATTTTAAGAATACTATATTTATATATTTGAGAATGGCCACCCTTCTCCCCAATGAACGATTGCAATTAAATATTGAGTCACAAGAAAATAAATAATCAAAACAAATAAAATTTAAGTTGAAAAATATTAAGTTGAGAAGCCTACTAAGGGAATTAATTAAACACTTTTGTTCCATACTTGAATACATTCAAAATATATAAAAATATTGGGTTGGGAAAGAAAAAAGGGCCCGCGAGATTTTAACTGATTCTTGTAGTACTCGACGACAGAAATCGATTACTGAAAGAATTTTCAAAATCGGCGCAGGCAAATATGGAGAAAATCATATTTTCATGTACCTGTTCAAAATGGGGAAGGAAAAAGGGCCCGCGAGATTTTAACTGATTCTTGTAGTACTCAACGAGAGAAATCGACTAGTGAGGGAATTTTCAAAATCGGCGCAGGCAAGCATGAAGAAAAACCCATTTTCATGTACCGGATCAAAATGGGGAAGAAAAAGGGCCGCGAAATTTTAACTGATTCTTGTAGTACTCAACGAGAGAAATCGACTAGTGAAGAAATTTTCAAAATCGGCGCAGGCAAGCATGAAGAAAAACGCATTTTCATGTACCGGTTCAAAATGGGGAAGAAAAAAGGGCCCGTGCGATTTTAACTGATTCTTGTAGTACTCGTCGAGAGAAATCGATTAGTGAAGGAATTTTCAAAATCGGCGCAGGCAAACATAGAGAAAATGGCATTTTCATGTACCGGTTCAAAATGGGGAAGGAAAAAGGGCCCGCGAGTTTGAACCGTTACGATGTATGTTCACGAATGTGCTCGTCTTCTCAAATTTAGTTAATTACTGTAGCACTGAAACATGTGACACAGAGTCACATTGTGGATGACTCTGCAATCGGCAACCGCTGCACATATACTCCTCCAGTCCCACAGTTTTATTATTTCGATCCATTCCTCACGTGCTAACGGCATGGTTTAACATCTGCAAGAAAGAGGTAAATGTAACGTTCAATTGGCAATAGCTTTTCACCAAATTAAGCTGCATGAAATCTGATTGCATTTTTGACATACTGAGAAAATTCTAGCCCGTGGCCATATGTATCACATATCCCACCAGTTCATAATAAAAATTTTGAACACAAAATTACGGTCGTCCGTGTGATGTACTCCCAAAAGGCCTAATGTGTATCACCCACCTCACATTCAATGAAACCACATCCGTGTAGAATTTAGAAAGGATCTTCTTATGATGTATACAGTATGTCTCAAAAGTTCCCTGACATAGGGTAACTCTGTTATTATCAGAGTTACAGCAAAATGTAAGAGGAAAAATCATATCGAAATATGACGTTTTCAATCTAAAGTGAACACTTTTTTTTTTTCAAAAAAATCGGACGAGATATTTGTGCTGTATACTCTTTATGCACCCAAATTTAAATGAAAATGCAACGTTGTCATTTACCTGGACCCACAACATAAGTGAATGAAGTTCCTGTTTGAAACGGGGGCTGGCCATCGAAATGTTAGCGCAAAAGAAAGTAACTTCATTCACTTATGTTGTAGGTCCAGGTAAATGGCAACGTTGCATTTTCATTTCACATTAGGCGCATAAAGAGTGTACAGCGCAAACGAGTCATCCGATTTTAAAAATTCCTTCACTTTAGATTGAAAACATCATATTTGGAGATGCTTTCCTCTCCTACATTTTGTTGTAACTCTGATAATAACAGAGTTGCCCTATGTCAGGGGATTTTTGAGACACCCTGTATACCTTATTTAATGTATGTTTTATGTCACTATAACTGTAGTATAATTTAGTTTGTTTAAATTTACAATTTAATATAAGTAGATTCGGATTTACATGCGTAGGATTTTGTATGCATCTAACTAATGAATTCTTTTATATTCATGCTTCACTTAGTGACTTGGCTTTGGACTGCAACTGATTATTGTAACCCATTATTGCTTGAGAAGAAACAAGATATCCGAATCTTCATTTGAAGAAATCAAAGGTCTATTGGAAAGCTGGGGATTACAATCATTAATTTCTACATTTCAAGGTGCGTAAATTATATATTCTGTGTTTCTTGTTAAATTACTATTACTATTATTGGGTTTAGAATCAATCAAGCACTTCATGATATTTTATGGGGATCAAGATGGGTGCCGGATAGATAAGTATTTAAGCGTCAGGTTCTTAATTCTTTTCAATTTAATATTTAATCAATGATTATTTTCTCCCTCGTTATTCGGCCAAATCGTATTCCAAGATCATCAATTTTCATTACTCAATTCTGACCGTCAACCTACATAGCATATTCGTAGGACGTAAAACAAAGATTTCCTGTTATTTTTTTTGTTTCTATCTCTTTCCTCCATAGCTGTGAAAAATAACGCCTTCAGCATCATAAATTTGTATGCTACTTGCGCCTTCAGTCGTCTACTCTTCGGTGGCTCAGTGGTAGAGCGTTCACCTCCGGTGCAGGGGGTCCCTGGTTCGATCCCAGCTCGCGCCGTGTGGACTTTGTGGTGGACAAACACCGTGCTCGTGGGTTTTCTCGGGGTTCTCCCATTTCCTGCCACTTTCTTTATTCCACCATTTCAGTCATTTCTCATTATCACCGTCTCCTTTAGCCTAACCAGCATAACCGTGGGACGTTAAAGATTTCATTTTTTATTAATCTCAGTATTTTATAGTGTATTCTTAAGCTTAAGGTGATGTATAATTAAATTTTGAATTCAGTTAACTTATTTTATTTCTCAGATTGTTTTTAAAATGAATGTACAAACGTTTATTTTCATTCTTGAGTGTTTAAAGTGATGTATAGTTATTAAACATAGTATTTAATATTGTACTCTTAACGTGAAAGTGATATACAGTTAACTTTTGAATTCAGTTAACATTTTTCTTTCTGAAATTGCTTTAAAAAGTATGTAAAAACGTTTCTATTTTCTTTCTTGAGTGCTAAAAGTGATGCAAAGTTATTAAGCTTAGTACTTTATATTGTATTCTTAACCCTAAACTGATACACAGTGCGTTTTTGAATAAATTATATCAAGTTATTTGAGTGACGAATACTGGTAGAAAATCCTGACTACTACTGGAACATTTTGATTTTAAGGTGACGACTACTGGTGCAAGGATTTTAAAATATTGTTTTTCCTTCAACGGCTACTCCTTTTTGAATTCTGACTATATGGTCATTATAGGAAGGATCAGTGAGTCCTTCCAACTATGGTACAGCTCCGACAGATTCACGATGCTCAGAGAAGAGACAAAATAGTATGTTTTCAACCTTAAAGTGAGAACTAGAGACCTGCACGGGCCGGGCTTGGGCGGGCCGACTCTGTTATTTCTTTGGGCCGGGCCGGGCTTGGGCGGGCCGACACTGTTATTTCTTTGGGCCGGGCTTGGGCTGGCCGACACTGATTTTTCTTCAGGTCGGGCTGGGTTGGGGCCGATCAATTGCAATTCTTTAATAATCATTGACTTTCGTTAAACGATAATTGGAATAAAGCCAAACGTTGAAGAAGTGTGTCCGTGAAAAATGTTACAAAGAATGCAATAGCTATTTACAGTTTGTGTTGCTTAGCAGCTCCACTTTCACTATAGAGGATTGCAGGCATTATGCGCTAAATTGAGCTCTGACCTTGACCTTCACTGAACTCAAAATATAACAAGAAGGGGTGGGAATGGTTTGCCTGTCCAAAAATCAATTAAGTTAGATTTTTGTTACAGGGAATGGAGTTTTTGTTCTCTCGATGACAGCCAAAGTTCTAGGAGGCAATGGTACCATTCGGGAGGCAAGCGTTAGGTTGTAAACCAGAGTTTAGAAAATGTTTCTAAGGTTAGGTCAAATTTAGTACTAAATTTTGAGAAAGAGTGGGGCTTGAGCTAATTTTTTAAAAAAATTATCGGGCCGGGGTCGGGCCAAAAGTTTTAAAATTTATTGGGCCCGGGCCGGGCTTGGGCCAAGAAATTTTAAAAACTTATCGGGCCGGGCCGGGCTCGGGCCGAAAATCCCCAAAACTTTTCGGGCCCGGGCTGGGCCGGGCCTAGGTACGTTCGGGCTGGATTGGGCTCGGGCCGAAAAATTCGGCCCGTGCAGGTCTCTAGTGAGAACCATTGGCGTTTTTACCCTGCTATGCAAAAGTAAGTGAGTACTCCAATGGGGTTCCAATGCGGTACCTAATTTCTGCATTTTAAATATTTGGAAATACATGTCTCTAAAATGTAAACAACTGATTTTTTTTTTTTAACTGAAAACTGCAACTCGGTAAGCCTTATGGATACCGAGATATGGGAAAATAAAGAGCGATACTATAGGTATGTGGGACTTGCATACTTGACGCTAGAATTCGGAAATTGAATTAAAATATGACTAACGGCTATCAAGATGTTGTCAAATAAAGGGAGGACCAACACAGTTAAGGGGTTTTAGTGTTAGATGCTAAAATTTCCGAAATCGGTCATAGAAAGTTAATAAACATCAGTAGCAATTTCATCTTAAAGTAATTAGATATCTTCAGGGGGTGTTAGAACATCATGGAGTCTACCAAAATTAAATTTTAAAAGCTTTTGAAAATATAATCTGACATTTGTAAACAATATTTGAAATATGTGTTTACCCAAAACTTCCAGCTAGTACATCTAACATCTGGAGAAACACTGAAATAAAAGCGTATGAGATCTTGAAATTTCGGAAACAATTATTGGTCGCAACAAAATTAAATCAGATGGGTACTTCTATGGGTTAAATGAGTACCTTAGTACAATTTCGATCGAAAATTTAGTTGTCCTAGGTTTTCTTCAGGCAATTCCAAGGGTTCATCGAGCTGTGCAAAAGAATGAAAAGTCGCTGTCAATATCTAAGATAGTCGAGAAGATATAAGGAATTATATATTTTATGACGTAAAAATAGATCTTTATGGATTTGTACCTTTGGGTCTTTCCCATAAGAAAAAAATTCAGGAAACTACTGTATATACCTTAATAGACAATTCAATGGACGGGGATACAGTAGCTTAGTGGTAGGGTTTTTAACTAGTCTTCTTTTGCAGAAACTATTGGAGTTTTCACTTATCCCATAGAGATACGATCATACTTAACTCCCTATTTCATTTTAAAATTAAATAAAAGGAAATATTTCAGTGTAGCGACCCACGATTATGCATTTTAGTCTCAGGGAGATTACGATTAAAGCAAGTGAATGTTGTTGACAGAATTGATGGAATGCAAAGGTGGGAGGAGAGGTAGTACCCCTAGAAAACCCACGAATACGATGTCCACTACAAACTGACGGCCGCGGATCGAACCACGAACCCAATACACCAGAGGTAAGCACTCTACCACTAAGCCACCGTGCTCCCGCCCATTTAATTTTCTATTAAGGTATATACGGTTGTTTTCTGAAATTTCTTCTTACAGCAAAGACTCAAAAGTACAAATCCATGTGGGTCTCTATTTTTACGACGTCATAAAATAATTTCTTATATCTCGCTTGCTATATTAGATATTGACAAAAAATGTTCACTTATTTCAGAGCCCGATGAACGCTTGGAATTGTCCAAAGAAAATTTAGAGCTGAATTAATCTTTCGATCGAAATTGTACTGACAAGTCTGAGGTAGTCACTTAACCCATATAAGTACCATCTTATTTAACTTTTGTTAGGATCAATAATTGTTTTCTGAAATTTCAAGATCTAATACGCTTTTATTGTATGGTGTCTCTCTAGCTGCTAGATGTACTAGCTGGAAATTTTAGGTAAATACATATTTCTAATACTCTTTACAAATGTCAAAATATATTTTCCAAAGCTTTTAAAATTTAACCTTGGTAGACCCCATGATGTTCTTAAACTCCATGGAAGTACCTAATTACTTTAAGATGAAATTGCTACTGATGCTTATTAACTTTCCATGACCGGTTTCGGAAACTTTACCACCTAACACGAAAATCCCATAACTGTATGGATCCTCCCTTTATTTGACAATATCTTGATAGTCATATTTTAATTAATTTTCTAAATTGTACTGTCTAATATGCAAGCTCCACGTACCTATGGTGTCGCTTTTTATTTCACCATATTTCGGTAACTGTTAGGCGTACCGACTTGCAGTTTCGGCAAACACACACCTCTAACGTTCTTTAAAACGTTATTAAGACATATTTTAGAATATTTAGAAATGAGAGTTCTGCGAATATCATGGTACCCGAAAAGCCCCATCAGGGCGTGTGTGTAGTGTATTTAATTGAAATTACTTTTGAGGTTGTTGTAAGCCCTCGTAATTACATTTCCGAAACTGCACCATCTAGTACTCAAACCCCACACTTCTATGGTGTCGCTCTTTATTTTCCCATATCTCAATATCCATAAGGCTTACCGAGTTGAGGTTTTCGGTAAACAGATGTCAGTTCCTTACATTTTAGAGACATACATTTCCATATATCTAAAAAAATACAGACATTAGATACCCCATGGTACCCCGAACACCATTGGGGTACCCACTTACTTTTGAATAGTAATACATTTTGAGTTGTTATTCAGCATCAATAAACACTTCGTAATTTTTCTATGTGCAACCTAAAAGTCCATACCTGACCGAACAGATTTTGTCCATTTAATCTCAAAAATGTTAAGATACTTTGTATTGTTAAGTACAACCAAGTTGAGCACACCGAATGTAACATTTTAAATGTTTTCTGATTTTTGTTTCAGGTATTTCGTGCATCAAACCAGGATTCTGCTTGAAAGACAGTGAAAAGAAGCAGTGTAGGTTGTGGCTAAAAGTACGTCCTTTCTGAAGACAGACCCAATTGTACTTACATTCTTTTGTACGAACATATAACCCTAATAAAGATACTGTACTACAAATTATTTCTTTCTTCCATAAATTAGAATAAAATATTGTCTCTGTTTAAAGAAAATGTTTGTTACTGTTAAGTCATTTCAACTCTTTTTCTCTGTAATAAGAACATTATCTTTCGCAATATTTTTTTATCTTCGTGCTATTACGTTTGAATGAAGTAAAATTCTATACGAAGCACTATTATTTCAGACATGCATTAATAACTAATGTATTGTTCTGTATGTAAGACAATGTGTATACTGAACATGTCTAGCAAAGGTGTTGTTTTAATACAGAATCTGTAACTCAGCTTTTCAGTAGTCAACTTTATTGGGAATCCGAAGAAAGAAGTAAAAAAAAAAAAAAAAAAAAAGTTCGACTTACCAACGTATATGTGTTCGAATTCTGGACTCATCCAAATTATCCAGAGAAATCATATATTTTTTGTTGCAATTTCAGATGTATCCTTTATCCAAGTCGTATGAAACGGAGACTTCATACATCGCTATACTTTGTATGAACTATGTTCCGTATTTACTTAATCACTTTGTAACTTTCTCTAGTGTTGACAAGGCCGCAGGTGTCAATCGAATAGTTTAGTGTTTCACTCATGTCACCTTGTGACTAAGGTACGTCCTGTCGGTATATATATATGGTACTGGGTTCAAGTAGCGATAAAATACATTTTTAGCATTAAACAAATGCAAAAGTCTACACGAAATGAGATACCATGATCTCTGACTTACAGATAACACCATGAACTAATGGTACTGAGTGTGATTAAGTTTACTAGTTACTATCTGGCTAAAATCAGTGTTCCTTTAGCTATAGTTCTTTTCGTGCTCTGAATTGCAAAGTTTGAAATAACAGTTTTAAATTATTGTATATATATATATATATATAATATCTTCCGAGTAATTCTGAGAATCATTGCTCTTTCTTTAAGCAATGTATGAGACTGTTAATCCGCTCGTTGCTTAAAATGTTGCACTGAGAAGGATGCACCCACGAAAATCCAAATTTGCAGAATGTCTAGAGCAGGGAAGGATAAATATGTTTAGTCGATGGCTGCACAACGCCTCCGCTGTCACCACGTTGTCGCACAGCGAATACGGCGGACGTTTAAGCGTATTCTGCACTTACTATTAGGTATCGGCCTGGGAACTTTGGCGCAGCTACCCAGCCTCCTTCTTGGTGTTGCATTTTTATGGCGAGTACTGAGTAGAAATTATCTTGTGAGCGAACACGTTTTCAGCTGACACCATACTTTTAATTGTTGCGACATTAAAAAAAAAAAAAAAAAAAAAAAAAAAAAAACATACCTGTTAATTAAAATGTACAGAGAAGTTGTTTGAGTTTGAATATAGGATTGTATATGGCTGTGCATTTTGCATTATTATTAAAGTGCTGGAACTAACTAACAACAAAGCATATGATAAATTCTTACAGTAATATATCACATATTGATTTACTCTGTATGAAAACGAAAATAGTTTAACATATGGTTAACCTCCTTTGTGCCCATAATTTTAAAATTAACGCTTGTGTCACTTTTCAACACTTGGCTTTGCAGTAGCTTCCCAACGAATTAGCAGGAAATCCAAACTTATAGGACACCCTGCAGGTAAATACATTTCTTTGGACACTTTCACTGCTCCAAACTAAGATTGTTAATTTTATTATTATTGGCACAAAGGAGATCAAACATATTTTAAGCTATTTAGTTTTCATACAGAGTAAAACAATATTTGACAACATTACAGTAAGAATGTATCATGCATTTTGCAGTATGTTGCAGCACTTTAATAATGGTGCACTATACGTACAATCTAGATCCTGCATATGTCCAATCCATATATTACAAGAAGGCAATACGTATGCGATACAGGTAAAATCCGTATATTTCATATGGACAACCTATTAGCTATATACATCCAATCCATACATTACATATGGCCAACCTGTACGCGACATACGTATAATCTATATGCTGCATGCATACAGTCTGTAAGCTACATATGTGCACTCTGTATGGTGCATATGGATATTCTGTATGCTGTATCTGGACAAGCTGTGTGCGACATAAGGAAAATCTGTATAATACATACGTACAATACGTATACTGTATCTAGTCGTACGTACGGGGCACAAGTACAATATAGATGCTGTCTTGGGGTTGAACGAAAGAAACATACGTAAAGAACGTATATTGCATACTTCTTGAAATTATGCTCCGTCCTGATAGTCAGTGTGTGTCGTCATTATTAACCCACATGCTACATACGATCCTGACGTCACAAAGCTAGATATCACCTCCGTATATATTTGTTACTGCAGATGACGTCACACGAATGACGTCATTGCACTTATGCAGACAGTGCGTATAATACATACTTTTTCAGCTATACGTTTGCTGCAGGATGTTATATACGGTTGTACGTTAAGTCCAGAAACTACAGGAATTACGAATGTAACCTACGTTTTTAAGTATGCCACCTACATTTTTTTTTCTCAGTGCATAAGTCGAGTGATTACCGTATACTTTGAAGATTGGTCGGATGTAACCAGATCAACCTTTTGTACTGTCGTTGTCTAGAGAATGCTTAAATCGAATATTCAATAGTCTTTTTAATTTAATGACGCTTTTCAACACCAGGCTCTATATATTGGGCATAGTTCTTACCGTTAAATTTGGATTCATTCCTGAGATGACACTGAAAGCATGCGTCCAAACTACTATGCTAATTGGAGATAATATATTAAATGGAAACGTGTGTTGATTTATATAATTGTATTTTACTTTATATGAAAAGCAACTATTAGTAGAAATAGAAAATAAACGTTTTTGTAGAGTAATTGCATTAATTTGAAGTAATTTAACGTTAAGGAAGAATAATCAATTAAATGTTACAAAAAGTTTAATATTCATTAATCTTCTTTGATATTATAGGAACATTACTAAATTTTCGCATATTTCTAGCAAATATTATTTTCCCGTCTAAATTTACCTATAAATCTCCCAATATCGAAAACAAATCGATCATTTAAAATACATAAATAATAGTAATTTAGCCTTATTCTTCTTCTTCCCCTTCAGCGTTGGCAGAATCCATCCCAACCTCCTCGTAATCTTTCTCCAATGCTGATAAATCTTCTCTGGCTTCCGTGAATTCACCTTCTTCCATACCTTCTCCAACGTACCAATGGATGAAAGCTCTCTTAGCAAACATTAGATCGAACTTGTAATTAAGCCGGCTCCAAGCTTCAGCAATTGCAGTGGTATTGCTCATCATGCATACAGCTCTTTGGACTTTGGCTAAGTCACCCCCTGGCACAACAGTCGGGGGTTGATAGTTGATTCCAACTTTGAATCCTGTAGGGCACCAATCTACGAATTGAATTGAGCGTTTCGTTTTAATTGTCGCAATTGCAGCATTGACATCCTTTGGGACAACATCTCCTCTATACAACAGACAACATGCCATGTATTTTCCATGTCGAGGATCACACTTCACCAGTTGATTCGCAGGTTCAAAACAAGCATTTGTAATATCGGAAACGCTGGTTTGTTCATGGTATGCCTTTTCAGCCGATATTACAGGTGCATAGGTTGCCAAAGGGAAATGGATTCTTGGATAAGGAACCAAATTAGTTTGAAACTCGGTTAAATCGACGTTCAATGCGCCGTCGAAACGAAGAGAGGCCGTTATTGATGATACAACTTGACCAATTAATCTGTTCAAATTTGTATACGTTGGTCTTTCGATGTCCAGATTTCGTCGGCAAACATCATAACTAGCTTCATTATCCACCATAAACGCACAATCTGAATGTTCTAGAGTGGTGTGTGTAATCAGAATGGAGTTGTATGGCTCTACGACGGCTGTTGAGATTTGCGGAGCTGGATAAATGGAAAATTCCAGTTTGCTTTTTTTGCCGTAATCAACAGATAACCTCTCCATCAATAATGAAGTGAACCCTGAACCTGTTCCTCCTCCAAAAGAATGGAAAATAAGAAATCCTTGAAGCCCAGTGCATTGATCAGCAAGTTTACGGATTCTATCCAGCACCAAATCAACTATCTCTTTGCCTATTGTGTAATGACCTCTCGCATAATTATTTGCTGCATCTTCCTTACCAGTTATCAGTTGTTCAGGGTGAAACAGCATTCTGTAGGTTCCTGTTCGAACCTCATCAACTACAGTTGGCTCCAGGTCTACCATCACTGCTCTAGGAACATGTTTGCCAGCTCCCGTCTCAGTGAAAAATGTGTTAAAGCTGTCATCTCCACCTCCAAGAATTTTGTCAGAAGGCATTTGTCCATCAGGTTGAATTCCATGTTCCAAGCAATATAGCTCCCAGCACGCGTTTCCCATTTGGACACCAGCTTGACCAAGATGAACCGAAATACATTCACGCATTCTGCTAGTCTTATTAGATGAAATTTTCAACCCAACAAATTAATTCCAACTTTATTATTGTTCAAAGCGTTTGGCTTATCCAGTCCCTTAAAGCTAAATAATGATTACGGCAACTACAGAAACAAAATATATTTCAAACAATAATTGCTGATTTTGTTTCAAATTGTTTGTTGGAAAACAATTATCAAATAATTACTTGAAAATTGGTATGAACTACGAAATTCAATGTCAAATTTAACTAAAGTAAAATTATATTGTGACGGAAATGACAATATTTCAGAAATCAAGAAGAAGTGAACAAGGTTTGTTTTAAAGCAGGAAGAGTAACGCTCCCCACCAAGTGGCTAGAGCTCCTGTATAGAGTTCAATAAGCATTGTAACTACACTTACATAAATGAAATGAAATCTTTGAGTTTTACGTCCCATGGTTATGCCGGTTAGGCTAAAGGAGACGGTGATGATGAGTAATGAATGAAATGGTGGAATGAAGAAAGTGGGAGGAAACGGGAGAACCCCGAGAAAACCCACGCACACGGTGTTTGTCCACCACAAAGTTCACTTGGCGGGGGCTGGGATCGAACCCGGGACCCCTAGCACCAGAGGTGAACGCTCTACCGCTGAGCCATACACTTACATAAATACGAAGTGTACATATACGGCTGGTTGAATTTAATTTTTTGCACATGATAGTATTTCAGGTTTACTATACGTTCTTTTCTTCCTCGATAAAGCAGCTGCTATTTATAATATAAAGGTTTGCTCATATGAAAGAAGACTACAGTAATACTTAAAGAACAGTTGACTACCGAATATGTCAAGTACAGCTAATATTACCTACATATAGTTGACACTGATATTGATACACTGATTGCAGCGCACAACGTTCGATTCCCGCTGCTGACTGTCCTGATTGGGGATCTCCAGTGTTTTCCTTAGTCCTACCAGGCAAATGCCGGCTATTAAACAGGCCTTGGCAGATACCTTCTCAAATCCTTTCCATTGTTATTGTTGTTTTTAGATATCCAGTATAAAGTGGCCTCAGAGCTGTATCCGATGATTGTTAAATACATGAATAAATTTTATCCTTCATATTCTTATCTAATACAATTCAACGCCATTTTTCTGTTATTTACCCCGTGTATTTAAGCTTGTCTCTCTTTCCTATTTTCTTTGATCTGAGACCTTCACGGGCCCTTGAGATGCTGAATCTTCCATGTAGTCTCCTGAATGCATCCTATGTTTACTCTGGAAGAGTAAGTCTACCAGCTATCTCCTGATTCGCTCATCATTAGATCTACGAATCTATTAAGAGTAGAAACTTTATATATTGTAGAAATAATCTCCTTGGGCTCTAGATTACAGATGAGGTAGGAATTTGAGAGATTAGACTCCTAAAGAGGAAAAAGAGGGCTTTAATATTTCTTGGGCGTTCTTCAGATCTCCGAACCTATTGTTAGTAGAACACTGAAATTTTGTAGAAATAATATCCTAGGAGTAATATCGCAAGTAGGTTGTAAGTAAGATGGGGTTTGCAAGATTCGACTGAGAGAGAGGAGAAAAGTAGACACGAAGTTTCTGTTTGGCGTTCTCCAGACTTCCGAAATTATTAGAAGCAGAAAATGGAAGCCGTGTAGAAATAATATCGTACTCCCCTAGGCTACAGGCAAGTAGGGATTTTGTGAGATGCAATTTCTAAGTCTTGAAAGTTTTGTTGCTGCTTTTGTTTTGATCTTCGAAACTATTAGGTATAGAACTCTTAAATTTTGTATAAATAGTTTCGATGTATAGTAGGCTGACGATGTGATTCCTAAGGGAGGAAACTGGAGTGAGTGTTTACATAACTCCTGTAAAATCGAAGTTGCAGAAACAGCTATTATGAAGAGCAGAAAAATATATCTCTCTTTCCATTTTTTTCCAAAAATCTTATTCTTGCAATGCGAAGAACGGGAATTCTACTAATTATATTAAAACATTTTCACTATCTATGAAGAAAGTTATAGAACATATAGATTGCTCATCCTACACCGAAGTGTTTCATCATTTACCATACTCTGTATAACGAATATGCTATATTTTAAAACTTTCTAAACTATAAATGTAACCCTTCTAGTCCTTTATTATTTTTTTTCTTTCGAAACATCAATCTCAAGGACAGTATATATTGTCCTTGATTTCCAGAACTCATTCGATCTGAAACAATCTTGGCGTGGAAGTAGATCTTAATTTTCTTAGTAATCGTCTGTCATATTTTCCTCTACAACCTTTGGTTCCAAAGTTATTTATTGGTCTCAAAGTTTGGGATTGGACATAGTGAAACTTTTAAAACAAAAAAATCACTAATTACCGTTGAAAACAAGGTTAGTGTAAAATAATGGTACAAACCTGTGGAAGTTCAAGTACAATGCAATATGTAATTCCCTTCTTTTTTTCCTTTTTTTCTTTTTGTCTAACATCTTACGATTATGCACAGGGATTAAGGGAGACCGATGATGAGATGGAGAATAAAGGTTGTATTTGGAAAGTTGAGGAAATTAAAGAAGTCCGGGAAAATACTCGCAAATGGTGTTTGTTAATCACAAAATTCATTTCGCATGGGCTGGGGTCGAACCAGGGACCCCACGTATCAGAGGTGAGCGTTCTATCTCTCAACCCCTGCAGTGTGAACTTATAACAAAGATTTGCTAAAAATAAATGATGGGCGAATTTTATCCACAATTGGGGAATTAATTACTTGTTATTAAAATAACATTAATAAGTGAAGACTGAAAAAAACAGCCTGTTCCATTTAGAGAGTTTCGCTAGTAGTTTTACTTTAGCGCCTGTTCAAACCAGCAAAAAATCAATTAGTATTTATTAATTTAGTGTAACCTTGTTAGGTAAGTTGTATTCTCGACTGAAAAATGTGTTAAATACAAATATCAACTCATTACTTTTAGTACCAAGCGCAACCGGAGAAGTCGGTTTGCAACTAGCTCCATCTAGTAGAAGGATGATTTTTTAATTCACATTTTTCGAATAAATACAAATATCTGGTAATACCATGTACACTTCTGTAACAAAAATCTAGATGACCTTTCAGAGTCAAACTTCAAACATGAAACCTAGATCCTCACGACCCTCGCTTCTGCGCTTGCAGGCAAATTTCTTTTCCCTTCATTCTGACACAGAGTAACATGCATAATCTTACAAGAGCAATAGACTATCTAGACATTGGCAACAAATAAATATATAATTGGTCTCACACAATACAATCATAACATATGACAAAAAGAAGTATACGTTGGCACATACAATACAATCATAACATATGACAAAAAGAAGTATACGTGTATGTATGATATATAGATAGATAGAAGTCAAAACTTACCACACTAGACGATATGGGATGATTTAATCCTATAGGGAAAGGATCATCAAGAAAGTCGGAGCTCTTTCGAAGTTGTGCTTTGGCACTTGCTTCCGAGCACCCGAGGCAATCATACCATTGAGTTGAGTGCTGGTATTGTTCGATTATGTGGTGAAATATGTCTATTCATCAGATTTTTAATTGAATTTTTGGGGGGAGGAGATCTGCTGATTTAGCGTATCTTATTCGTTTGTTGCATCTTGTAGTGTTTTCAGTGTTAGGAGATATTAAGTTATTCGCCAACATGGGATTTATGAAGGATTTGATTTTAACTCATTTTCGAACTCCGTTATCGAATTTCACGCCTCATGCTAGTATAATGTATCAGTGGTTTGAAGACAAGTTTTCTCATATTTTTGACAATACACGTGTCCCATAAAAATGTGCTCAGTATTTATTGACATCACATACTTCCTGTTTTGTTACAAATTGTATGCGGGAAAAGTCAATCTACTACATAATTTAATTACCTTTTGTTAATTTACTCTATTAGACCTGTAAATATGTCAATGAGCACCATATTCGAAGTTAAATTTGTAATAGCCAGTTAAACTGTAAGTACATTTTTATGGGACACCCTATATTTGAGCGTTTCGCCTAATAGTAATTCTGAAGAATAATTTATATATGTTAAGTTTGTAGGTTTATAGTCTTATGAACAGTTCGCTAGTAAAGCTCCTCAGTCAGTTGAGGTTTATCAAGGTGATGGTAATATAACCAGTATCAGAATCATGTCGCCACTAATCCGGTTAATTAATACATGCCTATGATTTTCGTATAAAGGGTCCGTTGTCATTATTGAAGGAACATTTTTGAACATATGGAACAGTGGTTCCTCAGTTGTCGAATGGACCGTTTAGGACCGCGATTGACAGTGATGCCAGGATTGCTCATATGAAAATACATGAAGATATTTCGTCTCCCATTATAGTACATAATTGTAAAGTGAGTGGGAAATATGATAGACATCCTATTACTTGTTTCCACTGCCAATCACATTTCCATACAATTTTCATGTTTCCCGTGAAGAAACCGAAAGTCTGTTGGAATGATCCCTTCAAATAACCAAGTTAGAAAAAAAGCAGTGATCGTCTACCTACCAGTGTTTAACTCGATACCAGTTTCTGGCATCATCGGCCCCTTAACGGAGCATATAAGCTTACCGTTATTGCACGACAGGCAACAGTTTCCAGAGCAACCCATTTCGCAGAAAATGACACTATAAATTCTCATTATCTCTTACTCTGTTTGTTCTGATGTGTATTAACAGGCAGATGGAGCGACGGATATAGCCGTTCTATAGAACTTCCATTATGTTTGCATGGCATAGGTTAAAAGCCTAAAACAGTTTCTCTTTACCTCTTACTCTTCTTACTCTATGACAATCAACTGAATTCTCAAATGTTAGATTTCTGTCAATTGTGATTACAGCAGATGGATTGTACCTAGCTTTTGGGTGCTGAATCCATATCACAAGACCATCTTTTCCACAATTCACAGTTTTCTTATGTAGTGATTAACACTGAAACCGGAAAGGATAGATTTAGACCTGTTCCTGTTGATATAGAGGAGTCACTATGAAGGTAAAATATATTCTTGACACACCTAATCCACATAAAAAAAAAGTTTCTCGATATATCTTACCGTTTTTGTTTTGATACTTGTCGAGACTAGTGGATGGACGGAGAACATAATTTTCAATAAAACTTCGTGTCCTTAAGCATAACATAGTTTGAACCTCTAAAACAGATTAATCTTGACAAAATTCTCGTGTAAGAAACAGCATACTCAATCCACGATGCTTGGGAAATTTGGAATAATATTTTAGAACATCGGTTAAAGAAGGAGAAGGATGAAAAAGAGGATTAGAGGCGGATTAATGGAGTAAGAGAATAAAGGGTGCACAAAGAAAAAAGTGCTGAAGAAATCATCTTTACTATTATCAATATTAACTGAAGAAGTATTTGATATTTCATGTACTTTCGGAGAGGTTTTTGTTGCTCTAAAGGAAAAAAGGGAAAAAGTGTCCTACGACTAGGGAAACAAATTCAAAGTGAGAAATAATAAAATGAGTTTTAAAGAAAAATATTATAGTAAAACACCATTAGCATCATTCTTGGTGTTAATATGATTTAACAAAATTACCCAAAACTACAAGACAAACAGTAGACTTTATCGTTTGCGTAACTATTTGAGAATTATAAGAAATATTGAACATTAACGAACAATAATTATTTGACCAATGGAAGTAACATGTAATAAAAAATTAATGATCAGATGCAAAATCTTACAAAAATATATCTCTACAATTCCGCTTTCCACAACTCAAAAAAACGTTCGTTTCGTGCTGTTCTTAAAGTCCAATTTCACATTCAGAAGAGACAGTGAATTGATACCTTCATAAATGAATATTATAAGGTATCAATATTTTCAAAAGTATTTATGTTTTTAACACAGAGAATTCTGTTATTATTTTTTAAAAATATTTGCTACATACTGTGGGATTGTGGTAACATTATGGCGGCATTTTCAATGGCATCAAAGTTTCTACTTGTTGACAGATTTGTGTTACAGGACACGTAGTTTAAATTTGAAAGTATGAATGGAAATAATATATATAACTGAAGAAATTAAATAATATGAAATAGACAACAGTTTTTCACATCAGCATCTTATCGCTCCCAGACTCTCTGATTTAGCCAGGACAGTCCTGAATTTGCATTAGCCGTTCCCCCAAAATTTGTTCAAACTTGAAATATCACGGTTTTGCTTCAAAACATATGTTAATATCATTTGTATATAATATTTTAGTCACTTTCAGTGATTATTGACTTACTATTTAATTAATTATGTTATTTCAGCAAATATCAAGAGCATAATTCTGACTACACGGTAAATTTTCATACTGTGTTCCTTTAGTCTGAAAATATGGGAGCCCCTACATATGAGCAAGTGGTGTACACATTTAACTGTTGTATAAGGTTCCTCTTGAGACAACTTCTTTCACATTATAAACACTTTTGTCAGTTTTCTGCAAGGTAACTGAAGTAGTCAAGAAATCCTTCTGGACAGTTGGGGAAGGCTTCTCGACAGTCTTTACCATTTTCTCCTAATATCTGAGCTTCCATATATTCTGCATGGTCTATATCGTTTTCATACAATGTGTCAGATGGCCTGTAATGATAATAAATAATAATAATACATGATAAGTTTTTAAAAATGTACAAGTAACTCTACAATATTGTTAGCGTTTAGTGAAAAAATGTTCAAAGATGAGAATACTAATCGATACAATTCATTGAGCTGAACAAAATGATTATTCATAAGTGTAAAACGTCATGTGTGCAGAAGAAACCTAATTTCTTTGTAAATTTAAAAATGAATGCTGCCCATTTACGAGAACCATGCTGCCCATTGAGGTGTACCCCCATTAAACTTTTTATTATGGCACTAATACGACGACAAAGCATAGTAGAGGTAATGGAATATATAAAGTATAACGATTAAATTTTAATTTGTATTTAACTAAAATATTATCGAAAGATAAGACTATATCAGTCGATAGATCAAGTCATGATAAACGAAACAACATGTTTGTGGCTAAGCTCATATGCGTATTTTTCGAGAAAATTGAAAAAAACAAAACAAAACAAACAAACAAACAAAAAAAAAAAAAAAAAAAACGAACCATTGTGGCACTGAAAAGTATGTCATTAGATGCCAACAATAGTAGGCAGTTTTTAAATTTGCTGAAATAAAGTATTACGTATATTATGTATTGTATGTGTAGCAAATTACACTGTTAACGTAACAGATTGTATCTATTGTTCTTGCTTCTTCCTAATGGTGGAATATACTTACTTACGCATATAGTACCTGTAATTAAATCTGTGAATGGAAAAAGGAGTATATTACAAAAATAATAATAATAATAAAAAAAAAACATTCTTCAATAACAATTTCCGTACAATTAAATATCCAAATTCATTACGTTTTTGGTTTGTGAGAGATGGAAAGTCTTACGCTACGAACATCCCATACAAATATTTTCGTGTAAGCAACACTGTTTCCGGTAAGATGTCTTATTTTTTTTCCTTTTCACAATTCAATTGATATATCCTTAGATATCAATTCAACATAGCTAACATTAAATGTTATTATTATTATTATTGATTAACGACTTACTTATAAAAGTCACAAAATATTTGTATTAATATCTTTCTTCACACTTTTATACTACTGCTTATCAAAATTTCAATACCAATAGAAACATGTGTGAGTGGAAAACTTTATGCAAGATATTCGTTACATGACAGTACATTTCTACCAGGGAAACAATAAAACCACGTTCCATCACTGTTTGTTATTCTATAAAGTAACACTAATTAATTAAAATTTTAAAAAATCAGTAAATGTCGGAAGAACGATTATGCATAAAATTATGATTAACAGTAGCTAAATTATGATTTCAAGCTGTTACTTTTTAACATGTGAAGATTCTTGTTACCATGAGTTTCAAATTGGCTGAGTGTACGTTAGAAATCTTATCAGAGTAAAGCTGCCAATCCAGGAATTAGCAACCAAATGTATTAAACACAACTTCCTTGCTTATTTCAGTGTGGATTGCAAATCCAGAATTATTTATAATCTAGCAATGTAAGGTAAATATATCAAATTCCAGCTAACTCAACTGGAGAATTATAAGATTTGAGAGAAAAAAAGAACTGAATGCTTTAAAGAAATTAGAAATTCGTTACCTATTGACCTTACATAATAAGCAAAACAAGTTTTCAGCAGATTATAATATTTAGATTACAATATGTGATATAGTAAACACGAGGGATCCTGGAAAAATTTTTGCAAACTACTACTTACAGTAGCATTAGCGTTCAGATAGATCTTTCCATGTTTAAATTACCTTTGATTTGAGCCGTTCATTTACTATTCACAGAAATTTGAAGAAGTACCTCAGAACCACTGTTTGAAACGCATCATTGCTTCAGACAATAAAAATTGTTAATCACACACCTTGTATTTCATGTGCTGAATGAGGTGAATATGAATAATAATTAATTTGACGCTTTTACTAAATTAAATTAATAGTTTGATGTGCTTAATGTTAACTGGAGTTGCGGTGGTGAAGTATGGTGTGACGATCTGGATTTGTTTTAAGCAGTTCATGCATGCCCTCTGGCAAACAAAATGTTCTTTATCATTCTGCTTTTACAATCTTCGATCTCAAAAAAAAAAAAAAAAAAAAAAAAAAAAAAAAAAAAAAAAAAAATGGTTGCTACCAGGGCTGGATTAGCCCATCTGGAGGCCCGGAGTTAGGAAAAATATGTGGCTTGTGCTTGTTGTGAAAGTACAGTAAGGAAGTTAAGGGAATATGTTTCATAGTTTTCGTCACATTTTATTTTATGATGATGATTGTATCTTCATGATTCTTTCTAGATGACCAGTTGAGATTTTGATCAGAAGGGAGGCCCCTGTCCATATGGAGGTCCGGGGCTATAGCCTCCCTAAGGCCCCCCTTAATTCGGCCCTAGTTGCTACACATCAGGCTTAACTGAAGAAACAAGCAATCATTTGCTAGACAGCATTTCTCGAACGAATCACTTTCGTTGACTTCATATATTCAGGTGACTACGTATTGCTTTCACCTTAATCTGCAAGAATGCCTGCATCTTATGGTATATCACATGGCGACCTTTCTTACTCATTTCAAACCCAGCATCAACATTACTGGCAACAAGAGAAGTGGATGGGCGGCATTCGTGAATTCATTGCCCTAAAAGGTTCACGAGAAATTCCCCCTTTCTGAAACAAAATTACCTCTTGAAACACCTGTTTAAAATAAACGAATCTACTAAACAAACAATCAAACATGATTTAAATACAGAAAGATCTATTCTTCCAAAGTTTATAATATTGGAACCCTAGCGTCACTGTAAGAAGTAGTTTGCACAAACTTTTCCAGCATTTCTCCTACCAGCGCATTACTATCAACACAATACATAATATGCCAATTTCTGCATATCTAGGTGGGGAGGGGGGTCAGGCATGTGTATTTCGTTGTCAGATAACCAAGCAAAGATCCAAGGATAGACATCCAGATCCTGTGGGGTTCAAGTAAACTTTGGAAGGTCTTTCCATTTCTTTCTTGAAATATCGTTTTTTACGATATATTTTTTAAACAGAGGTACCAACAGGCCCGTATCCTTGGGGGGCAAGAGGGGGCCGGGCCCCCCTAATTTTTTCTTGGCCCCCCTAAAATTTTCATGGAAGGCTTGCAAAAAATCTCGATTAATTCTATGTGTAAACACTAAGAATAAAATTAAAAGAGATGTAAAAGAGATTACTCCAAGAATTTTTCCATTTTAACTATTTGATGAACACTTCTAAACATATTTTAAAGGAGTTAAAGTATAGTTTATCAGTCTTCTCGAATCTCGATATGAAATTACACAATACATATTGAAGCAAGTTTTTACGAAAAGAAGGAATATGTTCATAATACTTCATGCCACAGTTGTAATAGCGATCTGGGAGGTAAGAGACGAAGTGTGAAGTATTTACTGCAAGCCAAATCATAAAAACAGGAGCAGGAACAAAGCATTTATTTTTTGTCAATTGCAGTAACGGTGGTAGGTTATTCTTATTCTATTATGTAGTTGTACTGCATACATGCATTGCAAAATCCTTGTCAACAGCAAACCTGAGATTAACTGTGGAACAATTAGTTGTGAATTGAATTAAGAGCTCCGAGTTCCGTTAAAGACGATTGATTCTAGTAGGGTCCAAATTATTGTGGTGTGATATGTAAAACAAAAACTTTGGTGGAACATTCACCGTAAAAATTATTGTTGAAAAGACTTAGCTAGTTTTCATATAAAAACGTTGCAAATTGGAACTATTTCTTAGTCGCGTACGCGTAATAATGTTGTAATTCAACATGAAAGAAGAAGTGATGCTTTTAGTCGATACTAGATGGGTGGAGCGTTTTACTTACATTGAGAAAAATCCGTTTTCTGGACAGTGGTATATTGTATAAATATACGGAATCCTCTTGCTTACTACAAAAATCAGAACGGAGCATATGTTATCCGTATGCTACATCGGCACTGCTCTTAGGTGTTACATTATGCCGTTGCAGGATGTCTGATGTCTAACAGTCTTCCTTATATTACATACATATATGTATGTTACCTTCGTCAGCTATATGTTATATACGTCCATTTGTATGTGAGATCCTGACAGCCTATATTGTTTCATACGGAAAGTATGTATAGATGGAATACTTATACAGAAAATATTATAAAGCACGCGTCTTCAGTTGTACGCTTGCTGTACGTTAAGTCCAAAAACTACAGGATTTACAAATGTAACCTACGATATTACGTATGCCGCATACATTTTTTTCCTAAATGTGGGTTTGAATAACATTATAGTATTTTTTGTTTTAGCTGTTTTGGTATCTATCTTCTTGGTATAGTGTGCAGGTGGTTCATTTATATAAAACGAGTTTAATTTAATATTTTAAACAAGAACTTAGTATAAATATTAAATAAAAAATACAATTGTAATTGTAAACAAGGGAATTACTTCAAAGTTACCCGTCCACCTAATTTTCAACAAAAAACAATAAAATCTACAATCATCAATTTCTACTTAAACTTTACTCATTTTTTGTTCTGTTACGTTACCTCGAAGGTGTGAGTACGGGGGAGGAACCACAATTTCATATGGAAATCCATTATTAACCTAAAGGGGAGACTGGCGGGCCGCGTGGAGCACGGTTGTGGATAGTTAATGGGGATTGCGGAGTTGAGAGAGAAGAACGAGCGAAGCGAGAAGCCGAAGTAAGGTGGGATAACACACTACTAGTTACTTAGGTTAGGTTATGTCTACTTCGCACTTACCTTAGTACGT
This sequence comes from Thermobia domestica, assembly GCF_964235325.1. NCBI lineage: Eukaryota > Metazoa > Arthropoda > Insecta > Zygentoma > Lepismatidae > Thermobia > Thermobia domestica. The sequence continues at coordinate 69,250,915 of NC_137465.1, read as the reverse complement.
ACTTAGGTTTGTAGAGCTATCCTATCTCAAGCAGAAACTCGTGAACGATTGTTGGTGGTCTTTGTTCTTTCTCTAATTAAGCCATGAATATTCAAAAGATTAACCTCATTCTCAACATTATGCTTTACAAATGTTAGTACTATCAATTCACATCCAGAGCAAAGACTCTGTACACTTGCAGGCATGTTTACTCGAAAATTATCCACAATCCAACAGTCCTGAACATGGGCGGCGATTAGGGGGGCAAAGGGGGGCAGTTGCCCCCGCACTTTTTTGAAGTAATCAATTAATGTATATAGTTTCATTTGGAAATGTAACGATTTTGTATGTGTTACTGATTAATAGGAAAAAATGCTGCCATATAATATTTGCTGTTGCGTGAATACGTATTGGTTGTCTTCCCGTGGAGTAAAGAAAGCTACAGTAATTGCGTTTTAATCGCTACAGAAAATAACCTCAAAAAATAACCTATTGGAGCACAATTTCAGCATACTTTCATTTCTTCTTACAAGGGCTCGATATGTTAGTGAGCCGCTTTGAAGCTAATCGAAAGAACATTATGCAAAAAAGTAGGGCCTATTTCACAAGTTATTCTTTAATTGCACAAAAATTGACAGTTCCTAAAATGTCTTTTCTTCTTTCTAAAGTAAGGAATATCGATTAAAAAGAGCGTGATAAGAAACAACTTCTACCTTTTCCATTGTTTTGTAGTGTAATATATGAGTGAAGTGTTGTGTTTAAGGATGTACGAGTGTATGTACAATAAAATTTAGTAAATTGAACATAATTCTAGGTTTTAAGTTTATTTTGTATAACTGAAGTGTGGATTGATTCTAAGTATTGTTGTGTTTTGATGTGTTCCAAGAAAGTGAAAACTGCACCTAATGGCAACGAACATATTTCAAGAAGTTGCAAAAGCAAATATTTCTTTAAATATCGTAGCATATGCTTGTAGTATTTACTGCCTTTCATTTTCTAAGAGTAATAACATACATTTAATAGCATGTGTGGAATTAAATATTAAGTTTTTCATTAATCCTCAGTTTCAATATAACTTTTGCAAAACAAGCATCATTATTCATTACTATGATTAATATTATCCTTTCTATTTATTTGTTTTGCAAATTTATTAAATAATCTGATCACACAATTTTCCAGACAGAATTTTAAGATGTTCATGAGCAAGGAATCAAATCTCTTCTTACACTTTCGTTGTTTAAGAGTACAAAGGGCAAGTATCTACTTGCGTTGTTCTTCTCAATTTACTTAATAAACTATTATATACGATATACGGTATTTTAACTGAAAATACAGTATCCTATTAGTTATACAACCTTTCGTCAAACAAAATGTTAGAAACAACCAGGAAAACTAACATTTATATACAAATATTCAGATCATGTCTTGCCCCCTCACTTTTAACGTCCAACCGCCGCCACTGGTCCTGAACCTAGAGACAAGTAGTTCCCTCTACTTGCGAATTAGTACCGTCTTTATAACCGCTTATCAAAAGGTATTACACATAAATTACGCTTCACTTATATGTTATCAAACACACAAGCAATCAAATTATCAATTTCTTCTAGGTAAATTTTCAAAATTTTGATAAAAACGGAAGGGCAACTTCGCAAGTTAACCCTAAACAAGAGCCTAAGTAAAGTTGAATTTCCTTATTTAACAGTAGATCATCTCTCGTTTTTGACCTTAATGTTAGTATTACATGTGAGACTATTAAAACATTTATATTTTAATACTAATTCGTGTAGTTAGCAGAGATGGAGTGGGTCAGTGGGTCGGTGGGTCAGTGGGTCAAGTGGGTCAAGTTTTCTGAGTGGGTCAGTGGGTCAGCAGCATGTGACCCACGGTGACCCACCACCCACCGTGACCCACTGCGACCCACCACCCACCGTGACCCACTGCGACACACCGACTCAGTATGATCTACCGACCCTCTCTGCTCACTGCATTGTAGACAGTATTTTCTGAAGACTGGTAAATTTGTCTCCGTTTTACTTTCAAGACCTTCATTTTCCTTCCTTTTCCACTTGTTTTTGTCTACTTACCTAGGTGAGTATATCTAATCATGTTAAAAAAGAACTTCAGGCACTTTTGGATATTGATATTTTTAATAGTAATAATAGCAATAGGACTTACACTACAACTTGGATTTCGAGATCTGTGAGTTTTTAGAGGAGCCAACTACTGGAAAAAATACATTTTTGAATCACTGTAATATATAAATTATTACATGTATATAAAAATTGAATGTAACCATGTGTGCCTGATCATGGTCAAATTGCAAAGTCAAATGAAATTACTTTTGGTACATAGTTAGGCCTTAATCCAAATTGGGATGTTATATTGCTTGTATTATAATGCATAATATCCTAAGGAGGTAGTGAGGATCCGAATTTTTGCGAAAAAAAAAATGAGTATCTCGCAAGCCGCTAAACTTACGGAGCTGAAATTCAGTGTATTAACTCTTTATTGAAAATAAACAGAATGTGTCCTAGCATTTTTTTAAATTCTCCTTTATGTGTGTGTGTGTGTGGGGGGGAGCACTTTCTATATATGGAAAATTGGTAGTGAGTTGGTTTGTAAAAATGATCGAAAACGATCGATGTTATTTAAGAAAAAAAAAAATCAGAAACAAAAAATACAGTGCTTGGCTTCATATATCCATTGCTTTGTGCTATAATAATTGCTGAAGCTTATGTTTATTATATGGAGTGCTTACAGCACAGAGCAATCAACCCATAAAGTTATGACAAAAGTAAGCATAGAATTTGTACTGTAAGCTTAATTACACGGAAATTTTAAGTTTAGATTGTACACACAATTGTGTGGAAAATTTTACACTTTTTTCCCTTTACGTTGGTCTACTTACTTTGATTTTTAACTTTGAAATTTCATCCTTTTTCCACTGAAAAGTATTGATAATTCAACAAGGAAATACTACTACTACTATGATACTATGATAATTTAATTGAAATTCATCGTAATTTTGCACATGGCAAACAGCAGTTTGGTAATTGAAGAAGGAGGGAAATTACCATTCACCTCTGAACACTTTCCAGGAACCTCGTTCCCTTTCGCTTTCTAGACGGGGGAGGGAACTTGGTAATGGCATCAAACCTTCCTGCGTAATTACAAAATTTAAATTTATAAACAAATAAGAAATAATAAGTTTATCAGGCTTTAATTGATAATTTATTCACAAGATTCCTTGTCAAAGGCGTGGTAGATAAAGTTTCTGTTCTCCATGAGTCGACATTGCCAACTGACATGGTCGATATGAAAAAGATGTTGTATGGTGATAGAGAGATGATACTTCTTGCTGAGTATTTCAAACATGACCAAGAAAAATCGTTATCAGACTTAAGTCTAACAAGTAGATTGTCGATAAGAAGTTGTAGAAATCGGGTAGAAGTATTATCAATTTCCACGACAGAGTGCGAACGGGGATTTCCCATTATGAATTTACAGATGACTGATATTAGAAATAGACTAAGTGCTCAAACATTGTCTAACTTCTTGCTCATCAATGTTAATCGCCCACCGCTAGACAAGCTCAAAGTAGACGAGCTAGTTATTTCTTGGCTGAAGGATGGACATCATTCCACTGCGGATGATTTACCGCTAAAAAGTTACCAACAGGAAATAAATCCGATTTCAGATTTGTTTTAAGGTGGAAAATTACGAGTTACGGAAAATGTATACTTGTATTACTAATGGCTTATTTGTGTTATTCAACTTTGTACCTACTTTTTAGTAACTCTCTTCTTTGCTTTAGGTAAACTACTTTGAATAAATATTCATAGTAATTGCAATTATGCATATTTGTAACTTAAATTTAACGTGGTGTTTTAGTGATTACACAAATTACAATTATGAGCATACTTTACGGAAATGCTCTCACATAGGGTACCCGAGCACCTTTATACCCCATGAACAGCTGATTTTTCATGTCTTTTGTGAGAAAAATACTGTGAACTGAGAAACCATAACCTTTTCCATATTATACAGGGGTATTTTCCTGCGAATAGAAGTTTCTTGTGGAATGCGTTCAGAAATTAACATTTCCAAGAATAAAGAACTGGCAGGATCTTAAAAACCTTAGTGGGTGGTAATCGGAACTGTCCGAACAATCATATCCTCTTATTAGTGACATTGTAACTTAACTTATGTTCAACGACGTTGCCATAGCTTTGGTCCCCATTACACTGTGATTAATGGCTCACACATTGGGTTCTTTCTTTCTATATAGAGAAGGGGGAAATAAACAAACACTGACCAACTTGCCTGCATATATAGATCATTCCTTCTCAATGGAAAAAGAAATATTCTGTTAAAAGCAGGTTGAAAGTGTTACTATTTTCTTCGCCAAAACATTTGAGACATTCCATTCCATATTCATATGACTGAGAAGATCAGCTTTTGCTCACCCCCTATTTTTGCCGAGAGCTGCCGTCCAGTTTGAATTTTGTTCCTCTCCAAAGGAAGAAGGAAGATTTTTCCACTCAAAGTGTCAAATAACAAAACAACACAAACCATTCGGAGTTTCCACGCTACTTTTTTTTTTCTTTTTCGCCAAAACCTTTCTCAAGTGACAGAGAGGAATACGCACTCTCCCCTCTGGTCGAAAATTGTCAGCTAGCTTGAATTTCTTGGCAACACCGGATTTCGGAGAAAATGTTTGTTTTACTACCATGTAGTGGGAGGAGAAGGTTAATAGGTCAATTTTCCATACCTCCCCCAAGCTTTTTAAGACGTTTCTAAAACTTTACTCTCTTAGTACAAGTATATTTTAGGCACACACTAATTTCCCCCCACCTCGAACTGTTTCAATTTCCTCACTGACAAACACTTTACCATTTTATATCGTAAAGGTCAGATTCACCGTTATTGTAACAGATTGGTGCTTGAGCGATTGACTAGAAATTCAAACTCCGATTAGTGACAATTGCACAGTCTTGTTCTATTACAAGTGTAAACTTTAGTCAGTTCAGAAGAGGCCGTGGATCGTGTTCAGAGTTGATGACGATGGATTTTGGTGTCAGAGTAGGTCAAAGTGGATGAGAGCGGTTCATGGTGGGTGGTGGGTCAGAGTGGGTCACGGTGGGTGGTGGATCATGGTGGGTCGTGGGTCAGAGTGGGTCATGGTGGGTGGTGGGTCAGTGGGTCGTGGGTCATAGTGGGTGGTATGTCAGTGGGTCGTGGGTCAAGTTTTCATTGACCCACGCCAACCCATTTAATAAAATTCAAGTTTTTTTCATGTAGATTTCAGAATGTTAACTTAATGTGTGTGTGTAAGGAGGGATAATAGAATTAAGTAGAAGCAAAATACTTAAACATTCAAAAGCAGATATGATGAATTGCTGATGTTACTATTTGTTGAACTATAATATGGTTGGCTCGGCCGCCCCCTAACTTCTACCGGGCCCCCTCTACATTTCTGGGCTTGCTACGGGCCTGGGTACCAAAACTGTTTTAATCTATGACATAAAGTATTTTATATTACTGTCAATAAGTAGGCTAAATTTTGGTTGGTTGCTCAACTTGAATTTAGAGATTGTCAGATTGATCACTAGTTAACAAATTTAAACTTTTTGTTTGTTACATGAGAAAAATCACCTGATCTCAAAGGAACTTTTTGCGCTGAATTCGAATATGCACTCGGTTTCTCTCCATCACGTACAGTTTTCCCGTAACAGAGGGATTTTCGGGAAATTCCCTCAAAAATTTCCCTTTTTCAGATATTTTATTCCCCTAGCTCCTGTCCCCTTGCATATAGTAACATAGAAATTATACCTAACTATACCTTGATTTATGTTTAATAAACCCTAAAAGTTTCGTAAAAATCGCTTTGTTCTCTCTAGAGAAATAAATATATTTGTATGTATACTGTGTGCACTGTTTATTGCACCTGATAGTAATGCTTTCAGATCTCCTGAGTTGGGGTAAAAACGATTTGCTTTATTACTACAAACACAGACATAAAAATGAATATTTACAATAGTCAACAACACACTTGTATTGCTCTCTGTAAATTAGAAACGTGTATAAAAATAGAATGTAATTCCAACGGATATTTTTTTTAACGTACAGTATATGTATATCTTAATACATATATATACAATTCTCCAAGTTTATTCGTTTTGTTCATGAAATGGTTATCAATATTTGTTATCAAATGTAACAGAATGCAAAAGAAAGAAAGAATGGAATACAGACTCATTGTTGACAACAATGAACTAACGCAGTCTGAATTTTCCACTACGGTATCGTTTCCCCCCTCCCCCCGCGCATTTCTTTCTTTCTTGTGTTCTTGACACCTGGTGAGGGAGTTTTGTACATTTTTATATTGACGTGTGGTTTAACACTACTTCACTTTCAAAGTTGTCTTTGCTGCTAAGAGTGCTTTCATGTTTGATCTTAACGGCATTATACCCAACTAAGACCAGAAGTTTAGTTTGTGATCAGTACAATGGCGTCAAGAGGACGGCGTTCGTGTGTTAACTCACTAAATAGTTTTTGTTATGTGTGTGGCCAGTTTGTAGTTAATGGACGGTGTAGATCCATTACGCCATCGGTGAAACTAGCATATTATATATATTTCGGATGTCATGTGGGAGATCAGGACAAAACTTGGGCACCCAACATAATTTGTGCGTCGTGCTACGTCACTTTACTTGCATGGGCCAAAGGGAAACGGAGGTTCATGAAATTTGCTGTACCAATGGTGTGGAGAGAACCCACCAACCATCTGGATGATTGTTATTTTTGTCTCACAGTAGTTAAGGGACATTCTAAAGAAAGCAAATACACAATAAGTTATTCCAACGTTAAATCCGCAATTAGACCTATTCCGCACGGGGATGAACTTCCACTTCCCGAGCCCCCTACCAACTGGGAAGAGATATGGCCAAAAGTCTCTGATGATGATCATGACCTTGATGAACCATCGACATCAACATGTACATCCAAGGATCCAACGTTCATCCCTGACTGTGTTCGCGAGCCACATTTCATCCGGCAATGTGAACTTAATGACCTAGTCCGTGATTTGCACCTGACAAAACAAGAGGCGGAACTTCTGGGATCAAGGCTCCAGCAGTGGAACTTATTGGATGCAGAAACGAACATATCAGTGTACAGGAAAAGGCATGTTCAATTTTCAAGCTATTTCTCAATGCAAGATAATGTGTGCGTATGTACAGATATAAATGGGTTGATGGCGGAGCTAGGAATTCCTTACGTTCCAGAAGAATGGAGGTTATTTATCGACGCGTCAAAGGTCAGCCTTAAAGCTGTCCTTTTACATAATGGAAATAAAAAAACCTTCTATACCATTTGCGCACTCAGTGAAGATTAAGGAATCCTAAGACACCATGTCAACTTTGCTTAATCTTATAAATTACAAGGACCATTGTTGGCAAATATGTTGTGATCTCAAGGTAGTTGGTATTTTATTAGGACTGCAGTGCGGTTACACGAAGTACCAATGTTTTTTATGTTTATGGGATAGCCGACCTGATGACAAACATTATGAAGTGAAGGAATGGGAACCTAGAGTGAATTACGTACCTGGAGAATGCAACGTCAAATACGCTCCTTTGGTAGATCCTAATAAGATATTACTACCGCCACTTCATATCAAGTTAGGACTTATGAAAAACTTTGTCAAAGCCATGGACACATCTGGTGAAGGTTTCAAGTATTTGCGAGATAAGTTCCCTAACCTGAGTGATGCTAAGATTTCAGCGGGAGTGTTTATTGGTCCCCAAATTAGGAAATTAATGCTTGATGATAGCTCTGACAGCAAGTTAAACAGTGCTGAGCTAGCTGCCTGGACAGCATTTAAGTGTGTTGTGCGCAACTTTCTGGGCAATAACAAAGCTGAGAGTTACACAGAAATCGTACAGGACATGATACAGAAATACAAAGAGTTGGGTTGTAGGATGTCTTTAAAAATCCACTTTTTGCACTCTCACCTCAGCTTCTTTCCTGCTATCCTAGGTGCTCTCAGCGACGAACAGGGGGAAAGATTCCACCAAGATATAATGGCAATGGAGAAAAGGTACCAGGGACGATGGGATCCTTCAATGATGGGGGACTATTGTTGGGGTCTTGTTAGAGAATGCAACATTTCTTACAAAAGAAGGAAGTAGTGTACGTTTTTGTAACCCAATGGAAGTTTCATATATTGTGATAGTTTTGATTGTCTTTTCATGACCTTTTGGTACATTTGTATTATTGTTTATTGTAAATTGTCACACTTGTAAATTATATTGTATTATATTTTATATATGTGTTTGTGGTAATAAAGCAAAACGTTTTACCTCAACTTAAGAGATCTGAAAGCATTACTATAAGGTGCAATAAACAGTACACACAGTATACATACAAACATATTTATTTCTCTAGAAAGAATAAAACGATTATTACGAAACTTGGAGGGTTTGTTAAATATGAATCAAAGAATACTTAGGTATAATTTCTATGTTAGTATATGCAAGGGGACAAGATCTTGGGGTGTAAAATAAACGAAAAGGGAAATTTTTGAGGGATTTTCCCGAAAATCCCTCTGTTACGGGAAAATCGTACGTGATGGAGAAAAACCGAGTGCATATTCGAATTCAGCGCAAAAAGTTCCTTTAAGAACAGGTATTTCCTTTTATGTAACAAAACCTTTGTTAACTAATGTAATTCTTATTTTTAAGTAAGCATTTTCTCTGGAAACTACATACGTACTTAAATAGAAGATGTAAAATCTCTCCAATTAGGCCTTCTTCATGTAATGGAGTTTCAGCAACTTCACAAATAGTTCTCATTACACACTCTCTTCCACTCCACCCTAAGCTGCAACGAAAAATGGTCTTTATGTATTAAGTAGAAACATATTTATATTGACTTTAGTTTAACACCGAACACTCACAATGGCCTCCATAGAAGAGATCAAGAAGAACCATTTTGATCTTGGAAATCTTTTCTTGATTCAAATTGTAAATTGTAATCCACATTGATGCTCTCCAAATACACTGTCTAAGTGCTACAGTAGTAACTGAGAACACATTGTAGCATATTCATCAGTATGAATATTCGTGAAAAATATTGTAGTCCGTTTTCCCATTGCTTTATAAAGGTAACCAAGAAAGTTCTGTCGCTTTTTCATCCACCACCTTCGAACATCGATATGTCAACTAACACTTACCTGGAAGATAAAAAATAGTCCCCATCAGCATCGACGACTTTCTGTCAACGTTCTGAAAGGCCCTGGATTCCACCGCAGTAGAACATGTTGGGCCATGAAGACAAGAAGGTATCAAATGCATTTTGCACCTCTACTAGGGATTTGAACTAGCGTTGTCTAAGGTGATTGTTCAAGGAATGGAACAGGTGACAATCGGATGGTGCAATGTCCGGGAAGTATGGCGGATACAATAGTGTTTCCCATACAAGGAGTAGAATGGTGTACCTGGTCTCGTGCTACTAGCCACGTGCTACTTATCGTTGTCCTGTAATAAGGGAACGCATTTGCGTTCAGAAGTGCTGGCTACAGAGTTTTGAGTTTTTCTTGAACTCGGCTCAACTGTTGACAGTATACAGTTGCATTGATGCACTGACCAGCTGGTGGCAGTTCCCAATGCACGATGTCGCGAGCAGTCCAGCAAACACACAGGAGGAACTTCTTCTGGTGCAGTGCTGGTTTCGACTGTTTTGGAACCGGTTCATGGGAGACTAGCCAATGGCGACTGAGCCGTGCAACTTCGTACAGGACCCACTTTTCATCATTTGTCAACACCCTGTAAAGAAATATAGCTTCATCCTCAGGTGAGACAGTAAAGAAACACAAGTGTCTGCTCGCGTTGTCTTATGGCCAAGAGTCAAATATTTGGGACCCATGGACTCAACTTGTAGTGGTTACCAAGTGGATGGAGGTGCTGCCGAATGGTTTCTCCACTCATACTGAATTGTAGTCCCAGTTCTTGACATATCTGGCCATTGTTCGCATCAATTGCTGTCTGAAGATCTTCATTTTGGACACGTGTTAGTCTTCCGACACGTGGTGCGTCTTCTAGTGTTTCGTTATCGTCCTAACTACGTGTCCACGTAGTGACGACACCCTCACCAAAGGCCTGGCATGTCTTCCGTCCCGTTACAGTGGCGTTTGATCCCAGTTTGAACTCGTACAGAATGCACGTCCTTATGACGCTTTGTGGAGGTCTCATGCTTACTCTGTCCTTACGCAAGTCCACGGTGTAACTGAACTGCCACAACCAGGTAGTATATTGAATCTACCCACACCAACACCTAACCATCGTCTTATCTCCATCCGCATTCAACTCACGGTGTAAGAGCCAATGAAGCACATCCACTCAACAATGGAGAACTCCACAGAAAGCGACAGATCTTCCTTGGTTACCTTTGTATATGGTAATTTTTAAAGAATTATTATTTATTGCATTAACGTAATTTGATATCATTCATAGTCTGATGTTCATGATATTCATGATTTATTTCATATTTAAAAAAAATTGATAATAGACTCGAAGAAATTTTACTTATCTTTTTCCATTTATATATGGAATAAATCGTCCAACCGTCTCGTGAATACCTCCAACGGGAGGCGACTTCAAAATTTGCAATGGAAAGGGTATAACTGTTGGAATCGTTCGAAAGGACATTAAATGTAAGGCAACTTTTAGAGGACAAATGTTGTCATATTCTTTTCCATTTAGCCGCTAGAGGCGTTTTTGCAGACTTGTATCTGACTACCCGTAGCAGGCCTTTATCTCAGCTAATAATGCACATAGAGCCGTCAAACAAACAATTGAACTACCAAATCGTATCTATAAAATGCAATAAAAAAAGTAGCGACACCAGTGGCGTATCGTGAATATCTCCAACGGGGGTCATCTGCAAAATTTGACATGGAAACAGGGTAGGTTGCGCCTCCATTGAAACAAGCGCACAATGGGCGAAACGTCGAGAGGAAACACCTTGGCATATTTCTTCCTTGTTGGCAGCAACACGGTCGCATTACTAGGTGAAAGTCAGATGGTGCGAGGGTGTTTCGTCTCGACCTTTCTCCCATTGTGCGCTTGTTTCAATGGAGGCACAACCAACTACTGTTTCCATGTCAAATATTGCAGACGAGCCCCGTTGGAGATATTCACGATACGCCACTGGTGTCACTACTATTTTTATTGCATTCTACAGATACGATTTGGCTGTTCAATTGTTTGTTTGACGGCTCTATGTGTATTATTAGCTGAGATAAAGTCCTGCTTCGAGTAGTCAGATACAAATCTGCAACAACGCCTCTAGCGGCTAAATGGGAAAGAATATGACAACATTTGTCCTCTAAAAGTTGCCTTACATTTAATGTCCTTTTGAACGATTCCAACAGTTATACCACTTTCCATTGCACATTTTGAAGTTGCCCCACGTTGGAGGTAATCACGAAACGCCACTGGTCCCGCTAGTATTTTTATTGCATTCTACACATGCGATTTGGTAATGCAATTTTTTGTTTGAAGGCTCTACGTGCAGTATTAGCTGTGATATAGGCCTGGTACATTCTTATTGAATCACCCGGTATATATATATTAGCGCGGAGCGAAAAATCACTTTTTTATATATCGAAAAAACAATAGTGCGGAAAAGTTGTCAAGTGATATTGATAAAATACTGTAAAAATTTTGTCGCTGAAATCGAATATCTTCCGGTGGCGAATAGCCAAAAATGATTTTCTCTTTATAGTTTATGCAAACCCGCCGTACACACTACTCGTTTGTTTCTACGGTAAATGAACAAAAGTAAGTATTACCTATATTTCTTAACTTAAGCAGTCTATAAAATTGAAGTATAATTTCTAGATGATTTAGGCAGATTTGGAACCATAAAATAGCCCATTCTAGCAAAACAAAGTATTATATTATATACTGTAAGGTGCTAGCATTGAATTAATATGCCGATAAATATGTTCATTGTTCATTATAATTTTTCCTTCAACACTCTTTGTCCTTTAAAAAAAATTGTCATACTGCTTTATACAGCTTACCTTCCTTTCCTGCGTAAGAATTCAATTTGGATTAGTCCAATTAATAGTAATAGTATTAAAAAGAAACAACGTTAGTATTCGATAGTTTTGTTCGAGTGAGGAAGACGATCTTTTCAAGGTAATTTTGCGATGTTAACATTGCGTTTCAATGTTTACTTCGTTGTTCGTAGTTGGTAAGTGTATGAACAGTTTGTTTGTGTACTGTAAAATAAACTTCATCTAATATATGTGAGACCTATTTTATATCAATATTGAAACTCTAACCCAGCGTTTCCCAACCGGTGTGCCGCGGCACACTGGTGTGCCGCGAGGAAATCGAAACAAAATTATTAATTCTATAGCAACCAATTGCAAGACAAACGAAAAAAATGTATATTTTTGTATTTCACATTACTATGAATTTCTACCATGGAAAAAAATATTGTAATTGTATTATATTATTCTACATCTTTTACTGTGTAGCAGACAGTATTTCGGCTCGTACACATTTCCACGGTTAGCTGCTATGTTACGCTTCAATTGAGAGTCATACTAACACAAGTACGCGTCAAGTGAATGTTCGTAGAACACACATTCGCACGTGAATGACAGAACAGCACTTTGTTCAATAGCTGTGTTTTGACTTCCATGCATCGCAAGCTGTGTGATTGCAATAATATGCACCGGGTTTGGTTAAAACAGCAAAGTTAAAAGTACACAAGACATTTGTTTGTTCGTTCGTTATTTAGTGATCTTCGTTCTTAGTGAAAGGTTGGATACAGTTTTCGAAAAAGAAAGTGTATTTTTAAAAATCTGAGTCCTTTATTTCATTGCAATTGTTTTCTATTTTAAAATTAGAATAAAAAATAAGCATAATGAATTATCATGGGGGAAAACCAGTGATCGAGCTTTCATCTCTGTGAGAAGGAGATCAGTAATCACAGAAAAAAATACCATGGTATTTTATATTTGCAAATAATAATAGTTGCTAATAATAATAATAATAATAATAATAATAATAATAATAATAATAATAATAATAATAATAATAATAATAATAATAATAATAATAATAATAATTATAAATGTGCCGCGAGAATTCAAGTTACACCCGTAGTGTGCCGCAAGTTGAAAAAGGTTGGGAAACGCTGCTCTAACCATATGATAAGAACAAGATCAAGAACGACTTACCCCCTGTTTGGATATTTAGCTGAGCTTTCAGGTGTATAATTGCCCACAAAATCAGATGTAATGAAGCATTATTTTCAATTGGTAGAGCTTGAGAAAGGGTATGATCGATCAGTAAAGAAGACGCTGCTCAGTGTGTGAAATCTGTTTAGGACAAGGCATCCATCCTTACTGTGTCGTTAGAACGTGTAGTTCAGCTTCTACTTGCTTTGAACGGAAAGTATACAAGAAGTTTGTTAAAGCTGAGAAGAAAACGAAAGGTTCTGCTAGTTTCCAGAAAAAATGGATATATTTAAACAAGGTTACACGAAGTTATTTGATATATGTTCCTGTAAATGTCATGAACTTTCAACGTGCTCATGTGAATTGAAAAAGAAAGTACCTAGGAAGAAATGGACATTTCTGCAAGATCAGAGAACAACCCAAGTAGCCAGAATAGAGAGATTTGTCAACGAGAAGACTTTAAAACTAATCGTACGCTCTAAAAGGAAATCACGAGAGAACACCCACCAACAGTTTTCTTACATATCACAAATGAGTACTTCTAATGAACTCCAGACATCATCTTCTGATGGCGATGAGTCAAGTGTTGATGATTACTTTGCGAAACAACAGGATATTAGAGAATAAAGACTCATTTGGAACATCTGATCGTGCAACTGCTTTGATAGCAACAGCTACATTGACCGCTCAAAAATTAGGCGAGAAAGGGAAAAGATACGACAAAAGGAAGTGCTAATGGCTGAATGAAAGGTTCTTAGAGGCTTCTACTTTGATGGTCTTAAAGATCAAACTCTATGCAGGAAAGAGACTGGAGGTCGCTGATTTTCAATAAAAAAATACTCAACTTGTAAAAATGGAGCTCAACACGTGTGACTAATGAGAACTTCCCCAAGATACCTACCACAAAAGGAGCAGCAATTGGTTCAAGACGAAATTCAAAATAATTGTTATTTCGAACACCCGGAGAATATATTGCCTTCTATGGTTGACAATGAAAGACTTCACATCAGAAAAGAGGCATGGAGAAAGATAGTCAACGCAAGGGGAAAGGCTAGGAACGAGAAGAATCGAGATAATGACAGTAGCAGCAGTAGGAAGACGAAACGAGGAAGACAGCTAAAGTAGACAATGAGTCACATGTAAAAAAAAAAATGTATGCAACTAAAGCTTAATTTCAATGCAAACGATTACACAGGCCTTATTAATTGGGAATTAGTTGAAGTGACGCATCCTCCAGCGCTGTCTTGTTTTCCAACAAATAACTTGAAATCTACAGTAATAACCGTGAACATCCAGGCGTAAAAAACTGAAATATTCCTGTCACATTAAGAGTACAGAACGTTGCGTGAAACTTCTAACAAAAATATCTGCAGCAGTTTGTGACAGAGATGGTTTTACCAAACTTAAACTAAAATCCCGATCTGTAAACCCAAAAGTAGAAACAAAGCCAAACTATGTTCTGCTAAGAACCAAAGATGTAATTTTGAACATACGTGTATGGAGGTAGGGTGGGAATGGAAAGGACCCGACCTGCACTAACGTCCTCGTAATGGGTTCTGGGTCGTTTCACTGAAATAAGCAGATAGATGCACAAAATAACAAACTATTAAGTAATTTGTTATTTTGATCAAATTGGCTATTGTGTAATTCCAAATGTGTCTAAATTATGCAGAAAACATTTCTTAAATTTTATAGCCTTCTTAAGTTAAGAAATATAGGTAATACTTCAGTTCATTTACCGTAAAAACACAAAAGAGCACGGCGGGCTTGCATACCCTGTATATATATATATATATATATATATATATATATATATATATATATATATATATATATATATATATATATATATATATATATATATATATATATATATATATATATATATATATACAGGGTGGTCGCGCATGAATGTCGGAAAATTCGGGAGATGAATCTACAGGTAAAAACAAGCAAAAAATGTCATATGAACATTGGGTGAATGCGGCTTCGTTTGGACGCTAGAGGCGTCTGAAATGTCACCTTCCGAGGCGGCAATTTGCAATATCTCAAGAACCGAGAGAAATACGAATGTCAGGTCAAAACATATCAAAGGAAACCCCATCCGAAGAATCCAATTGTACATAAGTAATGGCGAAACAGTGGCGGCGCTAGAGGGGGGCACAAAGAAAGTGAATGAAACATGGAGAAAAGTGAACAATTTACACTTCAAAATTGTAGGAGGGGATGTTACTTGGAACATGCAGCAACAAATGTTAATGAACAAAGGCAACAATGGCTACGCTGTAGGACACTATGAGAGGTGGAATGTTGAAATACAGTATCATTTTAACGGAGAGAAATAGAAATGTCGGGTGAAAAGATATCAAAGGAAATTCCATCCGAAGAATCCAATTATTCACACGTATTGTGGAACAGTGGCGGCGCATGGGAGCTGCAAAGAAACTGTTAAACACTCTTAGTGATGAAACGTGCAGATCGTAAAAAATACGTATGTAAGATGGGACCCAGTGTACTGTAAAAACAAGAGGTATTGTACTTACCATGGTCAACATAATGCCATTCTATAGCAGCTGTTCAATATCGAGACAGACAGTTACACGATGGCGTAAGGATTCTCTGACTGGTGCCAATATCGCTGGCGTTTGCCGTAATGTGGCAAATGCAGCACATACACGCTGGCGAAGATCTTCAACATCATGTAGGGGCCGTGTATACACGAGACTCTTCACGTAACCCCACAAGAAAAAATCTAAGGGATTCAGGTCGGGTGAACGTGGGGGGCATGTTTGTCTTCCACCACGACCTATCCACCTACCTGGAAATGTTTTGTTCAGATATGCACGAATGGTGTGATATGAGTGGGCAGGGGCGCCATAATGCATAAACCACATACACTGCCGTGTCCTCAGTGGCACATCTTCAAGCAGAATAGGTAGGTTCTGAGTCAGAAGCTGGAGATACGATATTGCGTTCAATCGCTGTGGTAAGAAGTGTGATCCCACAACGTTGTCGCCAGTAATACCAGCCCACACATGCAATTGGAAACGCTGTTGATGTTTCGTCTCTACAATTGCATGCGGGTTGATGAGTGCCCATCGATGGTCATTGTGGAAATTTGTTATGCCACCCCGTGCGAATAATGCGTCATCCGAGAACAATACCTGTGTTAGAAAGGCTGGTAATACACGGCAGCGGCGGTATAACCAACGACAGAAACGTCGTCGGGTTTCATAGTCACCATCGTATAATGCATGCGTTCGTTGTACGTGGTATGGTCTGAGATTATTACTATGCAAGATGCTTAGCACGACTTGATGCGAAACGTGTTCCTGCCTTGCTATTCGTCGGGTACTAATACTCGGGTTCCGGGTCACATGTCGAAGTACCCTCTCTTCCAGTAGGGGTGTTCGAACGCGTCGTCGTCTCGGAATGTCTGTGTTGGGAAGGAATGACCCAGTGTCCCGCAATCGCTGATGAATACGAATAAACATCCTCGGTGCTGGAATTTGTCGATTTGGGTAGCGTTCCGCATATAACCTACGTGCTTCTTCTGCATTACCTTCCGCTAAGCCGTACATCAAATGCATATCTGTCATTTCGGCGTTAGTGTATACTACCCGATTCATTGTGGTGCATTACACATAGCACTTGTCCGTCCCGCGCTTGTCAACATCAACATTGTTTCACACGACACAAAGTAAACCACATTCACATACACATGGATCACTGCCCTGCCTGTAGAGTTTAGCACTAAAACGCTTGTGCTGTTACTGTCATTGCCCCATTCAGTACGAATGAACTGTGCTGTCCTCTGCACCTTCGATGCGAACGCTCTCGTTACCCACGCTTTCACTACTCCTATAACTAACTCTACTACGCGACGCTCTGCACGCCCCCTTGTTCCACCTACTTTAGCTATGCGCCCTCTGTCAACGGACATGTATCATACAGTACACCTACAGTTGTATTCCTTGTTTCCTGATTGCTTTCAAATAGTTGTGTTTTCACCAATTTCACTTTTCTCCGCGTTTCATTCACTTTCTTTGTGCTCCCCCTGGCGCCGCCACTGTTTCGCCATCACTTATAAATAATTGGATTCTTCGGATGGGATTTCCTTTGATATCTTTTGACCCGACATTCCTATTTCTCACCATTACAAAGATACTGTATTCCTACAATCCGCCTCCCATAATGTCCCTACAGACTAGCCGTTGTTGCCTTTGTTCATTAACATTTGTTGTTGCATGTTCCAAGTAACATCCCCTCCTACAATTTTGAAGTGTAAATTGTTCACTTTTCTCCATGTTTCATTCACTTTCTTTGTGCCCCCCTCTAGCGCCGCCATTGTTTCGCCATTACTTATGCTCAATTGGATTCTTCGGATGGGGTTTTCTTTGATATGTTTTGACCCGACATTCGTATTTCTCTCGGTTCTTGAGATATTGCAAATTGCCGCCTCGGAAGGTGACATTTCAGACGCCTCTAGCGTCCAAACGAAGCCGCATTCACCCAATGTTCATATGACATTTTTTGCTTGTTTTTACCTGTAGATTCATCTCCCGAATTTTCCGACATTCATGCACGACCACCCTGTATATATATATATATAGCTACAGGGTGTATCAAAACAACGCCGACAACGTTTGGGAGTTGATTCCTGACACCAAGATAAGACGAAAAGTATAGACCAACCTGGGTGCACAAATGCTTCCTTTCGGAGTTATAGGCCGCTGAAAACATGAAAAATTGGACTTTGAAGGTAAATAGCTCCAAACCTATGGAACCAACCGTAGTCGGATCAAGACTTCACTTAGGAACTAGTATGTGTTCTATCCAAATATTCAAGTTTCATAATCCTGCGGTACTTCCGCAACAAATTTTATAGAGGTAGTTGGTGAGTACTTCAAATTATATGACCGTAGCCAAACTCCTATAAAAATTGTTGCGTGAGTATCTTAGGATTCTGAAACATGGATATTTGGATAGAACACATACTAGATCCTAAGTGAAGTAAACTTTAGGTCCCATAGGTTTGGAGCTATGGACCTTCAAAGTCTAATTTTTCATGTTTTCGGCAGCTTATAACTCCGAAAGGAAGCATTTGTGCATCCAGGTTGGTCAATACTTTTCTTCTTGTTTTGTGTCAGGAATCACCTTACAAGCGGGGTCGGTGTTGTTTTGAAACACCCTATATATATATATATATATATATATATATATATATATATATATATATATATATATATGTGTGTGTGTGTGTGTGTGTGTACTGTTAACAATTGCAGTGTTAAAATTAGTTTAACCATTAAATTTCCTTATGATGGAAAAAGATCCTTCTTTAATAATTTTTATCAAATTTTGATTATACATACAGATTACACTTACTTCCCTTAACAAATTTGTAATGTCCAAGCCCAAAATTTGGTCGTCAATAACTCAGAAATCAAAGGTCTTCATCTGAAGGAATGTGAAGTGTTAGTGGACCTTAAGAAGCGAAGCATGATATGAAATATTGTAGTGTAGGTCTTTGCATCTTGAGTTATTTTCTATCAAAGTAGCTCCCATGTCTCATGTTCGGACTCAAATATATCTAAACTCCAAAGTCAATGGCGAAAAACAGATCTGCATACCATAATATTTCATATGCCTACTAAGCTCATAAGAGTCTAACTCCTTATCAAGATTTGTCAAGATCAGATCAGTTCCGTGGATCGCGTTTAGTGAAGATATTTTCACTGCGTCCAAAGCCAAACTTTGATAACCTAAAACTAAAGAACAAAAATTTTCAATACCTTTACACTGTACACGTGCACCCAACGTATAAAGAAAGGTCTATCACCATACCAAATTTGACCAAAAACGAAAAATTTAGTCAATCGCGTTTTAGTGGAATTTCATAATTTCACTCAATCCAAACTCAGATTTTATGGGCAATACCTAGGTATAACTCAGAAATCAAAGGTCTAAGCTGCAAAGGTATTTCTCACTAAGCTGCCAAGCTACCAAGATCGTTAAGGTCTACCATCGTACCAACTTTATTCAACATTGGATGAATTTTATCGATCTCGATTTAGTGAAATTTTCCATTTTACTAAGTTCAAACCCAAATTGATACTCAATATCACGAGAACAACTGAATTGCATACCATAAATTTTCCATGTGTATTGATTTCTCAAGGTCTATTCATGCCAAGTTTAGTTAAGATTGGATTAGTTTCTTCGACACCATGCAGTGTAAATTATCCTTTACATTAGTCTAACGCCAAATTTGATGGCTAATAATTTAGAAACCACACCATAATAACCTTACACCATAATACTTCTTGTGCGTACTAAGCTTGTGAAGTTCTATCACCTTTCTAATTTTGGACAAGATCGGTTGAGTTCCGTCAATCGCCTTTTAGTAAAGTTCCTTGACTTTACTGATTTCTAACCCAACTTCGATGGTCAATAACTTGGAAACTCAAGATCCGAACCAATAATTTTCATACTATGCTGAATGTATAGAAAGATCATCAACGTCTACCACGGTCCTAAGTTTGCTTAAGATTGGATGGGTTTCATCTATTTAGTTGGAACCCGAATATTATGGTCAATATCTCGAGAACTAACAGCTTCATAATAATTTATGTACTATTGAACTGGTCAAGGACTTTCAGGATGTTAAGTTTCGTGAAGATCGGATTTTATAGTCGATTTCACGCCACATTGAATGTACTTTCACTAAGTCGAACCCCAAATTTGATGGTCGCTAATAATTCAGAAACCAAAGGCCTGAACGCCATGTATTTTATGTGTGTAACAAGCTCGTAAAGTTCTATCACCAATCCAATTTGATCAAGATTGGATAAGTTTCGTCAGTAGGTCTGATATTTATTATTCTTATGATTGATTTCTTTTAAAACAAAAATCAAATTAAGGACGAAAACCTCAACAAGAGAATCTGTTGAAGATTGTGAAACATTAATTGAACGTAATTGCGACCTATGATAAATAAAATACAAATACAAAGCGAGAAACCTATCTCAAATACTACCTTGTCAAAATTTTCTCCAATCTCCAATAAGCATGTCTTCGTTCAGCTTCTCTCAGAGATCGTTTCAAAGGACCATCTACTACTTGACTAAAGTTATCAGGGAGTGGGTATCCACCTTCAGAAAACAACGTCCAACTAAGGTCTCTACCAGGAATATCTAATGGCAACGTCAGGCCGATGATCAACTGAAAAGCAAAGAAAACAGGGTGCATTGTTTTATATTTTTCTGTGCCGTTGAATATTCAGTTGGCAAAATTAGCAAAACACAAAAGCATTGATAGTAGGCCTATCAAGTACTACGTTCTGATGAGTTACTGCATTTGTTTTGTAGAGTAGCTACTGTTCAAGCATGTTATAATATGGAGGATTGGCTCATAGCTATTTTTGTCCCCGTAATTCGGAGAAGCTGAAAAACAAGTGAGTATCACTAAATCTGATTGGCTTCTCTCTTTTCTGTCATTAATGTTCGCTCAAAACATTACGTTCTTCGTAGTAGTGACATGTAGTGATTATCGCGTTTCTTTAAAACATTTGCTTTAACGTTAAAAATGGATACATGTGGAGCTCGCACTCACTAATTTCGTTGGAGCATGTGCTTACTTGCGTTTGGACTCACTACATTCAATAAGGATCAGGCTCAATAATCTCAACAGGGCTCGGGTTCACTACCATCAATGGAGCTCTTGCTCAATGACGTCAGTGGAACATGTGTGCTCAGGTTCATTAATTCAGTGGGGCAAGTGCTTATTATGCTCGTTGAGGCTCGCGATTACTCAGGCTAGGCCTCACATCTTTCAATATGGTTTGCACTCGCTAGCTCCTTTGAAGC
Organism: Thermobia domestica; assembly: GCF_964235325.1. Lineage (NCBI taxonomy): Eukaryota > Metazoa > Arthropoda > Insecta > Zygentoma > Lepismatidae > Thermobia > Thermobia domestica. The sequence goes on along the minus strand of NC_137465.1, from coordinate 69,229,810 downwards.
CCACGCTTCTTTTAGGCACGTCCTCACTTGAAATCGAATTCACTGCAATTAGTGGGGTTTGTATTTATTTGTGGTCGGATTCATTACCTTCAGTGGAACCTACGCTTTCTATTCTTATTGAAGCTCGAGCTTACTTTTCTCGTTGAGGCTTGTGCTTACTCGAGCTTGGTCACACATTCTTCACTGAGATTCGCACTTACTTGAGCTCGGGCTTACTAGAGCCAATTTGACTCTTGCTCACTGACATCGGTAGAGCTTGCACTCATGTGAACTCGGAATCATTATCTTCAGTGTAGCTGGCGCTCACTATTCTCGTTGGGGCTTGCACTCACTATTTTCGTTGAGGCTCGTGCTTATATCTTTCAATGAGGCTTCCACTCATTAACGTCCTTGAAGGTTGTGCTCACTAACCTCTTCCTGACACCCACTTACTGGGCTCGAGTTCACTACATTCAGTGGGGTTCAGGCTCACTATTAAGTTGGAAGCGTGTCACTCGTGCTCAGCCTCATTTTCCTCAACAGGATCCGGGCTCACAACCATCAATGGGGCTTGAACTGACTAATGTCAGTAAGGCTTGCATTCATTTGGGCTTGTGCTCACTATTCCAATTGAGACTCATATTTACTCGGGATCGGGCTCATATTCCTCATTGAGGTTTGCGCTCACTAGTTTTGTGTTCTCACTAATTTCGTTCAGGCACGTGCTCACCTGAACTCGGGCTTACTACCCCTCAGTGGTGCTCGAGCTCACTCAAGATCCCACTCACTAATTCCATTTGTTCTCGGGCTCGTTGTACACTAATGTAGACTGAAATGAAATCGGTGCTAAGTGCCAAGAATGGAAAAGTTCGGTTTAATGTCAAAATTTGGGCTATGTGCCTAACACGGCTATGTTAAAATCTGGCTGTTTAGTATTCACTGTGGATGCGGTTCAAATAATCGCCAGAAGAATGCGTGTGGGTCTATGTGTCATGAGTTCTTTCATCAGGGCTTTTACTCAAGATTTTCATTTTGGCACTTAGACAGATTTTGTAATCAGTCTACAAATAGGCGCACGCTTTGACTCACGTTTCTAAACTAGGCTCAAGATTACTACCCTCAACGAATTCATGTGCTCAGTACCCTCAGTGAGCGCACGTTGGCTCAGCGGTAGAACGCTTACCTCTGGTGCGTGGAGTCCCTGATTCGATCCCCAGCCAAGAAGTTTGTGGTGGTCAATATCGTGTCCGTAGGTTTTTTCAGGATACTCTCGTTTCCCCCACTTTCTCATTCCACCAATTCTTCCATCATCATTCACTTGCCATACTCATCGTCTCCTTAGCCTAAGAGCATGAGCATGGGAAGCTACACTGAAAGGTTTTACTTCATTTTCGTTCACAAGAGCATTTTTTGTACATTTTTTATTTCAATTTAAATTTATACAATACATTTTTCTTTTATATTTCAACTTCATCGAACAGTGTGCTATTCGGTCTTCATACACAGTGAGTTGTATTTAATTCTTCCTGGGATCACTTACATGTTAGAAGTCTGAAGATACCGTCGGAAAATCATGTTTTTAGTCTGTAAGCTTTTTTAAAAACAAAGGTTTTAAAATATTAATATTTTAAAATATTAACTTTTAAATTTGTTTTCTTACATATCTTTACATGAGTTAGACAAAATCACATTTTTGAAACAGGCGATTTAGATCCCGCCGCTGGAGCTCATTCTTAAATGTTAATATTTTCTTATGAGATATACTTAACTTTGTTGTATAAAGCGGTTTTACTTTCGAGCAATCATAGAAATAAAAAAAAAAAATTACAAATTGTGTAGAATATGCTGTTACGATATACGATTTCTTACAGTTTGGCTGTGCTCTATTATCTGCGCTGCATCAGATCTGAATGCAAACGAAAAATATTTGGTGTGAAAAGAAAGGACAATTAATGTGTGCAAACAAACAGTACTGAAATCACATCGTTGACATTTATTTCTTTATTTGTCGTACAACATAATGAAACGTAAGTAATGTTGTCAAATAGATGTCAACTAAACGTTATTCAACATTACTGTAAATGTAAAAAGATTTCTGTACATAATATGTTCAAATTATTGACCACTATGTCGCACACTTAAAGCGGTTCTGTAGATCGATGAACTTGCTAGTGAACACGGCTAGAACGACAAAATAAATGACTAAATCTTCTCTCTTAACTCCAGTGTAATGGTAAGGGGTTATCTTTTTAACAAAAATTGCTTTCTTCAGCATACGCCAAATGTAGGCATCTGAGCCGTGAAGTCAGGGGATTGAGAAGGATATGGAAAATCCGTTCCATGGGAATCAAGCAATGTCCAAACTTTCGTGGGCAGAAGGACAAGTGACTCACTTGCGTTGTGGACAGTAGCACCATCTTAGTGCATCCGTCTTGTAACGACAGATTATTATAACGACGACGACAAAAACCGCGAAAATCATGCTAGAATGGGTCAACAATCATCAACTGATGTAGCGATCAAGGTACATATGACTTTCGTCACTGAACCTTATGTCGCTGATGAAATCTTTATTTTGATATGATACAGCTCCTGAGCAACACAAGTAGACGTGCACGCTCATCTTCTGCAGTGAGATGCTGCTCCACACCGTATGAGTGGAAGTAGTACTTAACAATAAACACCTTCTTCTCTGTGGTGGTAACATTATCTTCGAGCTAGTTGCACACTTGGCTAGTCCACACACAATTGAGCACACGTGTAGCGTTCACAGCTCATATCACATTGCACCTACGCGTCATCCTCACGCGAATTTCGGTTCTGTTTGTTTTTCAGCATACTGTATTTACAGTAGAGAATCTACATACCTTACTTTATATTACACCATATTTCCCATAAACTTTCAAACACTTATCACAACGTAAGATGAATTTTCGTTACCGTTTCTGTACTCTCTTGCTGTCAACATATTGAACTAAGTATTATAGAGTCCTTGAGTTCATTAGCAGTAGAAAAGAACATTTCAAAAAGAAAGGACACTCAACTTAGTATGCAGCATACTCCCCCTATAGTTCAGTCAATAGAGGAAAAAAAAATAGGCTTATGTCGGACTAATTACTAACAAGCTGAAACGTTGCCAGCTATTACAACATCATAAGGGGAGTATTTCCTCAAAAGTCCCCAACCTTCCCCCTCTTGCTTTTCCCCCACGGCGCTAAACAAGCAAATTTGCATACCTACATTGAAATGTCAATAACTCGATTACGCCAACTCAAATCAATATGATTTTTGGTAGTTAGCTTCCTCATATTACGTTCTTTAAATTATCTTCTTATGTGTTTTTAGCTAAAGTAATTATATATGGTGCTATTGAAATAAATTGCTGAAAAAGTAGATTTTTCAATATAATGTTCAACGTTTTTGTTATTATTACTAAAAATCTGATAATGCTGCAACAAAATGTTTCAAATAAAACTTTTTGCTTGTTTTATTAGCTTTAAAATGATATACGTATTAATAGGTTTATAGGAATGGGAACGATGTACAGAGAGTTTTTACCAAATGACTGCTGGTGCGGGAAAGTCATCCTGCCGGGCCGGCTAGGCGCACGCAGTACCCCAGCTTTGACACTGTTTACCTTCATGCGTCAGTTTCAGTGGGAGGTTTATGAAGTTTAAGTGAGAACTGCTTAATGAGTATCTAGTCCGTTCTTTTTTCTGTAAGTTTTTTGGTTTATAATTTGAAATGTAAGCATACACAGAGAAAAATCCGTTCTCTGAACAGCGGTATATTGTACAAATATACGGTATCATCTTGCTTACTATAGAAATCAGTACGGAGCATACGTCATCCCTATGCTACATAGGTACTTTCCTTAGATGTTACATCATGCCGTTGCAGGATGTCTGACGCCTAACAATTTTCCGTATATCACATGCATATACTTATGTTACCTTCGTCAGCTATATGTTATATATGTGCATTTGTATGTGAGATCCTGACCGCCTACATTGTTTCATACGTAAAGTACGTATAGATGGAACACTTATACAGAAAGTATTATAAAACATGCGTTTTCAGCTATATGTCTGCTGTACGTTAAGTTCAAAAACTACAGGAATTACGCATGTAACCTGTCTTTTTAAGTACGCTACCTACATTTTTTTTCTCAGTGTACCTAGATCTCTCAGTTGAGTCAAGTAGTGGCTGTGAAGCCAAGCATAACTTATACAGTGCATTTTTGTTACAACGAAGCTATTGATAAATCCATCTTCTCCTCTTAAAAAGTATGCAGAAATTTACCCAATAAATTTATTGCTAAAACAAGAAGGCTTGCAAAATACAAATGAAGAGATATTAGAAGAATTAAGGTAAGGATGTCAATCTTTAGGAAAACTATGACCAGATATTTTAGAATCACCTTTATTTTTATTTATTTATTTACTTATTTATTGTTGCTAGTCGATGGTTACTTACCTCAAATACTCCGTTGTCTGGAAACATGAGCAATTGCCTTTTCCGTCGAGGCAAAAGATTGGCTGAAGTTAAAGGCTTTGAGGCCATCATCAGACATTTTACCTCTTGACAACTTAACAATAGCCACACAGTCAGCGGGTAAATCACAATCCTTTAATTGAAAAAGAAGCAATGGTAGTATTAATCAATTACACTTGCATCTGCTCGTACACTATAGTAATGCAACCTTACTAAGAGAGTATAGTAGTTCCAGTACTTAGCGACTTACTTTATAATCTCAATTTAACTCCAAATGTTATAATAAGTATACAATATAAGGTAATAGTGGTATTTAAAATCTGATTATTTACGCCCAGTGATACACCGGCGTTAATTAAGAAGATTATATCTTAACATGAAAAACTAACTGTGTGTGTGTAGAAAACTAAGAGATCTTCAGTGTTTACTACACTGTGTGCACCTAAGTTCATATCATGATTTTCCCATCTTTTACTATTGATGGTATATTCGACAAAACATCGAACATGGATGGTAGATCCGTTTCTAACACAATGAAAATTCATAAGTCCTGGATCATTTCCAAAACCTGAACAGTAGATGCGTGTATATGCCATGATCGACCGTTAGTGCCAGGTCAAAGTAACTGAAGAGGTAGTGTGGGAAGAGGTAGTCAGGTTTTAGTGCTACTGACGAAAATTCAACGAATTATGATATGTGAACTGTTACCGCATGAGTTCGAACGCTTGCATAACGCTGTGCCAGCAACCCAAAAATCTCCTAATAAGAAAAGTAGTGCAGTCGCTTGGTACAAATTTCAATAAGAATATTTCTTTTCTGGATACCAGAATAAAATTTGGCATAGTTATTTAGATGGTAATACACAATAAAAAACCAACGGGACACAAGTCATAGGAGCTTCTATAAAAGGAGGGGAGGGGGATAATGATTGCAATTAAGTTCTTTGGCAGTAGGGTGATAAACAGAAAGTAAAGGAAGTAAAATTAAATAATATGAGAACATTTACTAAATTATTGCATGTTAAGATAGAATATAGTGTCCCTGGCGGATGAGTGGCTCCACTCGTCGCCTTGCAATCAAGAGGTTCCGAGTGCGATTCCCGGTGGGGACACAAGTGGTTCGGATCCTTCGTTAAACTGTAGGAGCCGTCCTTAGAACGTCATCATCCCATAGAAAGCAATTGCAAGACCACCATGGGTTCACCTTGCCCAGGGACCTTCGGGCCAACCACCTGCCCTCGGACAGAACACCCATCATCATCATCATCAAGTAGAATATTAAAAATAAAATTATATGTACAAAAGTGTGTTTCAAATCTATTCTGTTTTATTTCGAAAATTGCTAAAATAAGAATGTAACCTTAATGAATATTCCTTCCTTTCTTTTTTAAAAAGAAATTGCGAACATTTTTAAAGAGTACTATAATTTAATCGTTATGTACTAGAGATGGAATGCTTGTCTAAGTCTCATCTATCAATAACTTACTCACTGTATACATTGTCCATCACAAGAGCATAAGACGGTACACTGCATGTTCAAGCTTTGACATTTGCATTTGTTCATACACATTGTTTTGCAGTGGCAGCAGGTTACTTCCGAACATTTCATTGATACTTCTAGAAGAACTGTCCATAATGGTGTAAGCCATGGTGGGGAATCTGAGACTTTCCATCCCCAGTCGGTAACATCAGGAATGTCAGGCTGACGATGTAGACACTGTCTCCAAACACTGGCTTCAAACATTGTTCTTTTCAAGTGATATCTTAAAGCATCTTCAGTAGGGGGTATATTTTCAAGTGATCTATTCTTCTGTGTGAAAAATATCCTTCTGCATTCATTGACTGTTTTTGTTGCGGTGGTTGTGTCATACAGAAGCACTGTAAAATACTGTATCATATCAAAATCATCATCAGATAAAATGAATGAGGTAGACAATCGAATAAAGACGTCCGTTAGTTCTGTCAGGAGTGTCTTCCACACATTCCAAGCTTTAGTTTTACTAACCCCATGAAAAGAATATACTGTGTCACAACCCGTGTAAGCATGAAAAAACGGCAATGCTTCACAAGTTTCAGGACATACATTTTGTAACATTTTACAGAGTGAAAACTGTTTTCTGTTTTTCCCAACACCGTAAATAAAGTACAAGTTCTACAAATCGAGAGTCTGCAACTCCTTCAGGGCCGCTGCAGCAATTATTATTACATCTGAATATACTGTTGAAATTACAACATTTTTGTGGCCACATAAAACTGCATCTTTCACATGTAGAAGAATTGTTGTATCTGCTTCTTCATGTGAAAAAGGAGACAGTTGGTTGTTATGGTAGGATCCTACGCAAATTATAAGGTCTTCATCAGTGTAAATAATAACCTTACAACCAACTTCCAGTGATTCAATTTCAGAAGCAAGTAAGTGGAAAAGTTGCTTTTTATTTTCATCAACTTGCAAAAATGTCCTAAATACCCTTGGAAATGATGGTGTTCTTTTGATTAACATTTTTGCTCTAGAATCTCGTTTCAAACGAGTAGTTAGCCTTACGACTTCTTGCCAAGTATCTGTCAAATACTATATCAACTCTATCAAATTTCTGCAGGTGAGATTCTACGGCAGGTCGAAATATTTTGGTTGCAAATTCTCCAAATGTTTTGGATGAACCTGGAGTAAGAGAATGTTTAAGGGCAGCACCATCTATAACAATAGCCGAACAAAATGAAATACTACAATCGCTGTCATGATTCTCACAAACATCTAAAGATAAACAGGTAATAATGTCAGACTTTCTTGATGGTTTGCGAAGTTTGCCGAACTCGCTAATAGAGGGAGTATATGGGTGAGTTTCGTGAGAAAAACATGTTGTAACGTCAGGTTGCCTAATCTGACTCGCCACATACAATTTGCATAATATATTTGCGTCCTTTCTAAGGACTGTTGTTTGCATTTGAAGTTTAGATTTCCCCTTTGTCATTCTGTTGTTAAATAACACTAAATTACACCTTTTAATTACTGTATGAATTGATGTTTTCCCTTCAATCAACCTCATTTGTACAAAATTTTCATACAGACATCTTCCAAGATTCCTGGCTTCTCCGACCGACTTCTCTGCATCTTTTGTTGCACATATTTCGCTAACTGCTGTTGTTAATATATCTTCTTCAAATGGGTTACCATAGTTTCCAAAGGAAGCTACAACATCTAAAACGTGTTCCTTATATCTCTTTTCAAAAGCTTTGTTGCTTTCCTTATCAGGGTGTCTACTAAAATTCCAAAATGAAATTTCGTGACTTTTTTTTTTTTTTACCAAATCATAAAATTTCTTAACATTTTCAAGAGCAAATTTGGGTGTGAATTAGGCCGAATATCCATCCCCATGTAATAGAAACGTACTGTGCTTGCAATTTGGTAGCGTCTAAAGCCGACCATAGACATTTTTGGTGGTGAATTTTGATGTTTTATAGAACGAAATTTTCCAATCTGTACTTACATTTGTACAGTTAAAAAATCGTGACCCAAAAGCCAAATTTCGTGACTTTCGTGACCGTTTTCTGATTTCGTGACTTTCGTGACCGATAGACACCCTGCTTATGCTGTACGTCATTTTCATCACCTGCATCTTCTTCACCATCGAAAACTGAAAACTGTTCTTCAAAGTCAGATATCATTTTTACAACATCTGGCCCTGCAACCATCCATTTCAAAAGTGCAGCAGGTTTGTCAAAAAGTCCTATTGCTCCACCAATTCCTTTAACTTGTTTGTTATTTTGCTCATGCAAATGGTCATTCGCCATTGCTGAAAATGCTTGATTGCTCTTTTGACTTACGAATTTGCCTTTCATGAATTCTTTATATATAAACGGATGGCGCATCTCCAATTCTTTCAGTGTTTTGATGAAAACTGGCAACCAGCAGGCGCAGTTTGTGTGATCTAAAACAAACATCCAGGGACATATATCTTCCAGAATAGTTTTGAATTGAACAAAATTTCCTTCACGCACACTTTGTAAGAAAGAGAGCAATAGAATCTGTAGTTCCATAGTTATTGACCACAAAATAAATTGCGGAGATTCTTCATTGCGTAGATTACACCATTCGTTAAAATCTAAATATGACATTCCTTCAGAGACATTGATATATTTATATGCTTCGTATGCTTCTGTTTTCAAAATATATAGTGCAGCCACTGTTACTTGGTGAGCATAGAGAGCGCGCTTGACATGAGAGCACGATAAAAGCAATTCAGCTCGTCCAGTTGATGTTACTCTAGCATCAACTAATATATCAGTCCATGAGATTACTGAGATTACTTAAACAACACGAGATTACTTAAAAACACATAGTTAACACTTAACTACAATAATACCTTTGGATTTACTTATAAGGCCTAAACACGCCATTCAAAATTTTAAAAATCATTTTTTCGTTGTTATTACAGTAAATAGCATGTTTAATTTTGCATTAAAATGGATGTAAATATGCCATAATTCTTTATATTTGTAAATCTATTACCTTAATATTTTTTAAAGCGCGTTATTTGAATTTAGCATGCCAGTGAACATATAAACTGGCCCGAAGAACGGCAAAATTGGAGTATTTTCAGTTTGTGCCGCCATTTTGGACGCCACCTTGAATTCTGTCCGCCGGGGTGATCATCGGTTTTGTGTCCCGGCGGATTTTCATTCAACATGTTATAATTAATAAATGTGCCAAGTTTCATGCTGGTATCCAGAATAGAAATATTTTTGTGCTAAGCGACTGCACTAAAGGAAAAGTGTAGTGAAACACAGGTCAGCAACTCATTGATTCCAGAAAGTTTATTCAGGTTGAAAAAACGTCGAAGATCAATCAAGGTCTGGGTCGCAAGGTAACAGATTCTAAAGTCATATGACACACCATTGAGGAAAATCCATCCACCAGCACGCAATGGTATTCAAAACAACTCGGAATGTTCCAGTTCACTATATGTTACCTTGAAAAATTCGTATACAGTACCAGGAGCTTCCGCATTGTGCCACATGACTTGACTCCAGAAGAGAGTGGATGAGTGTCGACAACTGCTGTGAAACTCGTGTGATGTGTGTTTCCTGAACCAGATTGTCACATGCAATGAAAAGTGAGTGTTTTTCAGATATTTGAATAGTGGTTGAGCAAGAGCCAACTTCCAGAACCGGTCATCAAGCAGTGCCGTTTCGAGCATAAAGTCCTGCTCTCTGTGTAGTGGAACTATGAGGGGTAACTGACCTCGGATTCATTTTGTACAGTCTTAAACCAATTTGACCTTTATTCCAAACAGTGCAGTGGATATATACTGCACTATGCTTAAAATATCATGCATTGGCGAACCAAAAGAACGCCCTGCTACAATTGGATAATACAAAGCCACACTCGGCTCAAAAAAGGCTCATCAAACTGATGTCATACACGACACATAGTCCCAGCCTTGTCCTTTCGGATTACTATCTGTTTCGACTTATTCACACACTGTTTCGACCTGTTTCAACACTTAGTGAATTCACAATGTTTCACCAACCAGCAAGAAATGGAAACAGCAGTGACTTCTTTGCCTCTAAGGAAAATCTGTACTATTGATCTTGAATCGAGGTACTGGCAGAAATGTGACTGCAAACAGTCCAACACGAGGATAATGGTTTGAATGTTAACCCGCTTTTATTGTAATAAATACAGGTATGTTGTGTACGAAAATATTGCAAGACTTATGACTCTTCCCTGTATTTTCAAATTTTTCATTCACCAGTAGCTATGAAATACTATCTGTGTTACTATAAATTAAATACGAGATAAGAAGGTATATGAGAGATTGCGTACACATGGTATAGTGTGAACATATATTCATTGATTACGCATTTAATGAAGACGTGAGTAGTTTGCAATACAAAAATGGAGCAGTGGCCGAAACATATCAACAAAAATTACGAACAAACATCACTTTCATAAAGCAGAAAGGGAATAATAGGGTAAAATATAAAATATAAAACATAGGTAATATAGGTAAGGAACCATTAATAATAATAATAATAATAATAATAATAATAATAATAATAATAATAATAATAATAATAATAATAATAATAATAATAATAATAATAATAATAAAGATTTACTTCACGCACTTAATATAAATGTGTGAGATGAGAATGTCAGATACTAAGCGCGCCAGCATCACTTCATCTCGTTAATTTGTATGGAAGAAGATCTACCAATTGAGAAACGGTATATATAATGAAGATTATTTTTATTGGTCTCTTCCAATCTACTTGGCATAAGAACCCGTTTATTTGACAAAATAGCTACAGAGATCGAAACGCGGTATAGAGTGTCTCATTGCAACGCTTGCAAACGTGGCGTGCTTGGCTGCTGTGTTGACATGCTTATTAAAGCGTTATGTTGTCATGTCTCAGAATCCAGAAGGAAACGATGATGTTGGTGTAACTGACATTATCTCAAAATTTCTCGCACGAAAACGTTCTGCTAAAGATATTCCGTGAGCTATAATAACACTTTGGAAATTGGTGGAGATAAGCAAACGACGCAGCAAAAGATGAAGCACATGGCTAAGGGCAAACTTAGCTATTGTCACTTCAAAAGTGGATACTCTCAAGTGTTGTGCAGTAGCAATTGAAAGTGACAACCATATTTTCATTGTAACAATGGTATTACTGCTTGCTTTCTGAAGTTGACTGTTTAGCCAATTCTGGTAAAACCATAACTCTTGGTTCTAAAACTGATCTTCCTACTTTACGCAATATGCTAAGATAAGGCTGATAATATAGGTGATTATTAATGAATCATCGGGATTCTAAGTGAAATATGTCCAAAATTATTAATACAATGTGTTTATGCTAATAATAATCTATCTATTAAAATGCTACAGTAGCAACAAAACGCTTTTTTTTTTTAGTTCGTCGTCCCGTTTAAAAGGTTGTGCCCTTTCTTGGGATAAGTGCTGCAATGTAGATCAATTGTCTTTATGGAAATGTAGGTGGTCTAAGGGTTGTCAGGTTTATTATTTCTTTATTCATTACATTAATATTAAACATACATGGATTGAAATGATTTCAAGAGAAAACATAAAATAAATAAATAACACAAGCAGTAATAGATTAATGGCTAGAAGTGAACATTGCCAATTATTACGTAAACACAAATGATGAGAGAAAAATTAAGTTGAGGGCTGCAGTAAAGATAACGAACAAATGTAATGAATGAATGAAATGCAGTGATTTGGACGTCACATCACAAGGTTATGTTAGTTCAGACTATGTTGTGTCGATCATGAACGATTCGATCATTATGAACGAATCATGGCGTGAATCAAATGAATTATGATTTTTTTTCACAAATGAATCGATTCTTCTAATGAATCATTTGTACTTCACTGAATTGTTTGCCGTGATCGAAATGAATTCAGAATCACAAACTACCAGCTTGTGTGAGACGATTGGTGAGGTTGCTTCTGCAAACGCGCTTGCAGTTCACGGGGAGTGAAAAAGAAAGAATACTATACGCGCGACTTTTCTTCCTGCTTTTGTAGATGCGTGCGATTTTTTTTTCTTTCTGCGTGGTAGGGTTGTTTCCTAGGAAGAAAGGAAGCCGCGTTGTTAGATTACTTTCAGAATAAACTTTCTTGCTGCTTGCTTCTTGTCGTGAAGTACTGGCAGTGTTGCTCAATTAGATGTAATACGATTTCGTAGTTAATATCAACATACTCTTGATGAGCATTAATCCATTTTATTAAGATTCTGTACGTGCATTGGATAAAATTATTTTCATCACTTTCAACTGCAGTAGCCACAAAGGTCAATTTTAATGTTTTATAATCAACTCAAAGTACTATATAATATTCAATGTAAATACAGTACTTACACAGAAAAAGTGCACTGTAAATTATTTGTACTGTACATAATTGATTTTAAAAATCTATATGTAGAAAGACGAATAAAGGCTCTTTCTAGGAAGACAGTGTAGGCCTATAGCTTCTTTCAGTAAAAACATTTGTCCACATGGAACGAAGCTTAGTGGTACCTACTTTTCGCTTTACTTCTATTGAAACATACATGAAGACACAAATAGTTTTTTTGAGATTCCATGTAAACAAGATGTGGGAGACCCGGGATCGATTTCCGGCGGAAGCTCATGTGGTTCGGATTTCATGTTAATCAATAGATCCACGCCTCATATAGCCTCGCTGCTGAATCGGACGTTAAACTGAAAATCAACTCAACTGAAATTTAACTAACTAACGGTTATCTGTTAAGAATGTAGACAAACACTGATGATTCCAGGGGTTGCTGGGGAGAAAATCTGCTGGGCTAAGAAGTTTCCCCCGGGGCACTTCTCAGATTGGGTTCAACTGGGGTTACCAGTATTTTCGCAAAATATATGTTCATCTCTTGTTTATTGATGTGGTGGCTCAGTGGTAAAACATTCACTTTTTTGGATGGGGTCCCTGGCTTTCTCCTATTTGTGCCAAATGGGATTTATGGTGGACAAACACAATATGTGTGGGTTTTCTAGTGGTTCTCTTGTTTTCGCTCACTTCCTTCATTTCACCATTTCATTCGTTCTCATCATTATCGTTTCCTTTAGTTTACACGATGATAATCATGGAACGTAAAACTTTAAAATTTCATTTCATTTTGCGTTTATTCAATGTCTCCCCGAGCTAAATCTTTTAAAATTATCACAATAGTATTAAATATATGTTCATGTGTAGACTCCCTCTTTTTCTCTACCTCGAAGATCAGTATCTTTTCCAGTCAAGAATAAAATAGAAAATATTTTAGAATAGAATAAAATAGAAACAGTTTAACGTTCCATGTTTATGTCCATTAGCCTAAGGAAAACGAATGATTAAGGCAAGTAAATGACGATGGAAGAATAGTTGGAATGAGAGTGTGGAAGGAAAGAGGAGTACCCGATAAAACCCACGGACATGATGATGTACACCACAAACTTACTTAGCAGTGGATCAAACCAGGGACCCAGCGCAAAGGAGGCAAGAGTTTTATCAGTGAGCCACGGTGATCCCTAGGATAGAATAGAATGGACTGCGAGATAACAATTTACTTTAATTAATCATCCACATCTTCTTTACCCTACAGGGTATAACTCTGACTTACAGCAACAAAAGAAATCCATTAACATGATGTGTACTTTACAAAGTTTATGACCTGGGCAAATAATACCCACTAGAAATGAAAATAACACTACAGACTCATTGTATAATGCTTTCTGTATTGAAAACCAAAAGCATTTTGAATGTCGCCTATACAGAACTATATTTTTCCCGATATTAATATGTACGACAATAAGAAGTTGAAAATAAATTGTAATAACTGCTCATATCCCGCGAAAATCTTACGGAGTATATTTCAACAAAATATTTCCTCAAAAAACTGAAGTTGGCAGAAAAAACGTGGAGATTGCAACAGTTTTAGTGTTTGTCTCAAGCTCTAACATGAAAGCAGGATGCAAACATAACAACAATGGGAATAAAGCAACAGCCAGTGGCGTATTTAGGGGGGTGGCTTCCGGGCTTAAGCCCCCCCCCCCGAAGTCTTACTTAGTATAGTAAAGTAAATGAAATATCTTGCAGAATTTTCACATTTCCAGGCAAAGCCCCCCCCGAAAGTTACCAAAGCCCCTCCCGAAACAAAATCGTAAATACGCCACTGGCAACAGCATATTATGAAACTTCATAATTGCACCGAAGCTTACGAGTTCCCGAGTCACTCCACTCATCCCAATGCAACGCTGTCCGTGTCATGAGGCAAAGGTGATTCAAGAGATTGCATTTTCTCACAAGGAATTTATGAAGTTGCGGAGAAAAGAAGTGCAGTAGCCCAAGCGATTCATATGATCGAGTAATTCCCACTCAATTCATATGATCAAATAATTCATTTGCGCAAAAGAGATGCGCGGAAACCTAACTGATTCAATGAGCGAATCATTCCCAACCAATTCACTTGCGCAAAAGGAATGCGCGGACGACCAATTCATATGAACGAATTAAATGATCGAATCATTTTAGTGAATCAAAGTAAATGAATCAATTCTCCAAAATGAATCGTTTTGCCCATCACTAGTTCAGACGAATGAAGTTATCTTCTGTTCCTGGGGCGATTCAGGAACTGATGATGACAGAGGAGGCCCTTGTTAATAGGTGTTACTGTGCATATGATGGATAGATATGAGACGAAAGTTCATGCGGTCAGTAGATTGTATAGATTTCGGGGTCCAACATGTCATCATCTAACTGTAAATGATATAACGTCATGAAGTGTTGGAGAGGGGTGTCAACGAAAGTTGGTGGTGCATCGTTGTCACGGTCGTAGCGGAGTATATCAAGTATCATAGGATGGGGCTGTTCCACACGTTTGCTGACGTACGAAGATGTTCCAGGTGCGTTAATAATGGCGAAAAATCGATCATCTCATCATGTAAACGTGTTGGATGCGATAGACTTATGCGGTATGCTAGGCGTATAGTATGGCGTTCTAGTATAGCAAGTTTTTGATAGAATTTTAGGAGCGCAGATGCCCAGGCTGTATGTCCGTAGGTTAATGTACTCACCATGAAGGTTTTATATGTATTGAGAACGGTATGTGCCCTTAATCCCCAGATTATGTCAATTTATCGTTTGAGAAGATTAAGTCGATTTTGCGCTTGACCTATGAGTTTGTTGAGATGTGGAGTTTAGGAAAGAAAAGCACTTTTGAGTATTTCCAGTCGAGTGGAAAATATCCATTCGCAGAATAAAGGTATAGATTGTGTTAAGAAAGAGTAGCAAAGAGTCAGACGCTTGTCTGATGAGTACATATGTAACAGAGTTAAATCGTGGTGCAGTATTGCGTTTACCACTAAGTGTATTACTAATAGTTTCGGAGTGAATCGGCATGGTTATAGGATTATTTGGTTGTAAATCATGATTAGCAGATGGGCGAAAGGAAGTAGAAGCTGCATCAGTATGTCGGTTTATAGTTGCTTACAAGCGATCTGATGTATGCCAACCTGGTAGAAGTGTAAATATATCTTGAAAAGAGGAAGGAAAAATATTACCCTTTTCTGCATCAGTAAGGATTGCCTGATGATTATGAACAATAGAGTAAGGCGTAAGAGATACTCTACCGGTTAATTGATTGAACTTGCGCCAATATTTTGTAAGATGTGTTTCATTAGCTAGTGTGTTGCAAGTTTGAATTCAGTGGCGTCTCTTAAACGCAACGATATAATTATGAGTGATCCTCAGGTATTGGCGATGAAGCCGAAGTGTTTCAAGGTTACCTGTAGCGAGAAATTCACGGAAAGATCTTCGGGATGCTGAAATAAATTGTAAATATTGCGGAGGTACTTAAGTTTGTATAGCAGCACTTCGATTGTTGGAATGGAACGTTGTGCTGCGTCTTGAAGGGCTGTAGTAAGTGCAATGATTGTGTGATCGAGTTCGTATTACGTACTAGGAATTATGAGCGTAGTTACTGCAGTATCTAAATCGGTGCGATATTGTTCCGAATTTGCCCTTTGGTAGCAGTAGACCTTCTGTGGAGGAGGCCTCGGCCGAGTGTTGGAAGAACAATGAAGTTTAACTTTGATGGGGACATGGTCGCTACTTATGGAGTCAAGTACACATGTGTGAACGGACTGAGATAGTGAAGATGAAATGACAACATCAGGAGTAGTGCGACTGATAGGACGTGTACGTTTCGGTAAAGTATGAAATTCAGCTTGTGTTTCATTCCGAACAAAATCGAGAAAGTTGTCTTTGTCACGTTGGGAGCAGCTATGAAAATTGAGGCCGGCCATGATAATGTAATGCCGGAAGTTGGTATTAATATAGCGGAAGAAATCATAGCTGAAAGCTCTGCCTGGACGATAGTAAATAGTAACAAACGTAACTGTTTTGCCTCTAAAATAAATTGTCGTGGTGTTATGTTCAGAAAGCTGAAGAGCAGGTGAGACAGTAACTGCACGATAAGGAAGACTTTGACGAACACCAATAATGTGCCTCCGTAGAGACGTAGTCCAGTTGGAGCGCCGTGTCGAAGTAAGTGGTACTTTGCTATATAGCATGTTAAATATGGCGCAAGGTAAGTTTCATTAACAGCAAATGCGGCAATTTGTTCTTCCTGGAGGAGCTGTGTAAAGAGCAGTTGATGCGTCAACAGTGATCTATGTTAAGGAAAAGTAAATTGTAACTCATAATGAAAGTGAATATAAGTCCGTAGGTAGAACTGTCCATATTAAACATAAACTTCAAGTGGTTGGATTTGAAAATGCACTGTCGGTCCGGAATAAGTTGCATGGAGTTGTAGATTAAACAGTTTGGCTGAGTGCATGATTGGAGTTAGAATATGGTTGCGAAGAAATGGATGGATGTTCTGTAGAGAAATAGTGAGAAAACGGAGTAGATCTTCGACAGTAACTGGATGGCGTAACGAATTTATGGTGGAGTTGGTGCATCGACCGAATGTATTGGAAGAACTAGTTCAGGCTTAGCTGGATTAGGCTGAGGCTTAGCTTTACATTTATAGCTGTACGTTGGGTGACGTTCAGAACAGCGATCACAACGTGGGGGATCTTGAAGGTTTGGACAGTTTTTGGTAGGATTTTCGCGAGAACAATAACCACATTTGATGTTGTTTGTGCATTCACCTGTCGAGTGTGAATTATACTGTTAGTATTTCTCGCATCGAAGAAGTGCTGGCGTGCGAGATGGCTCAACCTTATATCGACATCTATAGATATATGCGCCCTTGGATAGAAGTTGGTCAATTAGCTGTTGTTGATCAGTCAGCACTCGTACGAGATAAGTTGGCCCCTGGTTGTTCTTGATCCTAATACAACGCTTTATAGTAGCCCTTTCTGGTGAACTTCAGCAAGAATTTCGTCATCAGTAAGATCAGGTTCTATACCATTAATAACATAGGAGGTCGCCGTGGTGGAGGAGGAGTTTTGCGTGTACTCGGTTGTGAAGTAGAAATCTTTGCTTTCGTCCCAAAAATTGCATAAGTTGCCTTGTTACGAACATGCGTGGCGAAAGTTGGGTCACTGAATTTCAAAATGATGCCTCGGCGTGTCTTAACAGTTTCACGTATCTTAGGACGAGGGACGTACTTGACTAATTGCTGGAAAACAGCACGAACAGTGTCATACTTCTGATCATAGTCGGTTAGCAAGAAGTTGTACACAGGATCTGACTGGTATTGCTGCTGTTGATTATCGGCAGAAGTGGATGCCCAATCCATAGAATGGCTGGCAGCTGTAGTCTGATTAACATTGGGAGTAATTCGTTGTTTCTTTGGATCTAGGGCTTGTTCGCCATCAGGGAAAGATGGAGAACGAATCCGATCTCCTTTAGTGTAGGTAGACGTAATCAGCGTAGGTAGACGAAGAAGTAGTGTTACGGTCTGAACGAGGAGTTCCTGTAACAATCGGTGGTTGCGTCTTTTGACGACCGTTAGGCACGATGTTGAGTGGTGGAGGTTGTAATACTAAATCCTGACCGAAATTCGTAAATCGGTTAACCTTGCCAATGTCTGTCATCGTGATAGAGTAGCCAAGGGCCGAAGCCCAGATGAGTATGTAGAAAACGAAAAAGATGTTAGATGAAGTTCAAAAAACAAGACACCCTCCGAAAGTGAAAACTTTCGTCAGACCCCTAACTGTTCTGATGATGCTATGCCCGCTAGTACGTATGCAATACTTGGTCCTCGCTGGCACAGTAACTGACACAATAGAGGTTAGCTTTCTTGGTAAGGTATGAACCAAAGCGCCTGAGCTCCAACGTATAACTTTGGATTTCAAACCTTTGATTTGCGGTTATTTGTGATTTCACGTTTAATAATGACAAATATTTTGAAGTATTTGTACTTTAAATAAATTATTTATAGGCCTGTTTTTCATAGAGATCATCTTTTTTAAATTATTGTTCAAAGCCTTTGTATTTTAATATGCCTTTTCCAAAATCAATGCAAATGAATTGTGCTGCCATCTTTGGAGTTCTTTTAAACTATACGTTTGTGGACGTTTATATGTTTGTGGCCAATACTTTCGACAATGAGATCTCGGGAAGTACAGGTTCTAGAAACATAACATTTTCACTGATCGATTGCAAATTTTATGTAGATTGTCCTGTTCTAATTGAATATTAAAAAAAAAGAAACATGGCCATTATTTCTTTATTACATTTTTACGGGTACACGGGAAATTAGAAGAAAAAGAAACTAAAGCATTGTATCCTACACATTATACATTCCAACACCACATAATTGTATAGGGGGTTCCATACCTCTCAAGCGTTTGTTTCATGGCCAAATGATATTGAAAAACGAAGGATGACAATTTCCCCACTCTAAGTTGAATCTTTATTGTTTGGAGTGTTTTGGCCAATGAACACCATATATTACTGACATTATAATGAATTGTGTGTGTAATATATTTGCTTATTACATACTGCATACAAGAAGAAAGAAAACACTGGACATAAATGAATTAAAAACTCCAATCGGAAGTAGGCTCAAATCTTACAAACGGTGCGAGATATTGAAAAAGTAATCGAAAAAAATCTCCCCTTTATGGTATCTCTTTCCATTTTTTTTTATCAAGACGATGTGTCACTTGTGTTTGTAAAGGAACATGTACTGATGTGAAGAATAACAAGGAGATTCATGCTGATATGTGAATGATGCACTGTGTAGAGAGCGCAGGTTCAGCTAGTCTGTATATTAAAATGCTAGGTTTATATGTTTGTCCGCAATTCTTTCGACAATGAGAATTCGAAAACCACAAGTGCTAGAAACGTGCTGTTTTCACTTGTCGATTCCATATTTTGTGTAGATTGTCTAGTTCTCATTCAATATTCAATCTCAATGGTAAATTTTCAAAAACCGTGCTTTTATTTTTCTATTCAGCATTTCAGGGGCTGTTTTGAGCCATAAAGATTAACATTGTTGCAGACTGAAACCACGGTGTTAGGCAACCAGTAGAGAAGTTACGTATGGCGGGTTGACGGACATTGCAGGCGTTTCGCTTAAATCTCAATGGCAAAACTATTGCATGCTAGCAACTTCAAAGGCCTCAAGAGACGCAATGAGGCGTACTCAGACGAATATGGATTTAGAAAAAATATTTCCACTTGCAATCGTGTTACTTCTATAAATTTGCTACATACTCACTCCAACATCTATATATAGCAATTCACTTCCTTTGTGAATTTTCTGTCCTTAACTTGTGTGAGTAAGGGGACATGCACAGTGGGAAGGAGATTCATGGTCTTAACAGAACGAAGCACCGTGTAGACAGCGCCGGTTCAGCTAGTCTGTATTTTAGAATGCTAGGTTTACATGTTTGTCTCCAAAAAAGTTTATATGTTTGTCTCCAATCCTTTCGACAATGAGATCTCGAAAACCACAAGTGCTAGTAACATACCGTTTTCACTTGTCCATTTCAAATTTTGCGTGTAGATGGTGTAGATTGGCCAGTTCTAATTGAATATTTAAAAAAAATGTTGTACTTATTTCTATATTACACTTTTTAGTAGTACACTGGAAATGTTGAAATTTTGAAAAAGTGAAGCAGCATATACTATGAGTTATACATTCCAACATAACATTATTGTAGGCAGGGGTTTTATATCTCTCAAGCATTTCTTTCATTGCCAAATGATAATGAAAAACGAAGGATAACCATTTCTGCAGTCTAAGATGAATCTTTATTGTTTGGAGTATTTTGCCCAATGAACACCATATATCACTGACATTATAATTAATTGTATATGTAATGTATTTGCTTATTACATACTGCATACAAGAGGAAAGAAATCACTGGTCATACATTAATTAGAAACTCCAAATCTTGCAAAGGTTCGAGATATTGAAAAAATAATCGAAAAAATCTCTCCTTTATGGTACCTCTGGCAGATTTTTATCAAGACGTCTTTCACTTGTGTCTGTAAAGGGACATGTACAGATGTTGTGAGGAATGACAAGGAGATTTATGGTCATAACAGAACGAAGCACCGAGTAGACAGCGCAGGTTCAGCTAGTCTATATATTAAAATGCTAGGTTTTATGTTTGTCTCTAAAGAAAAGTTCATATGTTTGTCTCTAATCTTTTCGAGAATGAGATTTCGAAAACCACAAGTTTTAGAAACATGCCGTTTTCACTAGTCGATTCGAAATTTTGCGTATATTGTCCAGTTTTAATTGAATATTTAGAAGATATGGCCGTTATTTCTTTATTACATTTTTTAGAGGAACGCTGGAAGTGTTGAAATTTTAAAAAAGTAAAGCATCATATCCTACGAGCTATATATTCCAACACCACATAGTTGTATACAAGAGTTGTATATCTCTCAGACATATGTTTCATGCTCAAATGATAATGAAAAACGAATGATAACCATTTCTCCAGTCTAAGATGAATCTTTATTGTTTCGAATGTTTTGCCCAATGAACACTATACATCCTTGACATTATAATTAAATGTGTATGTAATCGGAAGTATGCTCAAATCTTGCAAACGATGCAGATATGGAAAAATATTCGGAAAAATCTCCCTTTGTACCCCTTGCTGATTTTTATCAAGACGTCTTTCACTTGTGTCTGTAAAGGGACATGTACAGATGTTGTGAGGAATGACAATGAGGAAGCGCCGAGTAGACAGCGCAGGTTAAGCTAGTCTATATATTAAAATCCTAGGTTTATATGTTTATCTCCAATCTCTTTCGACAGTGAGATCTCGAAAACTAGAAGTGCTAGAAACGTGTCGTTTTCGCTGGTCGATTCCAAATTTTGTGCAGATTCTCCGGTTCTAATTGAATATTTAATAAACGTGAATGTTATTTCTTTATTACATTTTTAGGGGTACAGTGGAAGTGTTGAAATTTTAAAAGCATAATATGCAATGAGTTATACATTGCAACACAACACAGTTATGTATAGGGGTTGTATATCTTTCAGGCGTTTGTTTCATGCCTAAATGATAATGAAAAACGAAGGATAACCATTTCTCCAGGCTAGAATGAATCTTTATTGTTTGGAGGTTTTGCACAATGAACACCATATATCACTGACATTATAATTAAATGTGTATGTAATGTATTTGCTTATTACAAACTGCATGCAAGAAGAAAGAAAACACTGATCATACATCAATTAGAAACTCCAACCGGAAGTAGGCTCAATCTTGCAAACGGTATTGTTAAAATATTGAAAAAATAATCGAAAAAATTTCCCCACTTTTGATACCCTTTGTCGAACTTATCAAGACGTCTTTCCCTTGTGTCTGTAAAGGGACATGTATAGATGTTGTGAGGAATGAAAAGGAGATTCATGCTCATATGTGAATGCTGCACTGTGTAGAGAGCGCAGGTTCAGTTAGTGAAAGTTAAATTTCTTAAAGTTTGATGTGAAAGTTATAGTATTTTTCATGTTTGTAATATTCGCCCGTGGCGACAGATGGCAGCACATTTCTAGTTTCGAAATGCCATGTATGCAGCAGAAAGCATTTTGTATTTTGGAAGTGTTATTCTGTTTTTATCGCACAACGTGCATTCCGAAGATAGTTTCCAACTACACCGTCAGACCATCACAATATTCTTAGATGGTATCGATAGTTTAATTACACTGGCTGTTTGTTCAAAAGTAAAAATGCAGAACCTTCAAATGTTTCCGATAAAACATCCCTTGCGACCACCGGCACCAGTTCAAACCCATCCACATCCAATTGACGCTCCTGTTTCATTAGACCAGCTATTGACGTTTCTAACGCTAGCTTTGCAAAACATCCACCCTTTTATTAGGCCGCATATTCTACAGCAAATCATTCTGGCAGCAAAAACCACTTTTCATGTTAATTTTACTGCTACTTATTCCGGAAATACTGTTCATTTTCATAAATCACATGCTAGTTCACTTGTTTAACATCATGGCTTTAACTTTTCTCTTTCTGAACATCCGATCACTACCAAAACACAAAGTTTTATTTGAACAGCTTCTTCTTGAGGAACATGTTACAGTATTCTTACTCAATGAAACCTTTCTAACAAACTCTCGTACTTGCCGTTTACCACGATATACCATGTTACATTCTGCAAATCCCGTACCTGCACTTAGAGCAAATGGGGGAGTAGCCATAGGGATTTCTCCTCACATCCCTTATCGCCAGCATCAGTATACTGCAACAGCTCTTCCTGAATATCTCCTTGCCACAGTTTATTTCAAAAATGTCATCATCACCCTAGCAACTATATACATCAGGCCAAATCATCCATTACCTCAGCAGTTCGTACAATATATCTCCAATACTTTCAATAGATACATCATTATGGCCGATTTCAATATGCATAGCCGCAGCGATGGTGACCGGACAAATTTCATTAACTTCATAACAACCCACACTACTGGGGTTATCGTTGATCTTCCACAAGCTGCACGCCCAATTTCAAACACCAAGCCTGACATAGTCATTGTCTCCACAAATCTTATCTCACATTGCACTGTAGAAATCCTTGATCTTCTTGGTAGTGATCATGCACCAATCAAGCTTGTTTACAAACCATACTCAGCTACGACCCATTCCTCTTTACCAGTACGAGTGAGCTTGCGCTACGATAAAGCTAAATGGGATCAATATCGTTCACATATTACAGACCTCACCAGTGATATAACAGAACCGGCCACATGTGACGATTTATACCAGACTGTAGATCGCATTACATCCGCAATCCAGGAAGCCAGCAACTTGTATATTCCAACAACGAAATCTGTTCCATATCAGCCTAAACTTCCGCCACACTATCTCTCCATGATCAAACGTTCACGTCAGCTCTATCGAGAATATCTCCACACTCGCAACCCAGAAGCCCTCCGACATCACAAACAACTTCAACGTACAGTACACAATTACATCAAAGCATATAAACTCCGGTGCTGGGTAAAGACATGCAACACACTGTCTGAAACATCGCATCCTACTAAATTCTGGTCCCGCTTCAATGCGCTTTGTGGAAAATTCTCTAGTACACCCTACCCCATTTTATTGGATGATACACCTGTTAGTACCGATAGCGATAAAGCAAATGCCTTTGCAGATCACCTACAAGTTATCTTCACACCGCCATTTGAGAAAACACCTCACCCTGCAGACAGACTCAATACTTCATCACCAGAACTACAACCCAATCCTACTCATGTTTTACCTCCTAATACTCCTGTTTCCGCCCCAATCACCACTCACGAAATCACTCAAGTTCTCAATAATAAACGAAATACTGCACCTGGCTTAGATAACGTGACGTATCGCCATATCAAGGAATGCCCTATTTCACTATTACTACTTCTTGCGAATATCTATACATTCATATTGCGAACTGGCTTCTTTCCTTTAGCTTGGAAAACATCTAAGACTCTAATGTTTCCTAAACCACATAAGCCTCCTCAGGATGTTGCGTCTTATAGGCCTATACAACTTACATCCACATTCAGTAAGATCTTGGAACGTATCCTAGTTAAACGATTACATATTTTCATTTCAGATCACGGCCTACTTCCAGTCACACAAGCAGGTTTTCGTCCAGCTTTCTCTATAAATGATCAACTACTTCGACTCACAACGCTCATTACTCAACACTATAATTCAGCAAATCCTTCCTGTTTAGTTTTATTTGACTTGGAGAAAGCATTCGATAAAGTCTGGCACCATGGGCTCATATACAAACTTCTGCAATTTCAGCTCCCTATCTCCTACATTCGCCTCATTTACCATTTCATTACGAATCGTATCACCTATATCTCAGTACGAGGCAGTTTATCACATCCGATCTTTCTGTTCTCTGGAGTACCACAAGGGTCAGCCTTGTCTCCTTTACTATACCTTCTGTATGTAGCAGATATGCCCCGACTGCCAGATCAGGTCCATCTCTTCCAATATGCGGATGACACGGCCCTTCTCGCACTTGGAGCAACTATCCAGCAGCTCAACATTAAGTTACAGACTGCTATTAATCGCTTTCACACTTGGTGCACTCTTTGGCGGCTTACTATCAACGCAGCTAAAACCCAAGCCATCATATTCCTACCACCCAAAAGAACTTCCAAAGTCCGCAGAAATCCACGCAATCTCTCTCTGTACGTTGATGGGGTGCCTATTCAAATCAGTAATACTGTCACATATCTGGGAATTACCTATGATCACCACCTTACTTGGTCCCAACACCTGAAAGTCATTACTACAAAAGCCTATAATAGACTCAATCTATTGAAACGATTGACTGGTACCACCTGGGGCCTTAAAGCACACACCATCCTAAATACCTACAAGGTATTTTTACGACCTGTCCTTACTTATGGATTTACTGCTTGGATAGCTGCACCCACTAAGTTCTACAGTAAACTTTTAATTCTAGAACGCCATGCTTTCCGTATAGCGTTCCGCATTAAGCTGCCTAGTCCTACACAGGATTTATACCGCAAAATCACTTTTCCGACTTTACAATATTACCTAGAAAAGCTGCGGCTAACATTTATCACCAAACGCTTCGAAACACGACATCCTTTATTACAGGACACAATGCGTTATTTAGCACTTCATCCAACACCTCACCGTTATTATCATCCTCCACTTTCGCTCCTCTTCACATTATATCATTATACTCTACCACCGTTAGACCCTGCTTTACTTATAATCACAGATTACGTCATTCATGAACATCTACCTCTCATCCACCCATCATTTCCAGCACAGTGATTACCATTATTTACTAACAAGGACCTCATTCGTCTTCATCATTGCCTAGAGTAGCCCCGTGTTGTCCTGTGTAAGCACCTCACCACATCTTTCACTCCCATTACTATACTTGTACATATCATGAATTCTATGCCTAATCATCATTCCCATTTTGTTATCGATTGTTTGCTTAAAATATACTGTATGTTTATTTTCCTTGTGTATATACCTGCACCTAATGTTAAGGATTAATGTTCCTTAAGTCTCCACCTCCAAAATTACTTATTTATGTAAATGTTGTTGCTAATAAAGTATAAAATCACTTAGCCCATCTAACATATTCTTTCCGTAGTTAACTATCATGTCTCGTTCCTAAAAGAGGGCGTAACCCTCTGAAAGGCAGCTAGCCCGTCAGGCTAGCCTCTTAAAAAAAATAAAAAAAATAAAAAAAAGATAAAACACTAGAGAGAGTTAGGCGAGTTTCGTACGTAATTCGCAGTAATCAACATGGCGCGCCAGTTGCGAACTTGACACTCCTCAACTATTAGGAAGGCTTTGCGACTGAAACCCCCTCATACAGTTATTGAAAATGTTACAACTGGTAACCTTGCTAAACGATATGCTTTTGGGAATTATGTGCATAACGTTGTGAAGAACTATAGTTTTCTTGATCTTTTGGAGTTTACTGGCGAGGCGACATTCCGTTTGAGTGGCAATATTAATTGATATAATGTTCGTATCTAGGGTCGAGAATCTTCAAAAGTGAATGTGTTTCCTGCAGTGTCTCAACTAAAGATGTATGGTCCATTTATCTTCACGGAGAGCACTATGAGGGGTATTCAAGTCCTTGACATGTTACAGTTGTGAGTGTTTCCAAAAGTTAGTGAAGATTCCAGTAACTTCATATTTCAACTTGTTGAGGCACCGCCCCATTGGCACATTGAAGTGCGTCGCTTCCTGAAAGAAGAACTCGAACGCCATTGGATTGGGCAATCTGCTGAAGATGACTTTGTGATTTTTCCTTTGCTACTTAGATACTTCGATCTAATTGTTTGTGATTCTTTTCTTCTTTGGGGACATGTGAAAGACGCAGTGTATGTGCACTCACTAGCTCCAGGATCGCATAGCTGCATTTAGTACTATTAGTAGGGCAAGGTAACCAGACGTCCCGTTTTAGCCGGGACAGTCCCTTTTTTCCACCGTTGTCCCGTTTTTATCTGATTCTCAAACGGGACGCCTAAATGTCCCGTTTTTAAGCAAAAATGTCCCAGGTGTCAAGTAATTATTATTTAAAATATAAATGATCAACGCAAATAATACACTCTTACGTACCAGCATTCATTGGGAAGGTTCAGCTGTGTTCTGTGCTTCAAGTGGAAATTGAGTTGGAATTCTGAGTGTTCAAGTAGTTAAAAGTATTGTTGGGTTGTACTTAAGTTAGAAACGGTGTGTTATCATTCTTACTTCTATATTTTGTAAATTGAAAACATTGCTGAGTCCCAAGATACAATGTGGAAGTCAGATATATAAGTCCCAACTCCGGTCGCCGTTTTTGAAAGTAAAAGTTCTGGTCACCTTGTAGTAGGGATGTGCTACAGCACGTTTGGGGCGAACTAGAATATATCATAGTTATGTGTCATGACGAAAGGATGCCACATCGAACATTTTTAATAGTATGATTGAAAATTGAAAGTGTCTGTATATTTTCATGTAACATCCTTACAACTTTTTAAACACGAGGAATCATTTGTAATCACCGTGTAATTACAAATGAATAAACATGACAGAATAGAACACGTGAAGTTCCAATTATGATGATTTTTTAAAAATATATATATATTAAAAAGAACAATACTTAGGTGAAGCATGTAATGAATTGTTGCTTCAGAATTAAAATAGCCTCTCAAAGTTAGAAGAAAGTAATTGATAAAACTAATGAGCTCTGATTATTAGCCATCGATTAGGTAATAAATCCTTTGGTAATATTAAGTTTATTGGCGTTTATTATACAAAAACTCTTGAACGTACTGTTCTGTGGTAAGTGAATTTTAGTGATAACAATCAGTTATATTCATAAAATCATTTAGGTTCTATAGTCTTCGTAAAGCTAAATTTTATAACTAGAAAAACATCTGTTCAAGATTTAAACATAAATAAAATTTAATGAGATATAACTAAAATTGAGTAAGACTAACTTCAGCCAAATTTGAACATTTACACTTATTGTTGCTACGTCAATGTTTCTACCTAGGTACCTGTATAAGCAATTCAAGCTGCTTCTTGCTTTTGTTGCTTTGAGTATTAAGTTATACAGTAGAATAGTAAACTCATAATAATAATAATAATAATAATAATAATAATAATAATAATAATAATAATAATAATAATAATAATAATAATAATAATAAAAAGAAGAAGAAGAAGAAGAAGAAGAAAGTTTCGAGTAACAGTTTTATTTTTAAAATGCCAGATTTGTTTATATCTAACCCAGTGTGACTAACCTCTTAACTTTAATTTTAGAAACCACTGGCGGTCTATTTGTCTATTTACTAACCAGCTGAAGACAATCGTAATGCAATAACAGTGATCGATGTAGACAGTATGCATATAGATAAATCTCACACACAGACCACACAGGCTACCGCTCACAACTTGCTGGTTGACGCATTGACTACTCCTTATTTACAATATTTACATACACATATATGGAGAAGCGTAGGATCAAAATGTCTTTTAACAAAATCGTAGTAAACATTAAATATTCATTTGAGAGGCAAACATTGAACGACTTGCTTTTTCAAAAGCGTTTCAACGAAGCCGCGAGCAGTAAGTAAATGATGTGATTAATAATGAGTTAACGTTCATTTCCAGCACTCATGCTTTTATATGACAGAAAATTCTTAAAGCGGAATCTGAACCAGAGCTGATGTTTGTATCTGAAGCTAATACTCTCGAACATATGGCTGCTCGCGTGAATTACTTGTTCAAAAAGGAGCATTTGTACGCCTCAATTCTTTTCTTGTAATTCATAACAGGAAGAAGAATCCTCAGCTCCATTTGAGAATAATATTTAAAAATATTTCTAGAATTCCTAATGACGTTTAAATTTGTTCTCTTTAATCAAACTGTGTGCATTTTTGAAAAGAAATATGTGGAAGACGGGATTCTCTTATGAATTGCAAAAAATGAAAGAGCAAGTAGTATGTGTGTAAATGAATATGCGTGCCACCATGAACAGGGAAACATTAGTATATACTAGGGATGGCCAAAATTTTCTGGAATCCGTATTCTAGAGAATTCCGGAATTCAGAAGAATTCCTGAAATCGGAAAAATTTCGGAATTCGGAAGTCCGAAATTCAGAAAATTCCCGAAAATAAGAATCTTCTAAATTCCGAACTTTTCCCAATTCCGGAATTTTACAGAATTCCAGAATTTTCTGAAATCTGATTTTTTTCGAATTCGGTTTTTCCGAAATCGGCATTTTTCCGAATTACGGATTTTTTCCGAATTCCGGAATTTTCCGATTTTACTTTCCGGATTCCGGAAAGTAAAAATTTCTGAATTGGCCATCCCTAGCATATACAATATGCTAGTAAAAACCGTATTCCCTTATATATATTTATATATACCACACAACAAGAAACAAAAGATCATTTACTGTTGTTAGCTTTTTCTCGATTTTTTCGAAAATTATACATAAACATTTATCCTTTAGTATATTTTGTTCAATTTGATGTGATCTATCGACTAGCACGTTCAGCCCATCTTAAAGTAATGGAGAAGCTATGGTTTCCAAAAATCCCGACGTGTGCCACCGGTGGAGAATACCATTCTTCCTTAATTCTCGATGTGCGTCACCGATGGTACACGATATTGTTCGTTATAAGTTGGCTTTTTGTTTTTAGTTAGAAAAGTTAGAATTATCTTACGGACTTTCTGTTATTACATACATCGTAGGCAATCTATCAAACAGACCTGTAACTCATTTAAGGGAAATAAACATGATATTTATTGTATATACATGAAATGTGGTCAATATGACATGTTTTATAATATAAAATACGTATGGAAATGTATGAATCGTAAACAAAACTTATTGAGAAAAAATTGTATACATACTTTTTCCAAAATCAATAAAAACGCTGTTATTCAATAGAAAACACACTTTTGAAAAATCAGTGATACGCTATTTTGTGCAGAAATGAAAATAATAAACAGGGCTGCAGGGAAGCAAACTGGTTCACACTGGTTTTTCATGAATCTAGTAAATTAGACCACGAGAAACATGAATCTGAAGTAATTTTGACGATTAGAATTTCGGAACTCGAGATATTCGAATTTGAAGTCACCAGAGAAGCAAACTGGTTCACACTGGTTTATCATGAATCTAGTAAATTAGACCACGAGAAACATGAATTTGAAGGAATTTTGATGATTCGAATTTCGGAACTCGAGATATTCGAATTTGAAGTCACCAGAGAAGCAAACTGGTTCACACTGGTTTTTCATGAATCTAGTAAATTGGACCACGAGAAACATGAATCTGAAGGAATTTTGACGATTCGAATTTCGGAACTCGAGATATTCGAATTTGAAGTCACCAGGGAAGCAAACTGGTTCACACTGGTTTTTCATGAATCTAGTAAATTAGACCACGAGAAACGTGAATTTGAAGGAATTTTGACGTTTCGAATTTCGGAACTCGAGATATTCGATTTTGAAGTCACCAGGGAAGCAAACTGGTTCACACTGTTTTTTCATGAATCTAGTAAATTAGACCACGAGAAACGTGAATTTGAAGGAATTTTGATGATTCGAATTTCGGAACTCGAGATATTCGAATTTGAAGTCACGAGGGAAGTAAACTGGTTCACACTGTTTTTTCATGATTCGAGTAAATTAGACCACGAGAAACATGAATTTGAAGGAATTTTGACGTTTCGAATTTCGCAACTGGAAATATTCGAATTTGAAGTCACAAGCGAAGCAAGCTGATTCACACCGGTTATTGACAATTATCGTAAATTAAACTGTGAGAAACATTGATTCGAAATAAATTTGACGATCACACTTTTGAAACTGAAGATACTTGATTTTGAAATATGGATGCCGTTGCGACGGTTTCCTGCATAATTTTGATATGAACCTTTCTGTGGACTCCGATACATGAAAATTTGTTTCCCTTTTCCTTTCGTATGTAGTAATTAGGACTTTCCGAATCGTAATAGTTTGTTTGATTTATTGATAAATAGTAGTGTATATAACAAATAACTCTTGTTTATCGAATATTCTTCTTTTTAGTTTTTGGCACGTAGCCTACTATATATTTTTCTACTAGCCTACTATATTTAAAGTACTCCTTTATATTTTATTGACTGAGCGGCACGCTGAAGCAACATAAGTAGAAACGTAGAAAATAGGAAATGGCACTACCTAAGCATAATATACTTAAAAAGATCGAAATATTTACAAGTGAATAAAACGAGTGACGATCAATCAGAAGTAATCATGTTCATCTGCTTTGGATATATTGGAGTAAAAGTTCTCTTCCTCCTCCTCCTCCTCCTTCTTCTTCTTATTATTATTACAGTAAAACTTGTATGAAACTGAATGTATTGGATTCAACATTTTCTTACGTTTGGGTCAGATTTCCGTTTTGCACAAATTTGGGAAGAAATAGAATTAACCATTGGGACTTTAAGAGGTTTCCGATATAGATAAATTTTCGCCTTATTTAAGTTTTGATTAATACAAATTTCACTGTATATGAAAATAATTTGTTTTACTCTTATGTTATGTGGAGCTCAAGAAACTAGTGGAAAATATTAACTATAGGAGCATTTTATATATGATGCCGTATAGATGGCAGAAAAGAAATAATGTTTCCGGTACATAAAGTTTCAGCTTCATGTTTGATGTAATTTGTAACTAACTTACAGGTTATTTTGTAATAATTAGTTATTTCCTGGAAATTAATATTTAAATACAAATTGCATGAATTGTGAAGTTTATGTGAACTACTTTAAAACAAACTGTTATATTTACAGTATCCTGGTAGTATATAATTTCTGTTGTTTAAATCTTGTCCCTGTTCCTGTTGTTGAGAGTGCATGCCAATTTTTGGTGATTGATTTCAGGTAGCAGTTTGGTTTTTCAACAAACTCATACTATGTTAAACAAAAAAGAACAGATGAAGCAGTGGCGAAAGCCAATTACTACAACAGAAAAGAACGACGAGGGCATATGGCCTGAACTGGTAAACTTGACAAAGGACAACTTTCTTAGCATATTCAATTCTGAAGAGTACGCAATTAAATTTCTGCAGAAATACCAGTTAGTTCATCGTCCAGAAGATGAGTACAGGGAGGAGTTCACCTGCTTTGTGTGCCACAGTCACTTACGGGTCATAAATCAGAAAGATCTGAAATTGGGTTGGGGCTTTCGCTGCTCGAACCAAGGATGCAGATCACGAAATTGTTCAGAATGTAAGCGTCTCAAGCGAAAGTGCAAACCACCATGTGGACAGCGATACTCCCCTCTTCACAACACAGTTTTTGAGAACACCCATTTGAAATTTACGGAGATCCTTCATCTCATTTACATTTGGCTACAAGGAGACGAATCACGACGAATGGATGCTTTTGAAAGAACTAACGTTACCCCACGTGTTATTTCAGAGTGGACAAAAGTGTTCCGAGAAATATGTCATTATGCTGTCGGTAAGCGGCGAAAACTCACCGGAGAAATCGAGATGGATGAATGTCATCTGTATACTCGTAAAAATCATCAAGGCCGGAAACTGAGAGGAGATTCTCTGTGGGCCGTTGGTGCTGTTGAAAAAGACACTGGATACTGCTTCGTGGAAATTACAGAAACGAGAAATGCAGAAATCCTGGAGCAAATAATCCGTGATAATATTGAAGAAGAATCAACAGTGACAACAGATCATTGGTCTGGATATAATAATATATCCGAAAATTGCAATGTTAACCACAAAAGAGTAAATCATTCACAGTGCTTTACAAAACTTAATGTAAAAATCACGAGGGAAGGGGATTCATATAAGTCCGACCTTGTAAAAGTAACAACAAATCACTGCGAAAATATGTGGGGGAAAATGAGACCTCACATCAAATGTGTCCGCGTATACAGAAATAAAGAAGGAGAGCTCATCGAATTCGCATCCACGTATTGCGATCAATTTGTGTACTTCCAGAATATTCTCAGGCCTTTCAAATACAATCATAAAGGCTATACATTAAAAGATTGGCGGCGAATGTTTCAACAGTTCTTGATCGACATTCGGAACGTTTACCCTGGCATTGGTGGAGTGCGATATGAACACCCTAAAGATGTAGAAGAAGAACTTGATGTCTATTTGGTCGAGGAGCCTCGTCGACACAACCCTTCCTTACTTGAGATGGATCTTTCTGAAGCTCATTTAGAGTCACTAGGAACGCAAGTACAACGTAAGGAGGTGACATTCTCTAAAACACTAGCCAAGCCAGATCAACATTCATCTTCCCAGCCATTGGGTCAGTTTCTGGAAGAGCTGAACACCCGATCTCGTGATGCTCTCACATGGATACGCTTTCATCACGCAGCTGAAGATCTCAAATCTTTTCTCCCAACTCTTCATTGGGTTAGTGAAATTTTCCAAACTGTTCAACGTCAAGAACAGATCTGCGGCTGGCAAATTCCACCAAATCATCCCTCAAGAGATACACATCATATGCAGCGACACCCTCAGTTGGCTTTCTTACTTAGTGATTTCACAATTCCACATATAAATGGTTTGGGTAACTGTTTGTTCAACGCAATTAGCTTTGCTCTCTTTGGTCATGAGTTTTACGCCTATTTTTTACGACTCTACACCGTCAAATATATGTGGGAAAATCGAAACTGGATACTCACTCCTCGAGCAGATCCTCAAGATGAACTTCAACGCGTCCAATTCTTTATTGACAACGAAGGAGATCTCCTAAACTATATATATATCATAGCTCTGAGGTAGTTACTAACGAAAATATGAATGAAGGAGGTATAGCTCGAGAAGGCTGGGGAGCAAATATCCATATGGCCATTCTGGCAAGAGCACTTTGCAGACCAATACACTGTTATAGTCCGAGTAGAAGAACAGGATTACCAGCAATTGATCAATGTCAAACTATTCAAGAAAAAGTAGAAGAATTATTGAGGTGCGGGAACCGATATACACTTGATGTTAACAATGAACGTGAGCCCTTAAGAATTTGGGTTCTTGACGCACATATTGAACCTCTAATCAAGATTCGAGAAGATTTGAATCCTCATTTTCTTGAGTTGTAAACATTTTGAGACTGGTACTTACTATACATTAAACCTAGCCTATATAGTGTAATTTGTTATTCTGTATATTATATCTATGTTGTACCTGCATGCCATTCATCTAATTAAAATGCATAAATTTAGAATACAGAGAGGATGTATGAGCATTTAAACAAGTGCCATTCGTAATTTTCAAATCTATATGTAAGAACATGTGAAGCAACCTTTCAAGAACCGCAAAAGTATCATTAGTTTACAAAGTGACTGAATGTCTTGCATTAAAAACTGTTGACTCAACGAAAGTTAATACCCATACCCTAAACAAACAACATGCCCGAAAGTAGAATAAATACACGATTGAGTCACAAATTGCTAATCCTAGAATGCCTGTAGTTGTTCAAAAAATCTAAATCAAAAGCAATAATACAGTACTCTGGTAGTGATATACAACAACAACAACAATAGCAATAATAATAATAATAACTTTGAGCCTCCCGAGGAGTTATGGTACTTTCAGATATGTTGTTTGTTCACAGTATAATTTCAGTCGACGACTACTCAAAATGTGTCAATTTAAAAAGACATAAAGAGGCACTTTGTTCACAACTAGCAGCCTCTAGTTATAGCTCCGAAAATTGAAAAAAAAATCCCCAAATGTTAAAAAAAAAACTCAAAATTAATTCACTTGCGACCCTCGGTCCATGTAGGCAAAAATGTTCCAAATTAGTTGTAGAATACACCCTCTAATTAATACATCGAATTTCCAGTTACTCTGCATACGAACAGTGAATTTATGAATCAGAAACAGAAAAAGAACTTCTTTCAAATATTGTGCTGAAAATCATCTCCATTAATTATGTCATATTAAATTTCAAATTTGCAAGTATTCAACTTCAAAAGTCTTATCGACAGAGAGTATTGGAATCAATATTCATCGTAGTGTAATTTACGATAATCAAGAAGAAAAAACAAATAAAAAAAAACAGTGTGAACCAGTTTGCTACCCTGGTGACTTCAAATTCGAATATCTCGAGTTCCGAAATTCGAATCGTCAAAATTCCTTCAAATTCATGTATCTCGTGGTCTAATTTACTAGATTCATGATAAACCAGTGTGAACCAGTTTGCTTCCCTCGTGACTTCAAATTCGAATATCTCGAGTTCCGAAATTCGAATCGTCAAAATTCCTTCAAATTCATGTTTCTCGTGGTCTAATTTACTAGATTCATAAAAAAACCAGTGTGAACCAGTTTCCTTCCCTGGTGACTTCAAATTCGAATATCTCGAGTTCCGAAATTCGAATCGTCAAAATTCCTTCAAATTCATGTTTCTCGTGGTCTAATTTACTAGATTCATGAAAAACCAGTGTGAACCAGTTTCCTTCCCTGGTGACTTTAAATTCGAATATCTCGAGTTCCGAAATTCGAAACGTCAAAATTACTTCAGATTCATGTTTCTCGTGGTCTAATTTACTAGATTCATGAAAAACCAGTGTGAACCAGTTTGCTTCCCTGGTGACTTCAAATTCGAATATCTCGAGTTCCGAAATTCGAATCGTCAAAATTCCTTCAAATTCATGTTTCTCGTGGTCTAATTTACTAGATTCATGATAAACCAGTGTGAACCGGTTTGCTTCCCTGGTGACTTCAAATTCGAATATCTCGAGTTCCGAAATTCGAATCGTCAAAATTCCTTCAGATTCATGTTTCTCGTGGTCTAATTTACTAGATTCATGAAAAACCAGTGTGAACCAGTTTGCTTCCCTGGTGACTTCAAATTCGAATATCTCGAGTTCCGAAATTCGAATCGTCAAAATTCCTTCAGATTCATGTTTCTCGTGGTCTAATTTACTAGATTCATGAAAAACCAGTGTGTACCAGTTTGCTTCCCTGCAGCCAATAAACAGATTGTCTACTGAGTTACTTGGTTTTTGCTTTTTGAATTTTCTTAATTTTTCGCATTGAAGCACACAAGGTATATGGTGGGACTACCTTCACAACTATTGCAGTATGTGGAAACACATTTTGCCAATTTTCGAGCTGTCGGGGGTTCTCTTTCCCTGCTTCATGACTTCGTAACAGGATTTTACGTTTCAAGTATTTACTACCACTTTTTACAAGTATTTACTTAATTCTGATAAAACACAACAATAGCACCTGTTATTACTCTAGTTTCAGCTTCTACAACAATGCTGCTGCAATCTCCGAACACAAACATAAAAGAACTACTACTCATTTTCTGTAATAAAGCTGCTCTTCGTGAGCATATGCAGTTTGAAACTACTACTCCAACTCTTTGAAAAATAATGATGTCATGAAAGTATTAATCAAACTGCCTAATCTTCAAATCGGAAAGATTTGACAAAATTATTGTGCGCCACCGGTGGCACACGTCGGCTTGCGCTTTTGGTACAATAAACACGGGCCGCTATGAGCCACCGGTGATGCACGAATCCTAATATGTGAACATTTCAGAAAATAGTATTTTATGTCCAAAGAGGCACATCAGAAAGGATTGCTTCATAGAAACCTCAAAATTCCCTGAAATTTGAATGTCTGTTTTTTTTTTTTTTTTTTTTTTTTTTTGTGAAGGTAACTTTTGGAACTGCGTTACTTGAATTATCTTATATAGTAGAACATGCGCTATCGGTGGCTCACGTCCGGGATGAACGTGCTAGTCTATGCTTTATCTTTGGACCAGAGTTGGCGTGGGTCAATGAAAACGACCCACGACCCACGACCCACTGACCCACCACCCACCATGACCCTCTCTGACCCACGACCCACCATGACCCACCACCCACGGTGACCCACTCTGACCCACCGTGACCCACTCTGATCCACCACCCACCATGAACCACTCTGACCCACCACCCACCATGAACCACTCTCATCCACTTTGACCTACTCTGACTCACCAAAATACATCGTCATCAACTCTGAACACGATCCACGGCCTCTTCTGAACTGACTAAAGAGTTTGCACTTGCAATAAAACAAGACTGTGAAATTGTCGCTAATCGGAGTTTGAATTTCTAGTCAATAGCTCAAGCAACACTCTGTTACAATAACGGTAGATCTGACCTTTATGATATAAAATGGTAACGTGTTTGTCAGTGAGGAAATTGAAACAGTTTGAAGTGGGGGGAAATTAGTGTGTGCCTAAAATATACTTGTACTAAGAGAGTATTCTTGCAAGCGTTAATTTCTGAACGCATTCCACAAGAAACTTCTATTCGCAGCAAAATACCCCTGTACAATATGGAAAAGGTTTTGGTTTCTCAGTTCACAGTATTTTTCTCACAAAAGACTTAAAGAATCAGTTTTCATAGGGTATAAAGGTGCTCGGGTACCCTATATGAGAGCATCTCCATAAAGTATGCTCATAATTGTAATTTGTGTAATCACTAAAACACCACGTTAAATTTAAGTTACAAATACGCATAATTGCAATTATTATGAATATTTACTCAAAAGTAGTTTACCTAAAGCAAAGAAGAGAGTTACTAAAAAGTAGGTACAAAGTTGAATAACACAAATAAGCCATTAGTAATACAAGTATACATTTTCCGTAACTCGTAATTTTCTACCTTAAAACAAATCTGAAATCGGATTTATTTCCTGTTGGTAACTTTTTCGTGGTAAATCATCCGCAGTGGAATGAATTCCATCCTTCAGCCAAGAAATAACTAGCTCGTCTACTTTGAGCTTGTCTAGCGGTGGGCCATTAACATTGATGAGTAAGAAGTTAGACAATGTTTGAGCACTTAATCTATTTCTAATATCAGTCATCTGTAAATTCATAATGGGAAATCCCCGTTCGCACTCTGTCGTGGAAATTGACAATACTTCCACCCGATTTCTGCTACTTGTCATCGACAATCTACTTGTTAGACTTAAGTCTGATAACGATTTTTCTCGGTCAGTTTTGAAATACTCAGCACGAAGTATCATCTCTCTATCACCATACATCTTTTTCATATCGACCATGTCAGTTGGCAATGTCGACCCATGTAGAACAGAAACTTCATCTACCACGCCTTTGATAGGGAATCTTGTGAATAAATTATCAATTAAAGCCTGATAAACTGATGATTTCTTATTTGTTTATAAATTTAATTTTTGTAATTACACATGAAGGTTTGATACCATTACCAAGTTCCCTCCCCCGTCTAGAAAGCGAAAGGAAACGAGGTTTCTGGAAAGTATTCAGAGGTGAATGGGAATTTCCCTCCTTCTTCAACTTTAATTACCACACTGCTGTTTGCCATGTGCAAAATTACGATGAATTTCAATTAAATTATCATAGTATAATTATTTCCTTGTTGAATTATCAATACTTTTCAGTGGAAAAAAGGATGAAATTTCAAAGTTC
The DNA here is from genome assembly GCF_964235325.1 of Thermobia domestica. NCBI lineage: Eukaryota > Metazoa > Arthropoda > Insecta > Zygentoma > Lepismatidae > Thermobia > Thermobia domestica. The sequence goes on along the minus strand of NC_137465.1, from coordinate 69,191,914 downwards.
CAAATCAAAGTAAGTAGACCAACGTAAAGGGGAAAAAAGTGTAAAATTTTCCATACAATTATGCGTACAATCCAAACTTCAAATTTTCGTGTAATTAAGCTTACAGTACAAATTTTATGCCTATTTTAGTCACAACTTTATGGGTTGATTGCCCTGTGCTGTGAGCGCTCCATATAATAAACATAAGCTTCAGTAATTATTATAGTAGAAAGCAATGGATATATGAAGCCAAGCACTGTATTTTTTGTTTCTGATTTTTTTTCTGAAATAACATCGATCGTTTTCGATAATTTTTACAAACCAACTCACTACCAATTTTCCATATATAGAAAGTGCCCCCCCCCCCACACACACACATAAAGGAGAATTTTAAAAAATGCTAGGACACATTCTGTTTATTTTCAATAAAGAGTTAATACACTGAATTTCAGCTCCGTAAGTTTAACGGCTTGCGAGATACTCATTTTTTTCGCAAAAATTCGGATCGTCACTACCTCCTTAGGATATTATGCATTATAATAAAAGCAATATAACATCCCAATTTGGATTAAGGCCTAACTATATACCAAAAGTAATTTCACTTGACTTTGCAATTTGACCGTGATGATCAGCACACACAGTTACATTCATTGTTTTTAATAAATAATTTATATATTACAGTGATTCAAAAATGTATTTTTTCCAGTAGTTAGCTCTAAAAACCCACAGGTCTCGAAAGCCAAGTTTTAGTGTAAGTCCTATTGCTATTATTACTATTAAAAATATCAATATCCAAAAGTGCCCGAAGTGCTTTTTTCACTTGGTTAGATATACTCACCTCAGGTAAGTAGACAGAAACAAGTGGAAAAGAAAGGGAAATGAAGGTCTTGAAAGTAAAACGGAGACAAATTTACCAGGTTTCAGAAGATACTCTCTACAATGCAGTGAGCAGAGTGTCGGTAGATCATACTGAGTCGGTGGGTCGCAGTGGGTCACGGTGGGTGGTGGGTCGCAGTGGGTCATGGTGGGTGGTGGGTCGCAGTGAGTCACGGTGGGTGGTGGGTCGCAGTGGGTCACATGCTGTTGACCCACGACCCACTGACCCACTCAGAAAACTTGACCCACTTGACCCACCGACCCACTGACCCACTCCATCTCTGCTTTGGACAATGTTTTATTTAAATAGTTATTAAAATTTAAGAGTTAATGGTAAATTTAGGCTGTATCTCATTAACCACAATATGTACTGTCATCTTCCTAGTCTCATATAGACCGTAGGTTTTCCCACGACACGAGATGAGAGAAGAAACAATGTTTTCTAATCTGTTCTTGCAAATATCGAATTCTTGCATCGTCGATTCTTGGAACATTTTTCTTGTCTCGTCTCGTTCTATACATTTCTGTACAAACTTGATTTCAGCCAGATATTACCAGATTCATTCCGCGAGAAATTTCTCATCTGGTCTCGAATGTGAAAATGCAGTTCTCGTCTCGTGGGCAATACTAATGAAGAACTTAATGAGAGTATATTTCAATGTCAGTTTTACCTCAATGAGTAGTTTAGTTCTTGTACAACATCAATTTATATATTTACAAAGAAATTATTTCTTATAAATTTTCTGCAGAACTACACATGATCTTTAACACTCATGCATATCCTTGTTATCAACTCAAGAAGACCTATCAATTACTATAGTTCCATCCTCGGTCTATTGTTTTCAATTAGATGCTTATACGAAGGGGTGGGGTGCTTGAAAATTCATGAAATCAGCGAGAAGAAATAAAAATTGAAACTTATCATTGTAATCATTAGAAAGGTCATACATTGTGAACCTCTCATTCCGTATATGATCATTTTATCATTGTTATTTCCTTTGTTACAGGTTCTGTAAGAAGATATGGCGGAGGATCTAAGAAAATTCGAGAAGAATTCAAGTGTCATGAGTGTCATCAAGGTTTTTTTTTTTTTGTGCTGCAAGACAAATCTTCTATGAAAATTCATAAAACTTTGCAGGATACTTTGGGAGAACACGCTCCTGGATATACAACAGTAACGATGTGGGTGAGGCGTTTCAAGACTGGTCATTGTGAGACTGAAGATGACCCTCATTCAAGCAGGCCTTCAAGTGCAGTGACCACGAAAAACATCGACAAGGTGCAAGCATGACATGATCATGGAGGATAGGCGCATATCGATAAAAAAAAAAAACTGCTGTGTGGGGGGAGGGGATATCGCGTGAGCGTGTGGGTGTCATAATAGCAGAATATTTTGACATGCGGAAGGTCAGTGCCAAATGGATCCCAAATGTTTGAATGCTGATCAGAAGAGAACACGGGTGCAGATGTCATAGGAAATTTTGCAAAAGTTTCAAAACCCTGGTGAGTTCTTGCGCAGTCTGGTGACAGAAGATGAAACGTGGCTGCACTACTATGATCCAGAGACTAAACAGCAGTCCATGGAGTGGGGCCACAATGGATCTCCTCGACCGAAGAAGTTCCGAAGCCAAAGATCAGCTGGGAAGATGCTTGCATCGGTGTTTTGGGATAAGGATGGTATCATCCTTATCAAATATCTTAAAAAGGGTGAAACCATCAATGCTGGGGTTTATTCCATTTATTTGACTGAGCTGAAGGAGGCTCTGAAGAAAAGACGTCGGGGAAAAGTGAGCAGTGGTGTTTAGTTTCTCCAGAATAATGCACCCTCCCACAAGGTTCATCAAACCATGCAATTGCTGGTGGATCTGGACTCTATCTGTGTACCTCACCCACCCCCTCCGACTATCACCTCTTCCCACATCTCAAGAAACTTCTCAAAGGCAAACATTTTCCATCCGATGAGGCACTCATTGCGGAGGTGGAGGGCTAGTTTGCACAGCAGGACAAGACCTTTTATTTGCAAGGTTAGAAATGTTGCAACATCGTTGTGAAAAGTGTATTGAGCTTCGGGGGAATACGTTGAATAGTGTATTAAAATGATTTTTCCAGGTAAATTTGTTTTTGGTAATTTCATGAACTTTCTAGCCTTCCCTCGTAATGTTGTGGAATTTAGAAATTTGATATAATATTATTGTTATCAACTGTGTATCATTGTTCACGTTTTTCGGCAATTAAGGAATGAAATAAACCTATATTGATTCCTAGTAATAAGAAAATATGACAACTATGTTCACTTAATTCAAAAAGGAGTGCATTGGCTTAATGTTTCCAATGTCTCATAGGACCCTATGATATTGGTATTTGTATTAACCATAATATATTATTATTGTTCTCTGCTTTGGTTATTCGTACAAGTAAGAACTAATCTTCCAGTACAAAATAATCATAAAAAAAACATATAATACCAATTGTTCCTTCATTGTTTTCAATCTTTAAAATATATATAAGACTACTTACAACAGACTAAGAAGTTGAATCCTTTCTTTTGGATGGCAATATTGGCGTTTCGTTTGATGGATCATGGTTGATCAAACGTGTAACGAAATCTTTCTGAGTTACTTTTATAATATTTTTCCTTTCTAAAGTACCAAGAATACAGTGAGAGTATCATTCAAATTAAGGATTGTTTGCTGACTATAATCTTAGGTGTTTCAGATATTAAAACACACACATTTTACGTTAATTACCATTTGGGCGTTTCTTGTTAGTATAAATTTGGTGAATAGGCTATCACGACCATTTTTGAATTCTGTTTCAATAATTTTATTTTGGCAAGAGTTACAGCTACAAGAAACTTGACGACGCCCATAACAGTGGAAAGAGAAAGAAATACGGCGGTACTTACTGATTTCATTATAAGAGTCGAACAATTAGCGCTTGCGCTAAGTACAAATGCTAATTAATGTAACGTAATGTAAAATCGTGACTTGAGTATGGGTAATATTTCATTCATAGCTAGCTTTCAAATATTCCGGGAAGTGTATTTCAGGTGAATGAACATGTATGTAAAAGAGTTAAAGAGGAGGTATGGAATGAAACAAAATAATCTGATCAAAACTTTTGACTATTTTGGATGCAGTTTTTGGTCTATATTTCAACATTAATTACTAATTATTATTTTGTGTTGTCTAATTGTTGATACAAATAGTAGAGAATTACACATACCAAACTTATTATTTTCTTCTAGCTGGTTTAAAAAATCTAATATAACCAAAAGACTTCTTGACATATTGATGTTGGACATATTTTAATGTGGAATGACAATAATTCTTTAAAATAATTTGATGACATTTCTGTATTTGAATTCACCTGTTACATAATAATGTTTTAGATGGCAATGAAGATAAATTTTTTGAAGATTTCAGTATCACGAGAATGGCTGCTAATTAATGTACATCTTAGTTTTCTCAATAGACGTTTCGACAACTTTCTTTTCTAACATAAATTTTGTTCAAGAAATAGCACAAATTTCACATTAGTTGTAAAAGATCTAATGTTCGTTATTGTGTTCGTGGGTCTTCACATTTTCACTCCATCGATTGCTTCATCATCATTCACTTACCTTAATCATCCCTCTCCATTAGCATAAAGGGCATAATCGTCGAATGTTAAACTTAAATATTTTATTTCATTTCTAATGTTAGTTAATGGTTATAACGTCAAAAATATGAAGAGATAGTGAACACTGTTTATACACAGTAAAGCTTACTGTAATTAACGTTTATTACTTACACTTTTATATATATTGTTTAAACATCCTTTTATGAGTTTTAGAGAAATTACAACAGACTTATTGAAAATAGTTGATGTAGTATGTTTGGTTTGTAATAAGAATTATGTTCCACATCACTAAGAAGCCATTTGCAGCAAATTTAAGAACAGCAGCCCTCTTCTAATTTGTTCGCATTGAGAAATATTTACTTATTCTACATCGTCCTTTTATTAAGCTGTTATTCTACTCCTGTTTATCTTCGATCATACTTCTACCTCATTCCTAACAAGATATCTTATTCTGGAATAATGTAATAACCAGTTATTTCCTTTTTCTTAAGTTTTTAGTACTGTTTCTCTTTCATTCATACTGTCGTGCACACAATTCTTCATTAATTTTCTACATGTTTCTTCATATTCACATTTGAAGGTGTTCATTCAGTTTCTATAATTCTTCTATAATACTTTTGTACCTTTCTGAACGACACAAAACATTTGATTAGCTTTTCGTAATTTTTAGCGACCTACGAAATAGTTGCTCTTTCTTCTAATAGTTTATTTCAACATTCTACTCTTGATTTTGTTTCCAATTCACAATTAAGACATTAACTAGTAATCTTCATAGATTTCGAAAACTAGGTAGCTCTTGTGGCATAATAATACTCCAACATACCATAAAGAATATATATGTAATTAGTGGAGAATGCTCCAAGAGCATTGCTAGAACGAACTTAAAAAGAACCGTTTCTTGTGTATGGCAAATTGATTTACTAAAAAAAGGGAAGATGGAAGGCTAAGCGAAGATTAGTCTCTTATAACTAGAGGAAGAATAATTGGCTTGTGAGAAGCCGGAATGCCTTAAAAGCAAATTGCTCGAGCCATGGGGCTGGATATTAAAACACTAAGATATTGAATTGAACGATTCGAAGTAGAAGAGGAACAGGGATTACAAACTAAAGCGAACCTGAGTAGACCGCAAATGATAACGGAAGAGTAAAATGTGTCTATTATTGAAGGGAAAGCAGTCAACCCATTCGTTGCTGCGACTAACCTGATAACAACTTTAGGTCTGCAATGCAGTACAGAGACATGTAACTGTACTCATATTATGGGTTCTGCTTTGTAGGTCTAACTAACAGATTCACACATACATGCTTGCTTAAAGTTCGCAAGGACGCACATCAACAAGCCACAATACTTCTGGAATCGTGTAATCGGGAGTGATGAGAAAGTATTTAGTTCATATATAGGAAGAAACCTGTTAAAACGTTCTACGATATGTTGTTTCACAAAGACACATGCTCAAAATGGAGGGCTAAAAATTGAAAAATTCTCAAAACATCATCTCTCTATGACTTACGGTTCCCGATATATGGCTTCTTAAATCTCCCGAAATCCGAACTTTTTTTGGCCAATATCTGAGAAACGGTCGCCAGTTGGCCAATAGCCACCGGTTACTGTTTGGTACCAAAATGTTCACCATCCTCTTAGGTAGTGATCAACACTAATATGGTCTCTCTATGACTCGCGGTTCAATTATGGCTTCTTAAATCTCCCGAAATCGGAACTTTTTGGGCCAATATCTCGGAAACGGTAAGAGTGGCGCGAAACATTGCATCATTTTCGCAGATAGTTTTTGATGCTCAGTCAAATGGACGGCTCAAAATCGAAAAATTCGCAAATAACAGACAGACAGAAACATAGAACATGGAGAAATCAGTAAAGAACTTTTTAAGTTTGCTGAAAATTTTATAAGAGGAAGTAGAGGACCATGTTTATTTCTCGTTTAAATATTTTCATGTTGATTGCTGTTCACAATTTCAGTCACGTCTCTCATATTGGCATGAATGCAGTAACTCACCTGATAATATCATTGATGAAGCCTGAATTAATCTTCTGATTATATTTCGGTGTGTTGTTGTCATTTTTCTCCTTGGTAATGTGAGTAATAACGTTATCATTTTCACTAGTGTTTTGATGACTCTGAGATTATGGTCTAATCCTATATGATATATTAATACCACAGAGGGTTTTTACTTCTTATTTGTTACTAAATAAGGTTTCTTGTGGATAACATTTCTATAGATTTCTCCTTCCTGTTTCACTTTTCTTACTAATTTTAATTTTTACAGTTAAAACATGTTATATGGAACAGTTGTTAGCTAGACTTGTGCCTGGATTTTTATATAAATCCTAGAGGTTAAGTTATAAGGTTAGATGTACCACAACATCATCTAATTAATAAATACTAGAGGTTAAGATATAAGGTTAAATGTACTACAGCATCATCTAATTAATAAATCCTAGAGGTTAAGTTATAAGGTTAAATGTACCACAGCATAATCTAATTAATAAATACTAGAGGTTAAGTTATAAGGTTAAATGTACCACAACATCATCTAATTAATAAATACTAGAGGTTAAGTTATAAGGTTAAATGTATCACAGCATCATCTAATTAATAAATCCTAGAGGTTAAGTTATAATGTTAAATGTACCACAGCATCGTCTAATCTAACATGATTTCAAATTCATATCTCCCAAATATGATTCCAAAATTTTAGAAGAGGTACTTTGTGCCAGTTGACACATAATTTTCAAGTGCATTCCAGAATTTAACATTCAGTTCCCAAATTATTATTTTTAGTTGGTTCAATCAAACTCATAAGGTCATATCGCCCAAATTTGGTTCTAAAAATTTGGGAGAGGCACTTTAGGCCAAGGGAATGCCTATCTTTGAAACACACATCCACCAGGGACCTATCTGTATCTTCACATTATTCAATATACTATAAACCATAATATAGTTCGCAAATTAATGGATTAATCATAACGTGCTCCTTCCAAATATATTTTTCGAAAAATTTTAGGGAAGAAAGTGGACCACATATAAGTTTACAAATTTATGTAGCCCTAGTCCTATCCTCCTCGTACTTACTATTCAATTCGCCGTAAGCCATGATGTAGTTTCAAATTAAAGAGTGAATCATAATATACCGGTATGCTTTTTTAAAAAAATATCACTTAGGCACATTTTTAACCATTTTATTCTTGTACAATATTTACTAAATATTGTTTATGACAATTTACAAAATTTAATGAGAGGTCCTGCGGACACTTCTTGAAAAGGGAAATAAATGGATCAACGTATTCCTTCTAAGTGGGCCAAAGTACTATTCCTAAATGTTATCTTGGCAATTAGGCATCCCTGTCCTGGATCAAGACACCCAAAAACTTTTAGCCAAATCAGCTGCACTAAGACCTGTGTACTACTTCTACCTATGACTAATGAATGAACAACCTTTCACTATAAATTTATGGCTAGCGCTCTCCCTAGTATGATGGCTAAGGCGTGCACATTCAATGTACGTGGTCCCTGGTTAATTCTCAGTGGGAACATATTAAAATTTGAACATATTAAGGTGATTTGGAATACATCTTTAACTGAAGGTTCACATGTCATGTAGCTTCGGTGTTGTAAAGGGACGCTAAACTTCAACAACTAAACAACCAAACTTGTGTCCAAATTATCAATATCTCTACTATGCTTTTATCAAGAAAAATATTGTACGTAACAACCTTAAATTAATGAAGAAGTTGTAGGTTGGGGTATACTGTACAAAACAAACAGAAATGTCCCGATAATAAAATATCAAACAATATGAATTGTTTGAAATGCTTTTAAGAAGAATTCTAGACAAAATTAAGTTTATGAAACAGAAAAACAACGAAAAATTATGAACAAAATTAGACCAGAGAATGGTAGTAATTAGTATATAGAAGAAATTACGGAGATTGAAATACCTGTAACATTTCAAATTATTACAATTTCTGTACTACAAACAAGGAAACCGATTCAAGTGTGACACGAAATTGAGGGCGAGTTTATGCGCAATTGAAGTGTTTTTGTGAACAATGAATTCCAATAGAGGGAACAACCCTTGATCTCAACCGTTCCGAAGATATAGAAGGGTAAGGGGAAAGCTGGTGCTCTGATATTTTGTGGATTTTCGGCTATCTTGCGAGTGAATATGTTTGAAAATTGCATTTAAACGTTAAGAACGATGCAACAGAGAGAATGAAAGAGGTGTTGAATGTTGAGGTGAGTGGAGTAGCTTTTATCCAGGGCTTTAAAAGAAGGAGCTACGTTGAATAACAAACACCATTGACACGAAGAACAAAATTGTGCGATATTATATGTTAATATATCATGTCTTTAGTTCGTAGAAAATGAGAAAAAGTAATATGAAAATGTATTAATTATATTGCCAAAGGAACAGAGACGTTCTTATGTAAACAAAAATACAATGTTATATTTTGTGCTAAAGCGCTATAGAAAATCAAATCAAATAAAATGAAACAAACACATATTGTTGCAAACGTCCATCATTTTTTTTATTTTTCATCCCTTAACTACTGTGGAATGAAACATTACATATTATAAATGCTGTACTATAAGATGGAGTTATGCTTCAGCTGCCACACAAGACACTGATTCATTTGGTTGTCTTCTGATACCGAAAAAAGTAACAAATAAAATAGAATGTTTGATTCCTTTTACAATAAGCACAAACGATGTCTCTTGCTGTTAGATCTTACTAGAAGTGCTGAGTTTTATGAAATGTTTATTTGTACGTGTAAAGTATTTTAAAGTAACGATCTTATTACGAAATAGATGTATTGTTTGACCGTTTTTTTTTGTTATGTTTCACATTATCTTTAAATGTTTTAAGGGAATAGATTTTAAGAAGAACCTTGCGCAGACGCCATAGTGCGTTGTTGCCAAATTTGTACGTAATTGTGACAGTCACAATAAGAAAATTCCTGGATTCTAGCGATGCAGTTCGGGAAGCGGAACTTAGCTGTGAATTCAGGTAAGGGTCGAAAATTAATTTATCCAGTAATTATCTAAGCAGATTTCCATGATTACTTCTTTTATTATCTGGCATCAATAAATGCTGACACAATCTGGCACGCTTCACTCTTCAAGCAGCGTTTAGCATAGCACTGAGAACACCTAGTGATCCACCTTAAGCGTACCAAGAAACCTATCATAGACATCTGACACGCCTCAGGCAACAATGGAACTTTCCATTTTCTTTGTGTTTGATGATTGGTTTGGATTTTAACGTTCTTTTTCAGCGCCTAAATTATATGAGACAAGGACATAGAATGAAACATGACATCTGATCTATATGAATATATATGGGAAATCGAAACAAGCCTTCCCCCGTAAAAGGTGTGGATGATAGCCTATAGCCTCTACTCTGTTTATCTTTCTCTGAGAAAATCATGTTCTCCGAGAATGTATCTTCATGTTATTACAAAGGAGATAAAAATAAAAATAAAAAACATAATTCCACATACAGCACTACGCATCACTAACGCGATTTGGAAAGGTCTTGATAACTGATACGAGTGCGGTGTGTGGAACGTACATACTGTTTGATGATTCTTCTTCACATTGGCTGCTCAAAGTTGATGCATGATGAAGCATTTTGTGCGATTGGTTGTCCTCTTGAATAGTTTATGTAAGACGGGGTATGATCTCAATATACAGAAAGTGGACATGATGACTCAGTGATATAGCGCTTACCTCTGGTGGGGGACCTGATTCAACTCCCGCCAAGTAAGTTTGTGGTGGAAAAACATCGTGTCCGTGGGTTCTCTCGGAATACTCTCATTTCTTCCCACAATCTCATTCCACCAATTCTTCCATCATTAGTCATTTGCCTTAATCATCCGTCTCCCCTAGTTCCACGGGCATAATCATTGGACGTTAAACTGAAGGATTTCATTTCATTACACAGGATGTAAACACCATTGGTTGGATAACAACGTCTTCAGCACTGGAATTGGAGTAATCTGTGAAATAAGCACGACACCCAAGAACTTTTTCATATGGATGATTTTTCAATATGAGATGATGACAGTAAACATCTGGGACCTGTAATAGTCCCTACCAGATGATGTGCATTTTAACGGCCGCTTTGGATCTTCACATGTTGAAGAGAATTCAAAGGCATGTGATGGTATTGGACTTAACGAAGTATTAGGGTCAACACACAGAACAAACTAACTATCCTAATTTACATTATACTTAATTAGCATCACAACCCCTCAATACCTACTCATGATCTCCATAAGAACACTTATGATTAAATAATCATTAACTAGCTTTTCTGCTAATTTTACTTCCTAACAGGTGGAACGTTTGGGAAGTGTGTTACGTACTACGATGGATATGAGGGGCAAGGTGATAACTGAAGGGAGAGGTAGTAAATTCAAAACAGCTCTCGTAGACGCTAATGTAAAGGCGATAACATCGTTATAGGACATATGGACTACTAATTACATGATTAATCGAAAAGCAGAGACTCCCTTCTTAGCTTCAAGTGTTTTACTTTAAGATAGCATGTTATTCATCAATTTCTTCTTTGATTGCAGAGTATAGTCACATTATAGCATGAATAATTCAGCTCAGAATTTAAGTCCAGTGTTTACTTCGCTCAAAATCGAAATACGTTTTTCATAAATCGAATATTGCACATAATTCATTCACAATGATGACTCTTTAAAAATCTCAGTTTTTCAGAAAAGAAATGTAATCTAGAAGTCCTAGAGTACATGTTGAATACTTTGATTTGCAGTCCTCTCCATTAGATCCTGCTTCCTGCGCAAGCAAATGTTCTTCATCCAATTCTGGGAGATTATGAGTCTGGATCATTGTGATTGGCCTGAAACAACAAGATACAAAGAAATTTAAAGTCTTATGAAACTTACACAAAAATCATATTGAATTGATTTTAACTTGTTTAATTTAAGGTGGTTTCTATTGATTGCTAGAGTAGGATTTGTAGCTTCAGCACAAAGTAAAGGAGAATAGGAATGTAGCAAGCAGCATGTCAGCACGTCATAAGGCGTGCAACATTCTGAAGTTTTATTTGTCCATCAAATGTACCGCACGAAGAGAAAATAGTTCTTTGGCCTGAAAGCTTCACTTAATAATTTCGAGAAATTAATAACGAAAAGTAAGAAAGTAAAAGAAAAAGAAGAAAAATGATAATTAATACTATATAAAATACATTTACCTGCATCACAGATTAGAAATTTACCATGAATTTGTCTCGGAGCCGTTGACGTTTTATAAGTTATGTCGAACAGTGTCACACGCAATATCGTAAATTTGTTTAGTCAGTAACTACAGTTCATACCAACTGATGGTTTGTCTAGTTTCTGGCAATATTGTCTACCAAATGTTGGAATATAACCCTTGAAGCTGACAGGGCTGAAAAATCACATCTTTGTCGCAATCTCCAGGAAATTTTTAAATGTCTTGAAAGTTTGCCTGAATTTAAGAAGTGTGTATAAACTACATTACAAAATTAAATGTAAACAACATTTTCTTTTCTTTTCTTTCTTTCTTTTTATTTATTTTACGAAAATGTCGAACAAACACGGCTTTTCTCTTATAGTTTATGCCAACTTAGAATCTATAGAAACAAAGTATTAATACTCGTAATTTGTTACAAAATGTGCCAACGATCCGATTGAGACATTCTCTGGACACAAAACTGAACTGCAATTCTCCCACTGTAAAATTCTTATGATGTCCAGACACTTTCCGGAAACACGATTTTTAGAATTCATGAGTATGTTCATACATTCTTTCAGAGAACGTTAGAAGATGCATAGTTTTTAAGTTGACAATTTTAAGTTAATATCTTAGCAAGTATACTTAAATTTATATAGACACAAATCTTTGTTGCCCACAATGTTAACTCGGAGACAACCTTAGAAATGACAGTGGTGCATATAGGTGGAAATTTTACTAATTCTAATGTGGGAATAAGGGATGAATCATATTCAGAGTATATCAGTAATGTTGAAATTACTCTAGAAAGATGCTTCGGAAGTTAACCTTCACTAAACATCAACATGCTATGAAATAAACAAGTGAAATATTCATTTTAACACTCCAAGGTTATGACTTGTACGAAAGAAGTTGGGTGATATCTGCAAATGACGAAACTATACAGAGAGTTTCTACATAACATCGATAATATTTGGGAGGTGATTTTTGACACCTAGAGAAAGCAAAACTATAATCCACCTTAGGTATAGAAATGCTTCTTTTCAGGTGCATTGACAAGCCTAAAATTTATCGAGAAGAAAGCAAGAACTGCCATAAGTTGAAAAAAAAAGTTAGGTAACAGTAAATGCTCATTATCCTCAGTCGTAGATTCCATTAATGAACAATTGGATGTGATGAAGGAGTGGTTCAAAGGTAACCTTAAAATATTCCTCGGGTATTTTATGAAATGTTCAAAAGAAAAATATACAGTAATCAAATGAAAATATTTCAACGACTATAAATAGGGACGTGAAGTTTGCGTTTTATTTTGTCCCTGAAATCGGTGTTATTTTTACCCAAAATCAGTGTTATCTTTCGCGATTTAATACAAGCAAATCGGCGTTATTTGCTTTATTTTGTAATGGTTTTGAAACGCAAGTATATTGTAAACGTAAAGAATGTGATCTGTGAAAGTTAATTAAATTAAAATATAATTTTAAAATTAAACAAATAGTTTTAAATTTTGACATCTTAAATTTAAAAGAATAAATTATATTTTTGGACTTAGTATCTGAGAAAAAATGGCTGGATATTCCTCCTAAACTTGGATTTATTTAATGTATAATTTGAATATATAATCGGCTAAAAACCACACTGCAGTGTTTCTTAACATTTTCTTCACTTAAAGAAAAATACTTATTTAAAACACAATTCATATCAACACACATGGTGAATTTATAGTTTCTTATTTTTCAAAGGACAAAATTGTCAATATATCCACATTTTCTTAAGGTTTTGCCTCTTAACCATAACTACGGAGTTGTATTCTGAGAAATGTCTTTCAGAATCAACACTAAAAGTGGGCAAAGATATTGCTTCAAGAGCATAAGTAGCAAAATCTCAGGGGCATATTTTCACTAACCAACTGGTCTAAAAATAACACGATTGGTGGCCCTTCTGTGAATCACATTTTGTTGAAAAGTAAACTTGTGTTATTTTATTAGTATTAATGGCCAACATGGCGATTTCGCCAATCTATCTCTTTATGCAGTGTATTTCGGTGTTATTTTTTAAAAAAAGTACCAAATTCGCATTATTTTGCGATTTAAAAACACCAAAAACTGCCCTCTATTATATATTCAGGTATATCTATATATTTTACTTTGCCCTTTCCAAGTTTTCGATGTTATCGTTGAAACGAATTCTTCACGTCTTTAACTACATATACATCATAGTAAATTGTTCCAACGTACAACCCTGTTAGAATTCGAAAGGAGAGAAAGAGGTATTTGATTAATCTACTTCGTCACAGTACATTATAAACTCTTAGAAGAAGAACTGGATTGAAATGAAATCTTGAACGTTTCGCACATATGGTCTTTAAGCTTATGAAAACGGATGATTAATGAACGTTAAGAATTATGAAACAATTGGTGGAATGAGAATGTGTAAACCAATCCCACTGAAGGTGTCTGAAGGGAATGAAGAGCATGCATGACAATGCGCGAATCTGCCTCCTCATGATTGCATTCTACCATGTCAATGCCACTTCCTACATGGTGTACATTCTCGCCTGCTGTTACGTATATACATTTGCTTTCCGGCATCTGTACTTCCATCAGTTTTCCTGAAAGATATGAAATCGGCTCAGTCTTGTCATCAGAATGTGAAAGAAAACATGCCAATTCCCTGGAACATTTGCGGAACCGCACACACGCTGTCCAGTGCCGTTACCTCTTTTCTTCCTTGTAGTACCTTTCGTGAAGAACGTACCTCAGTGGAAAGTACTGGTGGATATGAAACAAGTTCATGGCGAAAAACATATTCCAAGTTGCCCCCGCGAACTTCCAGTGAAATAAATACCTGTCCATACAGGTCGTTCTGATATTGCTCTAGTTTCCTTATAGATGCAGGTTTCGCTGTAGTACGTTTCGGTCATGGAAAAGTAGCAGATTATTTTTCCTAATAGAAGCCTTGAAGGACCTCTCTTTCTTATGGAGAACTTCCTCCTCAAACTTGAAATACTGCTCTTGCTCTATCCTATTCAACACACGGGTAGATTCTGCTGGTAAGGTGCCGAGTCACACACGATTGTTTAACGATACCAGATCTGTAGTGGGTTCCTCGAAGGAGTTTCCTGTGTTAATTATGGTTTCTACTAGGTCAGTTACATGACTGGAAACGACTCTGATATGCAAGTTCTTCTTCGTGATGACGCAGCTCTTCTTCATCGTTCCTGCTGCTTCCAGAGGTGAAATCATGTAGAATGCGACAAATTTCCGGTCCTGTCAGAATCCAGCGTTCCAGCATTGTCAGGCTTCATGCAATACCTATGATTCTATCTACTCCTTTAACTTCCTTATTCGCCTGTTTGTGTTCTTGATCAATGGGAATTGAAGAAAACCGACGGTTGCTTCTGGATACGGTATAACCCAATTTCCTCTACGAAACTCTTCCTCAGTTGATGGTGGCAGAGATTCCAAGTCTCTAATAAAGACAGGAATCCAAGGGGCGTACTTGTGATGAATCTAGGGCAAAGAAGAGAGGAACCAGTTATCTCAAGGTGGCAATCATTAGATCCAACTTTCGTTCTCGGTGTGACCTTATGAACATGAGTATAAAGTAATTCGTACTTATGAACAAGTAGCCAGAATGTATTGTTTGCTTTTCTCTAGAAACATCAGCAAACTGCTACTCCATGGTAGTGTTACCTTCATGGTTCTCATAAGCCTTCTTCAAAATTAATCTGCGACAGTTACTTGGTGGGCACACCGTATATGCATGGGATCACTTGCTCGCAGAAAGGAATGGGCCGCGGTGGCTCAGTGGTAGAGCGTTCACCTCTGGTGCTTGGGGCCCCGGGTTCGATCCTAGTCCCCACCAAAGTAACTTTGTGGTGGACAAACACCGTGTGCGTGGGTTTTCTCGGAGTTCTCCCGTTTCCTCCCACTTTCTTCATTCCACCATTTCATTCATCACTCATCATCACCGTCTCCTTTAGCCTAACCGGTATAAACGTGGGACGTAAAACTCAAAGATTTCATTTCATTTTTTTTCGCAGAAAGGATGCGGCTTCGGCCTCTAATATTGTTACTGCTGTCTGTGCAAGAGTTTCAACCCGTCTAGAACCCCTTAACAAGTCTCCCATGGTTGCCCACAAAACCATTTCAATGTGGAACCCTCCTACCATGACAGTAAACTTATCCTCACCAAATATTTCAAGAAAAGTCCATTGCACTTGTTTTGCAAGGGCGAATAGAGGTTGGTCCACAACCAACACTGATGTTTGGTGAAGGTTAAGATAGTGTGTAATTTTCGCTACTATGTCTATACCATGTGTAATTATTGCTCGTGTAGCTGCCTTTTGAATAGTCATTCGGAGACAAAACTTTAATATGAAGCCAAAAATAGATGAAAAAATCGAAAGCTACAAGAATATCAATATTTTGCCTTTTCCGAAAGGGGTGTCGTAGCCCCTACACCCAGAGATCCCCGCTTCCCGAAGGATGATCATTGTCCTCTCGAACTGAAATCGTCATTTGCAGCCAAAACTTCAATATGAAGACAAAAATGTCTTTAAAATAGACGAAAAATTCGAAAGCTACAAGAATATCTATTTTTTTTGTATTTTCTGAAAAGGGGGCGTAGACCTCTATACCCAGAGAGCCCCCCCGAGGAATGATCATTGTCCACTCAGACTGAAATTATCATTTGGAGCCAAAACTTTAATATGAAGCCAAAAATGTCTTTAAAATAGGCAAAAAATTCGAAAGCTACAAGAATATCTAATTTTTTGTCTTTTGCGAAAAGGGGGCCGTAAACCCCTATATCCAGGGAGGCCCCCGAGTGATGATCATTGTCCACTCAGACTGAAATTGTCATTTGGAGTCAACACTCTAATATGAAGCCAAAATATAAACTTTTACATCAATTTGAAATGACTGGGTTCCGGTACCCCCCACTACTAAACACTGACTGAAGATTCCGATTGAGTGGTTGCCCCCGTTTTAACGAGCCTGCTTAGGCCTCCATCTCTTGGGTCAGTTTGACCTTGTACTTACGATTGATCACGGCATATACACGCGCCTGATGTTTGAGTTGAGGAAATATTGCAGGACTTATGACTTATTTTTGTAAAATTGATGTCATAAAAAACTTTATTTTACTTACGTGAATATTAAGTGTAATATTTCTCCTATGAGTCCATTGTGAAGAATGGGGCTTTCATGTATTTCACAAATCAAACGCAGAACACAACTTCTACCACTTAAACCATGCCTGGAAGATACATTCTTTTATTAATATTTTAATATATTCAAATCTACCAAATAACTTATTTTATATATTAGCAATATAAATAGTATAGCGACAGAAATTAAGTATGGAGGTTGAATCATTTATATTGAACCGAATTTGAATGTGCCACTTACCTAGGAAATACCACGTTTCCACCACCAGTTGTTGTTCGATCTGCAGACTACCTCTACTGACTATTGCTCGGCATCGAAGTTTCTATTGCAGGGGAAAAAGCTTTGAGTTTTATGTCGCACGCATATGCCGAGTGGACTAAAGGAGATGTATTGCAAAAGACTGTTTTTTAACTGGACCATGGAAATTGCAAGCAACTAATCTTCACAGGCTTTCCGCAGTCAGGAGGCGGTGCAGACTCGACGACAAGACAAGTACCGCTTGATTAGTCCGAAAGCACAATAGTCTATTTGGCTGGCATCTGGACTCTTGACAGGAATGTTAGAGAAAAGAATTGACAAATTTCATGTTCCATACGACGATAGAATTCCAGCGATGTTTTCACCATATGGCGGGATACTTTATCTTCGTACAGTTCAATCTGGTTCACGTCTTGTCCACGGGATTTCATACAATGCTGGGATTTCATACTGGTGCATTTCAGTCAGAACATCTGGTAGTATGCACCATTGATTTTGAGTTTTCGCTCCACTTTTGGGAGACACAGTTTATCCCTGTATGAGAAACAGGCAATAATTATGGATCCGGAAACTCTCTTCGCAGTGGCGAAAGAATATGCTTTGCTCTTGGTGACTACAGACTCGGGAGGTCTTGGTCTTGGTCTTTCTCTTGCACATCCAGTCTTAGTCTTGGTCTTGCACATCCAGTCTTGGTCTTGCTTGCAAAAGTCTTGCAAGTCTTGCTTTTGAGAAATCTTATGCTTTTCATAGGTAAATTTTATCCTGGTAATAAAGCATAATAAATTATACAATGCGCCAATAGTAACGGAAATACAATGATATTTCTAAATGTAACATAGTTTACCTTCGTGTAAGAATGATGATAGTGTACAACATAGGAGATGAATGACATTTATTTTTTCAATGGGTGCCCACGCTTCACTACTTATGAGATAAATCACAACGTTACGTAATATTTTTAGATTTTTAACAGATCCAATACTCCACTGGTTCCCAAACTGGGGAGCCTACCCATGAGAGGCATGAAAGAAAATCAAGACGGCACAGATTACTAAAATACCATGAATTGCAAAACAATTTTTACACTCTAAGGGAGTCAGATTTTTTTCAACCTCAATTAGCTAATCTCTGTGTAGAACAAACTTCCAATTAAATATTGAGATTTGGTTTTACTGATTACAATATGTACTCTGTAGGGTAGAAACATGAACATTACGGAAAAGCAATTAAAAAATCGGAGGCTTTCGAAACGTAGGCGTGGAGAAAAAAGGAGAGAATTAGATGGGTTGAACGGAAAACGAATGAGAAGGTGTTAGAAATAGTAGCAGTACGGGACAAAAAGGAATTTTAGATATAATTAAGAGGAGGAAGAGGAACTGGTTGGGACATTGGATGAGCAGGAAGCGTATTACGAGGGACGTGCAAGAGGGTATGGTGGGAGGAAACAGAGGGAGAGTCGAAGGAGACTGTAGTTGAAGGAAAGTATTAAAACAGAAAATTGCTATGCCAAGGCGAAGAGACTAGCTGAGTACCACAGTACATCGAAGCTTCTCAGTTGCAACAAGTGGCCTGCTAATAATGGCAGAATAGCTATGATGTTGATGATGATGATATGTTTAGCAATATTGGCAAAAAAGGAGAGAAAAATTAAAATAATATTGATTATAATCAAACCAGGTTTAAAGGAATCTGCAATATTTCGAGTATTCTGCTGCTTTAATGGAAATAGTTCCTGCGCATCTTTCTTATGCACTGATAAAGATGTTTTTCAGTCCTGAAGTGTTTCTGTTTTTCATTTTTATTGCCACTTTATTCTTTGATTTTTGCATAGTTTGCATAACCCATAGGGATACTCCCTACTTCCTGTAACAACTTCAAAGTACGCATGAAATTTACTTTTTTCGCTAGCCACTTGCGCTTTTTATTTTGCAAATTTCTGCCACTGGACGTTTGTGGCTTTTCGTCAGCAGACTACCTGAGGCAAAGCAACTAAAAGGTGAAAAATAAATCCTTCTTTTGCTATATTTATCAGAGGACGTGCAGACAAACTTTACCAGCTCAAAGGTCAAAGGTTTAAGTTTACTCCACACATCTGTAGAATAGTGTCTGATTTCCAGGTAAGTAATCCTCGTCGTTTAAAAACGCAGGAATGCATCATAATCCAGCACCAATGACACATTTCTTTGTATGCAACAAGCTTTGATTAAAATGACCCTGTGTCTTGAAAATAAGTAATAACTATAGAAAACGCGAACAACCGATTCAGGAAACGACATACTGTAGCTACAGTATATGCTACAGAACCAGCTCGATTCACAGGGATTTCATAAACTACTGGGAACAAATTCACTCCAGCGGCATTTTTACTGAAACCAAGAAATTCAAGTGAAAGATTAAATGATTTTCCCTTTTCTACATACTATAAAAAATTGAAGTAGTACTAGTACTTATGCAAGACTCTTCGTCTTGGTCTTGATCTTCCACGTATGGTCTTGGTCTTGGTCTTGCACCCTTTGGTCTCAGTCTTATTCTTGCATCGGGATTTCTGGTCTTGGTCTTAGTCTTTCATGCAAGGCTTTCTGTGCCGCATACTTCTGTGTAATACGATTACATGAAAATGACGCAATTTATATATTTCCATGGTGCGCAACGCGGAACTTACCGTCTGAAAGGTCATAATGAACTCCTCTCAGAATCAGTCCAGTTTCGGCGGCAGCGAAGTACCCTCGACTACATTGCATGACTAACGACATCCTGTTAATTGCCTCGTGGCAATCTCACAGCAATGGGTTGTGCATATGCGGTACAGTTGCACAATATAAATGGATCAACCTCAGTAATTGCCTACAATCAGGAGAAACCTTTTAATTTTCTATGTTATCAGTCACTTCTCAATGTCAAGAATTTACAACAGTACATTGTATATTTGTAATTTTGGGCGATAAGATTTTCTAAATATGTACTAGGCTGGCTGATTTTACTATCAGAAGAAGAGAAAGAAATGTTTTAAATAATATGATTGTCAATATATATAAAGATATTCAAATGCTCAAAAATAATAAGTCTTTGGAACGTCGTTGTCAGGACAAATAAGATATAAATAAATGGAATCAATAAAGGGACGGAGTGTATATTATTTAATGGCTCAAATATAATTTAAAAAGAACCAGTGATCTTATATAATCGTTGTATATGGTGCCGAAAACCCGAGATTGGAAAGGAAAAGTAGTAATATCGTTTTCGAAGTTTAGTAAAAAGCGATCTGATTGAGTCATATGTTAATTGTACTTTTTTTTTTTTTTTTTTTTAGATGAATGTTACTGATAGTGGAACAAATTAATCCGACAACAGATTGAAACTTTTAAAAGAGATATCACGGCAACTTAAGGAACAGGCTCAGGACCAAGCTCGATGTAGCGAGGAGTTATCAAGACAAATCAAGGAACAGGCTCAAGACCAAGCTCGATGTAGTGAAGAGCTATCAAGACAGATCAAGGAACAGGCTCAGGACCAAGCTGAACAATTTGCTAGGCAGGCTCAGGACCAAGCGGAACAGTTTGCTAGGGTGAACCAGCAATTGGAAAAGTTGGATCAAAAGGTAAATCAGCAAGGTCAACACTTTGAAGGGAGATTAGATCAATTGCAACATCGTAATGTTGGCTTACAACAGCAACTGCAACAAATGAACCAACAAATTGCTGCCAAATTTGAGACAACGGTAAAGGAACATACCAATCAGATTAAAGAAGATTTGTCAGTTCCCGAAACTTCATCGTCAGTCAGCAGGAATACGTTAAGTGAACCTGAACCTTCTGCGGATCCAAAGTCGGCATCGACAAAGAAATATGACATTATGATTTGAATGTTTGTATGAAATTAGATGAATGTTTGTATAAGCGTACTGCCGTACCGATTGGATCAGGTTATCCTAAGATTTTTCTTCGTTCAAATGTTTTTAATTGTCCTACTGATGTTGTGTATAATGAAGATTTTGATATGTATCAACGTGTGAGAGGTTATGATCATTTTCGTCTCATGAAAGCTATTGATCGTTTGTATTCACGATATATTCTACATGATAGTGATGCTGGAAATGAGGTAATGGTAATAGAACCGTTGGGTGATATGTATACGACATTGCTTCATGTAGCAGGAAGAAAGTTGATTCCAATATTTGTGAAATTCAGAAGGAAATCGTGCGTTACCACCAATGCTTGTAGTGGTTGTTCAACTGAATTGGAGGCGTTGAACTGAGTATTCAACGAAAAGACCAGAATAATGTTGGCGAACGGTCTGATGGTGTCTTCGCAGAATGTAATGCAGTGCGTTAATTTCAGTCATCCAGGTGTGATGTTGCAAAGTTTTGAAAATCCATCAGTGATACAATACATTGCTAGCTTCAATCAAACTAACATTAATCGAGACCAACTTCGATATATTCATGTGCGATTGAAGTGTGATCCCAATGTGCAGGAAGATGTTAAATTCATTTGTACCGGTGATACAACTGAACATAATCACAGAAGAAACAAAAGCTGTGGTAGGACAAAGTACCGTGAGCATTGTGGAAAGAATAGGTACAGATATATTAAGAGACACGATATCTCGACGTCAGTAAAACAAATGAGAATGAGCCTAATTTTACCGGTGATATAAATGAACTTAATCCTGGTAGTAATAGTGGTAGTAGAGATGCAAGGGCTCGGAAAAATACGGATTTTTTTGAAAAAAAAAAAAAAAACTCGTTTTTTTCTGCTTCGCTTTTTTGCTTGGAAACTTTTTGGGCTTTTTTGAAAATTTTGCTTTAAACTGATAAAGCAGACTTTGTTTCGCTTCTCTACACCAAAAAACACATTTAATTAGTGGTTGATGCAGATATTAATATGAAACCTCGAAAGTAAACCATGAATTTCAAAAAGATTTTTAAAAATTCTTAATATATTTACATTATGAATTCCAAAGGATTAACCAATATATGTAATAATATTTTAATCTCTTATATACAATAAGTACTTAAAAAACTGATACACAAATAACTAGCAAAATTGTATGTAGTATTTTTACTTCAAAACATAAACACACCCTCTTTCTGAAGCAAAATAAAGTAAAATATGAGAGAAATCTGCACAAGAGCTTCGTTTCGGGTGGCTCTGTGCAATCTTGAAATTTTTCAGTTAAGTTTTAACTTTTATATACATTGTATGAATATTTCGAACAAATTTTTCACTGATTGATGACATATGTTACCATCTATCAGGTACTTCGGATCTGCAAAATCGGTAAAGCCCCAAATTATGTAATGCACTGACTGTTCCTTAAGATTGTTCAGAATCGGGAAAGTATCGAATTTTCTGTTCATGGATCATATACGTAATAGACGGTTCATCTGAGTGTATGGTTTCCTAGGCTGTAGAATATATAACCACCATCACGGTTTACCCAGTCCTCAAGGTTTCTGAATTTTTAACAAGAAATTTCAACATATCGTTACGAAACTTTTTTATTTTTATTTATTTTTTTTACAAAAAAGAAAAACTATGGAATACATTTAAAAAGAGTGGGAGAATCAATCACTGTTCCCATTCACAAGAAAGACGACAAAATTGATTGGAATAATTATCGAGGCATTTCTCTTAACATTCTATTAATAAGATTGACCCATACGCAGATGAAATTATTGAAGATTATCAGTTTGGATTTAGTTGAAATCGACCAGATATTTACCACTCGATAAATACTTGAAAAGAAATGGGAATATATTATCCAGTACATCAACTGTTTATTGATTTTAGAAAGGCTTACAACTGGGTTAGGAGGGAAATGCTGTACAACATTCTTACAAAATTTGGAATACCGAAAAAGCTAGATTTATTAAGTGTTTAAATGAATCCCAGAATAAAGTCCGAGTAGGAAAATGCGAGCTTCCACGTCGAGATTGGCCTGAAACAAGGATATACGTTATCGCCGTTATTATTCAGTTTTGTTCCGGAGCCACAAGAAAAATCAAAGATAGGAACCAGGGCATAGAGCTGAATGGTATTCACTAGGTTATGGTGTATGTTGATGATGTAAATCTGATAGGAGAACAATCGAAAGAAATGCAGAGGCCTTATTAAACGCTTGCAAGGACATAAGTAAATGCAGAGAAATCTAAATACAAGGAAGTTGACAAGGATCGAAATATGGCAAATTATGAATGCGTTAAAATATCAATTAATACTTTCGACACAGTGGATACTTTCAAATATCTTGGATCAGTATTACCAGACCAAAATCATACCCACAAAGAAATTAAATGTCGACTGAAATTAGGAAATTCTTGTTATTATTCAATTCAAAATATTTTCTGAATTCGTCATGAATTCTGTCAAGTAATTTAAAGCTTAAAATATATAAAATGATAATCATGCCTGTTATGCTTTATGATTGTGAAACATGGTCGCTTACGCTGTAAAAAGAACGCAGACTGAAATTATTTGAGAATAAAATTCTGAGAGAAATATTTGGACCCAGGAGGAACGGGAATGGAGAATGGCGGAAACTTCATAAGGAGGGACTACATAATTTATACGGTTTACCAAACATCGTTAGAGTCATCAAGTCTAGGAGGCTCAGGTGGGCAGGTCATGTAGCCAGAATGGACGAAAGTAGGAACGCTTAAATCCAATCGGGAAACGCCCATTAGGAAAACCTAGACGCAGATGGGAGGACAATATTAAGATGGATCTAGCAGAAATAGGAATACAGAGTAGAAAATGGATTGAATTGGATAAGGACAGAAGTGAATGGAGAGCTTTTGTGGCCATAGAGAAGGAGAGAGAGAGAATACATTTGAGTTAAGCACAACTACACAACAAACATGAGTGAGTAGTTAGCTTTTGCGCTTCTATCGTGAAGTCTGGGATTCAACCCCGCATTCGACCATTTTGACAAAAGTTTTTCTTAATTTCATCTGTGAATGTAGAGATAGTGCGTGTACTGTGAGTCCTGGCCGACTTCCTTTCTAATCGTTTTTAAATCTTTGTTATTACTAATTACCAGCAGTGATGGATTTGCGAAGAGGGTTCGGGTGGGGATGTCTTTTGGATTGAAGCCTCTACCCCGAAATTACGAAATTTCTAAAACAAACTAAATATTAGCTTTGCCTTTACTCATAAACTTCAAGCTGTCCTCAAATAAAAAATTAGGAATTTTTAGAAAACTAAGCCTTAATAAGAAAAGCCCCTCCCAAAATACTTTTCTAAATCCGCCACTGATTGTCAGTATAAAATGATACTTCAAGGTTGTATATGGAAGATTATAGCTGAATATACAAACGAAACGAAATATTTGTTATGCCTGTACTCATAAACTTAAGCTACTTTTAAATAAAAGTTAGGAATTTTTAGAAAAACCAAACATTATTCAGAAAAAAAATCTCCCAAACATTTTTCTAAATCCAATACTGATTATTTCTATCAAATAGTATTTAAGGTTGTATCCGGAAGATTATTAAATCATTGCACAGCTACAATATAACGGAAATGAGGAAGTACGTTCTGACAGATATATTGAAAAACGTACGCTGTGATGGATATATTGAAAAACATAAAATTTTAATTATGTGCTAGAAGCTAGAGTACTAAGCTCTGTGCTAGAAGCTAGAGTACTAAGCTCTAAGAAGTGAAACGGATGACTAAAAAGAAATGATCTAGAGAAGAAAAAATGTCGATAATTCAGAAGTTAAAATAAAGTTAAATAGCTTCTAAAATTGCCCTCAAACACTACATACTTTATGTTTACTTTAATTCATAAACCATGTGCTCCATCCATCATGATGGTGAGTTTCAGAGCGAAATATGGCATGTAAGTCATGGAATCTTATTTAACTTTAGAGTATACTATAAGAAACCTATTTAAACAGAAAAATCATGAAAATGAAAAAAGCCGAAATTTCCAAAATTCTCGATTTTTCCCCAAAAAAGCCGGCTTTTTATGTGCAAAAAACCATCGATTCAAAAAAGCCGTCTTTTTTGCATCTCTAAGTGGTAGTGATTGTGTGACCTAATCGACCTAATCCTAGTATAGTACGATTACGTTCGCCTAAGAAGCATGTAAGCATTAGATCTAATCACGTTCAATGGAGATTTCATAGAAATCCCATAGATGACGAAAATTCTCACCGTAAGAAACTAAGAACTGTAGATGTAAATAACGCGCAAGACTCTATTCCGGTTTGTGACTTTCGATGCAACCCAAACAAATTCATTGGTCATGTAACAACCTAATGTAGAGGCGTCTGAAGGGACATATCAAATTGATTCTTAATATGGCCAAATGCCTTAATGTTATGTGTTTTCTTTGATATTTGCATTATCAATCACATTATTCGTGTTCCATGTTATTGAAGTATATTTAAAAGCATCTTTGTAATGCTAGGGTATATATTGAATTTAACAACTTGTGTTTTCTATAAGGAATTTGTATTTTAAACAATTCTTATTTTTGTGTTCTTGTTACATTCGAATTATACTGTATGCTAATAATATAAATATATCCGATCATTTTTGTGTTCTAAGAACAACTATATGAATATTACATACATATTTTTCAAAACCTTCTTCATGTTGCCCAAATAGATAATGGTTGGGTTGTAACAAGCATGTTATGGCCCCGAAAAGAATCAAATAACTTGTAAATCAAATCTCGAATGTGCCTTATCGTCGTTGAAATGTATAAATGAATGAAGATGATGATAAAATTTAAAATAAATATGATAATAATATTGTGATAAAATTAAGTATAATATATATGTATAATTGTATGAATTGTAATTTTTAAGTATACGAGGTGCATTCGAAAACTCGAATGATTAACATGTATATGTAAACGGTCCAGAATTCTTTTTCTTTTTATGAAGTTAATGAATAAAAAGAAAAGTCCGTCGGGCGCCATAATATACAACAGTACATTGTATATTTGTAATTTTGGGTAATAAGAGTTTCTAAATATGTACTAGGCTGGCTGATTTTACTATCAGAAGAAGAGAAAGAAATGTTTTATATAATATGATTGTCAATATATATAAAGATATTCAAATGTTCAAAAATAATAAGTCTTTGGAACGTCGTTGTCAGGACAAACAAGATATAGGCCTAAATAAATGGAATCAATAAAGGGACGGAGTGTATATTATTTAATGGCTCAAATATAATTTAAAAAGAACCAGTGATCTTATATAATCGTTGTAAATTACTATGTAATAAGTAAGGTCTTATGATCCTTTACTTAGCTCTGCTACTGTCAACAGTCACTTGTTCTCCACATGTATGGTAAAAAGCAGTCGCCTGCTATTTGTTCCAATGTGTAAACGATGTTATCAAGTGAAGATTCAAACAAGATTTCTGACTAGAACTTCCTTAAACATATCAACATAGCAGATTTGAAAGGCTGTGGAATGGCCTTTCCAACGGTATGCAACAAGCGACAGTGCTGTCTTTGAAAGAGAAGTTACTGAGGGATATTTGGGAATCAGTGTTACCATCCAATTTCTTTAAATAACATTAACTTTCCCAAATTTCCCTCAGTATCTTACCTTCCAAAGATTCCACTGCCACATGTTGAATACCGTTGCAACGGTTGGAAAGGCAATCCCGTCGTCTTTCAAATCCGATATATTTCACCTCTATAGAATAACAACAGGATGAGCAATACGCAATACAAAGTCAAAAGAGGTTCACAACCTGCAGCTCTCAAACCGTTGAGATTAGGACAAATGTTCATATGAACTTTTTTGCTTACAATCACCTATACTACCATTTCCCAAAATATTGCCCCTTCCTGCTGGGACACCTTGTATATGGTTTTCAGGAAACACTATCAACTATATGGCCACTTAGAGTATAAAATAAGTTTGATTATTACAATAATCTACAGTAGCCACTGTCGTTGCTTGTTTTTAGCATTTGATATATGTTCAAGGATTTCTACATACACTGCAAGTAATAATTACTCTTACTTTATTTTTAATAATATCATGAAAAATGTAATGGATAAGATGTAAGGTGTAATGTTTAATTATTAACCTAGTGTGTGTAATTTTCATTATTATTGTTCTTTTTACTTTTGTGTTTATATATAAATGACGTGTCCACTTCATATGCATTGCAATACAGTGCTAAATGTATGAAAAAAGGAAGAAATAAATACAATACAATACAATACAATAAGTTTAATAAGTTTGATTGCTGATGTTTTTCAAACCATTAATTATATTTTTGTATTTAGATCTCGATCGAAGGAGGATTATGATTTTTTCTTTCTTTAGCACATAGAATCAGCGATGATTTGAGAAGGTTTTCAATCAGAGGGGAACTCGAAATAAACAGGGGCCGCGGTGGCTTAGTGGTAGAGCGTTCACCTCTGGTGCTTGGGGTCCCGGGTTCGATTCCAGCTCCGCCAAGTGAACTTTATGGTGGACAAACACCGTGTGCGTGGGTTTTCTCGGGGTTCTCCCGTTTCCTCCCACTTTCTTCATTCCACCATTTCATTCATCACGCATCATCACCGTCTCCTTTAGCCAAACCGCCATAAGTGTGGGACGTAAAACTCAAAGATTTCATTTTCATTTTTCGAAATAAACAGTGGATGAAATTAGTACTGCGAAAATACTGGTAACGTGGTTGAGCCTGAACTGAGAAATACCCCGGGGAATTTCTATCCTCCGGTGGCAAAATATACCCGTAGGTCCATCCCTGAAATCATCACTGTTTAGGATTATTCCTTTTCACAATATCGTTTAAATAAATGAGTGATTCGTAATTGTTTATTAGGTTCCAAGGTCACTCGAAAGAAATTAATGTCTGTATCATTATTGTTAACAGACATGAAACAAATCTATAAACACTCTTTTGCTCCAATGACAGGTTTCTTTAGAAAAATCAAGAATTAATACACTGGAAACTTGTGACAAGATAGAACAATGCATTAAAGCATCCTTTGCATTTGATTATATTCAACCTTGAAGTCGAGTGGCTGAGGAGTTTGGTTACGATTGGATTTAGTTTAGCGTTCGTGTCAGCAGGAAGCCTATATGAGATGTGGACCTACAGCTTAACGTGGAATTCTAATCACACGAACTCTTACCAGAAATTGAACTCGGATCGCCTGCACCAAAGACGCATAGGTTAACCATTTAGCAAAGAGGGAGATCTGAATGAAATAACGGCTTCAATGGATGGGGGAGTACTTGTCTCTAATACAGACCTGAGTAGTGGTTTGGATTCCACTGTAGCAAGTGGTCTTATCTCATATAGCCACGGAGCTAAAAAAAAAAAAAAAAAAAAAAAAAACGTTGAACTCCAATTAATCAATCATCCATAAATAATGCATGTATCAAAGAAGCTGTTTGAAACACGTTTTAGTGCGTATTATTTTATGCAGCACGATTAATGCATGGACATATTTTACTTACAAAACCTTGTTTACTTCTTGTTCTTATCTAGATTAACTGGAGTAAAATAGAAAATGATAGCAAACATTAAACTATGGTGCATGGATGCGTCGTATTATTTTGTGCGATATTTAAAAATGTACGAATTCCTTTAATTAATAATAAACAACGATGTTTGTATTAAACATACTTATTCCTTTCTGTAACCATACATTCAACTACTGGCATTTCTTACACTTCCTATGAGCTTAATGTAGCTACCGTCGCCACGAACGTACACATGAATACATTTTGGGAGATCCAAACCTTTTCGGGAGGTCTAAATTTAATATGAGGATAAATTATATTAAAATCTGTAAAATTACTCCTAAAATTAAAGTAAATTTAGAATAAAGTCGGGATTTCAGGGGTTCTAGCACTGATTTCCTGTGTACGCCTCTGACTGTCACTAATCTTCAGTAGATAAGTTACCATTTGCTTCGAAGTGTTCTAGAGAATTATAAACCTCTCCTCATATGATTAAAATACGAACTTTAGCTTCTAAGGCAGTTGAGCAAGGTTGTTGAGTTCGAGGAAAACCAGTAAGTAAGCCACGACAAAGGCCTTGATTTTACACATAAAATACTTTTGTATATAAATAATTTTCCAATATCTAGAGCCTATATATAATTTAAGCGAGAAACGTAATCATTTTCACTTTTAAATTTCTCTATGCAGCGATAAGCCGGACACGGAACTGAGATTTTCTTTCTCCAAACAAAGGTCATTCACAACACAAAATTCCACGCATACCCGCTTTTGCCATACACCAGTGTGGTTGAAAGGGTAACGGTATGCATCGCCAATTGACGAGTGTGAACTTAGCAGGACCACTTTTGAAAATTATAAATATTTGCATACCATACGTTTGTACTGCATTTGTACCGGTTTGTACCGTAAAAATTTTCGTATGTTCCGGTCTCAAAGTCGAAAAAATACAAAAATAAAGTGGTCCTGCTAAGTTCACGTGAACCTAGCAGGACCAGAATACAAAGTTCTATAAATCTGAAGATTTTTCTGTACGAATCGTTTGTTCTGCGTTTTTACCGGATTGTACCGTAAAATTTTCGTTTGTACCGGTCTCAAATTCGAGAAAATTAAATAAGTGCTCCTGCTAAGTTCTCGTGAACATAGCAGGACCACTGATAAATTTCTACCAATTTGATGACTTTTCTGTACGAATCGTTGTACTGCGTTTGTACCGGATTGTACCGTAAAACGTTTCGTTTTTACCGGTATCAAATTCGAAAAAACCGAAAAATAAAGTGGTCCTGCTAAGTTCACGTGAACCTAGCAGGACCAGAACACAAAGTTCTATAAATCTGAAGATTTTTCTGTACGAATCGTTTGTTCTACGTTTGTACCGGATTGTACCGTAAAAACTTTTGTTTGTACCGGTCTCAAATTCGAAAAATCGAAAAATAAAGTGGTACTGCTAAGCTCACGTGAACATTGCAGGATCACTGATAAATTTCTACAAATTTGATGATTTTTCTGTACGAATCGTTTGTACTGCGTTTGTACAGAATTGTACCGTAAAATTTTCGTTTGTACCGGTCTCAAATTCAAAAAAATCGAAAAATAAAGTGGTCCTGCTAAGTTCACGTGAACCTAGCAGAACCAGAACACAAAGTTCTACAAATCTGAAGATTTTTCTGTACGAATCGTTTGTTCTACGTTTGTACCGGATTGTACCGTAAAAACTTTTGTTTGTACCGGTCTCAAATTCGAAAAATCGAAAAATAAAGTGGTACTGCTAAGCTCACGTGAACATTGCAGGATCACTGATAAATTTCTACAAATTTGATGATTTTTCTGTACGAATCGTTTGTACTGCGTTTGTACAGAATTGTACCGTAAAATTTTCGTTTGTACCGGTCTCAAATTCAAAAAAATCGAAAAATAAAGTGGTCCTGCTAAGTTCACGTGAACCTAGCAGGACCAGAACACAAAGTTCTACAAATCTGAAGATTTTTCTGTACGAATCGTTTGTTCTACGTTTGTACCGGATTGTACCGTAAAAACTTTTGTTTGTACCGGTCTCAAATTCGAAAAATCGAAAAATAAAGTGGTACTGCTAAGCTCACGTGAACATTGCAGGATCACTGATAAATTTCTACAAATTTGATGATTTTTCTGTACGAATCGTTTGTACTGCGTTTGTACAGAATTGTACCGTAAAATTTTCGTTTGTACCGGTCTCAAATTCAAAAAAATCGAAAAATAAAGTGGGCCTGCTAAGTTAAAGATAAGAGATAAGATTAGACATTAGAGATAAGATTAGAGATAAGATATATCATAAAATTTCGATAACCATGCTTATAATTATTGCAATATTCAACAATTATTGGCATTATATTGGCATTAAAACGTGCGATCTGAAAATTATCGGTGCCGTACAAATGAGAGAACTGCAAGTTATTGTTTCTGTTCAGGGTGGAAAGAATTAAAAGATTCGTTTTAATATATTCAAAACAGTACTTTCACAATTGATAAGGCAAATGCCGTTATGTAAAATTTCCACATTAGTTTTATAATAGAAACCGAATTTGTATCTGGAGTTACACTGTCAACTTGTTCCCTGAACTTCTCACTGTCACAATAGAGAGCACTAAATGCATGCAATAAATAATCAGCAGCACATATATTTTTGGTGCGTATAGGACGAAAATTCATACAATTCCCTAAAGGACCTATCTAAGTGTTTATTATCTTGCTACTTATATCAAGTGTTAGATGTGAAATTATTTGTTTTATTTATTGCGTATAAATCCTTCAATTTAGTTTATGGATATTGTTTGCACTTTAAGTAAGATACCCTATTAACTATATTCGATGTAAAAACAGGTCTTACTTTTACAATATAAATAAAGCTTGTTTTGCGTTCTGTATTCATTGACTTTTTGTTTAATTATTAATGGAATATTTATATTTTGAAAATTTCAGGAAATTAGGCAATAGTCCTGCTATCCTCAAGTGAACTTAGCAGGACCACATTATTTTCCGGTTTTCCTCAATTTGAAACCGGTACAAACGAAACATTCTAAGGTAGAAACCGGTACAAACGCGGTACAAACCATTCGTACAGAAAAGTCTTCAGATTTGTAAAATTTTATCAGTGGTCCTGCTATGTTCACGTGAACTTAGCAGAACCACTTTATTTTTCGATTTTTTCGAATTTGAGACCGGTACAAAGGAAATTTTTTACGGTACAATCCGGTACAAACGCAGTACAAACAATTCGTACAGAAAGATCTTCAGATTTGTAGAAATATGTATTCTGGTCCTGCTATGTTCACGAGAACTTAAGAGGACCACTTTAATTTTCGACTTTCTCGGAGTGTTAAGTGTTTCTTAATATATACTATACCTCAAAGGACCCCGAAACACTTAACAAAAAGGATACAAGCCTGGGAAAGTTCAGCTGTTACCATCTTAGTACGCCCAATTTTGCGTTAACGTTACACGTCTCAGTCCCTTGTGGGATATAGTGGAGTAAATTTTTTTAAAGTTAAACATTTGGGAGTACAAGGTAATTCTCTTCATGCATTGACTTCCATTCTCAGAAAGTAAAGTAACCCAAACAAAATATAAAGAGATATCCTGCCGAGCAGGAGACGTTTGTTCCATTCCCAAATGAGTAATATCACACGAATCATTGTCTCCTGTAGTGTAGTTGGTATATCACAAGGGAGGGTCACGAAGTGGCCCCACTGAGTTCCGAACGAGGCAATTGGTTTCCATTTGATATGTTATAACTAGACGAATCACAAAGTTATACGTGCCACCGGGCGGAATATCGTGAGTTACAACATATTTTGTAACGTGAAAGCCACAAAATTGGCAGAATAGTTTGAACCGAGTCATTTGTTCGGAAACGGTTGGGTAAATGGAAAGCTCGGCGAATACGTATCCCATCAATTTCAAGGACACACTTTTTGGGATAAAAAATTGCCCCAGGGTCTCCCGGAGGGCCCAGGACGAGGTCCAACTCAAAATTTTCAAATGACAAGGTGGTTTAAGTAGTACATAGTTTGAAAGCTGTTGTAAAATGAAAGAAAACGGAGCAAGTCTCGACTCTCTACGACAACCCTGTGCAAAATGGCGGCGGGTCAAAATGTAAACAAAAACTTAATTGAAAAGTCCATGGTCAACCTTATAAATCGGAAACGGTGAGACAAATGTGAAACCCGGAAAAGAAGTCTGGCATAATTTTCAAAGTACAAAGATTTGATTTAAAACGTCTTGTCGCAGGGCCCCCACAGGTTCCAAGGTGGGGTCCAACTAAAAGTTTCAAATGATAAAAAGGGTTAAGTAGTACATCGTTTGAAAGCTCTTGTTAGATGGAAGTTGATGGAGCAATTCTCGACTTTCTACGACAACTTTGTGCAAAATGGCGGACCTTGAATCCAAGATGGCCGCTTAAAACCTATGTCATTCATAACAGTACAAATCTAAATCTCTATTTTTCTCTATTATCTATTTAGAAACAATAGGAAGATTAAAGAACAATTGAATTTCGATTCACTTCAACTATTATTTCATTCCTTAACAACACATATATGGTTTGTTCCTAATGCACGTTCGTCACGGTTCTCTCGATATAATTTACGTGAATATAACGAATATGCGATGAACACACAACTCTGACTTCCTATTCACACTGCTAGACAAAAGTTGAATACCGTCTGGTATTTTTCTAATTTTGTCATACGTGGTTCATACATAAAGGACTTGCTGCACCAGTCAGTTCGGGGCTCTATTGTAAGATATTCGTGCAGGTTACATTTGTATGCCTTTCGTTGGTTTCATCGCAAAATTTCATGCAATACCAAATATTCAAAAACATTCATTTACAAGATTGGCGAGCAGTACCAAACTACGTGGAAATCATTTCAGTACATCGAGCTGCGTCAAATTTTGTTGGTTTGGTCACAATATTCCAAGAAATAGCATATTTATATATTACAAACTCATTTTTCACGCTGTCAGCCATATTGGATTACAGATGATACTCTTTGATATTTTGTGGATATCTACTATTAACCATAAACGTAAATACCACCTTTCGCTTCTCCAACACCAGTGGTTTCAGCTGGGCATGCGTTCGATACATAGTTTGGCATTTTGAACTCAAGATGTCGCGTTTTTGAAAATTTCGCATCCATCTTTTTGTCGCCCACTGATCAACATTAATGCCAAATTTGCTTTTTCTAGCTTTAGCAGTTTGGTATGCCGATCCTTTCGATATAGGTTTTAAGTGGCCATCTTTATTCAAGGTGGCCTAGATTTTCAATTAAGTTTTGTTTACATTTTGACCTGCCGCCATTTTGCACAGGGTTCTTGCCATTTGAAACTTTTTAGTTGGACTCCACCTGAGACCCTGTGGGGGCCCTGCGACAAGACGTTTTAACTTAAATCGTTGGAGTTTGAAAATAATGCCACACTTCCTTTCCGGGTTTCACATTTGTCTCACCGTTTCCGATTTATAAGGGTGACCATGGACTTCTCAATTAAATTTTTGTTTACATTTTGACCCGCCGCCGTTTTGCACAGGGTTGTCGTAGAGAGTCGAGACTTGCTCCGTTTTTGTTTGTTTTTTTTTTCATTTTACAACAGCTTTCAAACTATGTGCTACTTAACCCACCTTGGCATTTGTACATTTTGAATTGGACGCCGTCTGAGACCCTGGGGCAAAGTTTTTTTTACCCCAAAAAGTTTCTTCTTGAAAATGATGGAATATGTGTTTACCGAGTTTTCCATTTACCCAACCGTTTCCGAACAAATGACTTGGTTCAAATTATTCTGCCACGTAATTTTTTTGTACCTTTTATATTACAAAATATGTTGTAACTCACAATATCCCACCCGGTGGCACGTATAGTTTGGGATTCGTCTAGTTATAACATATCAAATGCAAACACAATTGACTCGTTCAGATCTCAGCGGAGCCACTGCGTGATCCTCCCTTGTCAGCTCTAATGTGAGGTAGACAAGGCTAGGATGGTAACACCTCCCTGATTTCGAGGATGTTCCCAGATCCTAGATCGGACTCTATCGTGCTGAAGTCATATGATATGATTCGGTATCTTACGATGTAGGATCGCCACCTGGGACCAAAACAAGGATGTAGCCCCAAATTAAATGTTTTATTTAATATTAACATTTTTTGGTAGGGAAGCTTTCCTACAGGACGTATGAAACTAATTATATTAGGGCATCTAAAAAGTATTGAGCCGCTTGCTCATGGTTAGTGCCCTGAACCTCAGGGTTTATGAGGTGCATTGAGTCATGTTTAACAGTATTTGAAACCAGAAAGTTGGAACTAGTAGATGTTTAAAAAGTAGTGGATTTCTTATAATCAGACAGACGTAAGGTATTGCGCGGTGAATATGAGTGAACCTTCTACAAAACTGCGCTACATTTTACTATTTTATTTCGAAAAATTAGCAAACACTGCGCAAGTACACGAAGATTTCTTTTTGCTATGTATGGAGAAGATACGTTATCAAAAGCAAAAAAATGGTTCAATTACTTTCGTTCTCTAAATTTGTTAGTTCAAAACGCTTCTCGCAGAGGATGACCATACAAAGCAAAAGTTCATGATATTCAGGTGAAAACCGAGTAAGACCGGTATGTAAGCAGTCATGACATCAAAAGCTAATCGTCCATTACCAAGCAGTATTAAACAATTTGCAGATAACTGTATACAAAAAGAAGCTCGGCATTTGGGTGCCATATGATCTAATTTAAAATTATGTGCTCTATTCAATTTCTATCTGCGAATCTCTACTGAAACGTAACGAACTCAAACCATTTCTGAAGCGGTTGATCACGAGTTACGAGCAGTGAATAATCTACGATAACAATATACGGTACGATTACAAGAAAGATAGTGGTTGAGGTGAGAAGTTCCACAGTCTGTGGCAAAGCACGCACTGATTGACGCCCAGGAAGGTCATGCTGTGCGTTTAGTGGGATTGGAAGGGTTTCGTTCATCACGAGCTGCTACCACAGAACAGGATAGACTTGGACCTGTATTATCAGTAATTAGCACGAGTGCACCTAGCAGTTCTACAGAAGTGACCGGAAGTGGTGAACAGAAAAGGTGTCGTATACTACACTGACAAACCCAGACCGGACATATTTTTAACAATTCGTCAGAAATTAAGATAACTTGCCTGGAAGGTTTTAGTCCATTCACCGTATGGCTCGGGCGTGTTACTGTCAGACTATCATTGTTTCGGTCATCGCTAAACTTTCGAAACCGTGTTAAGTTCGTTTCAAAAGAGACCTGTCGAAACCACGTGGTACTTTTTCTATAACATGTGCATCAGATCTATTCTGATGTACGCACATCAAGCCTGGAGCCACACACCACGCTCCTACCTCCACCCGCTGCAAGTCGTCCAGAACAAGGCGGCAAGATCCATTTCCGGTCACTCAAAAGACACCAGAATGGCCTAGATACATGAAGATCTCCAATTACCTCTCCTGACGATGTCTGACAAGAAGCTACAGAAGTTCTCTAGCGATGGGATTATGGTGTTGCTGGAAAAATGGCAGGAAATCATCGAACAAAATGGTGCATGTGGTTTGAAAATTTTACTTTTTCGACAACCTGATTGATTTTCCAACTAATAATGGTGTAAAGATACTTTCTTAACTATGGAAAAACAAAGATGGTCATTAAATATCATAAAGCCAATAAAGAAAAAACGTTAGTTACTTTATTAAAAAACCTTTTTGAATTAATTATAATTTATAATTATTTTAAAATTACAATACATTTATTTTTAGTCTTCTCTCCAAAGGCGCAATGTTTTGGAGTGCACCATTCATAAGGTCAAACGTGATAACGGAAAAGTAAAAAGAGGGACAAAAGTAAAACTTTGCACGAAGCAACTGTAAGAAGGGGAACATCCCTGCATGTATTAAACAGAAACACCCAACAATTGTGTTGTCAACTGAACATAAAGTCACATTTTTCAAATGGCAGTACATATTTCAAATCAAAATGCCAATTGAAAATTTAAAATATCACATTTATTATTCAGTGTTGCAAACTAAGGATGTTATAGTATCACAAACATCCAAAATTTGGAAGCCTCTATTACACATACAGCACAACGGAGAAGGGCGAGATAATGCACATCGAAAGCACCTTAGAGTTGTATATCGTGGTCATGGTATGGGTTGTTTCGAATGAATAGGAACGAAATTACAAGGGCTTGAAACAATTAATTTTTTTCGAAAGATTTTATTTCGATAGCATGGTTAGATAAGTATCATATCTAGTTACTTGTATGGTTTGCAATTGGCGAATAAATCATTTTCCAGTTTACAGCACTTCGACATCTTAAACCGTCCCGGAGATATGATAAACATTGATAAAGTCCACAACATTGCTGAAAATGGTGTATTTGTGAAAAATATTCAAAATGATTTTTGTTTTCCTTCTCTTTTCTAACATTACAGCAATTGCTTTTAGTAGCTGTAATTACAACAAGTTCTTGCAATTACATGATTTAAGCATCTTCAAGTTGCGACGAAGGTTGCTATAGGCTACATACTTCAATAGTCACCACAGTTTAAATAAACGTACCTGTTAATGATGTCCTCAAGTGTATTATATGCACTCCTTTTGTCAACTTTTTTCAATGACTCACTGGCTGTAGTGTAGTGTGGAAATCGAAATTCAGTTGCATTGTCTGGTAACTCATAACTTGCCTGCATATTGAATCCTAACTCAATATCTTTCTCTGGAATATCAAGAGGAAAGGCTAATACAAGGGTCACCTGAAAATATAGTATTAAGAAAATCACCATAATTTGAATTGAACACAAAATAAATTAAATGGTCTATATATATCCATTATGAACTATTCTATATGCAATGTATAAAACATATCACGAAAGGGATTCCTTTAAAACCAATAGCTTATCATCAATTATAGCCTACACTTTGCTCCTCAATATGCTCAACACATTGCAAATCTACAATTTACATGTGAAAATATAAAGGAAGAACTAGTTTTAAAAATAAAACCTAATACAGTGAAGTTATTAGAACAGAAATGAAGTTAGAAAAGAAAGCTATATACGAGGGTGGATCAAATATAAACGGGATTTTATATTTTTTTTATTTAAATTCATTTATTGAATATCACAAGGCACTTACAATTTATTTTTCCACAGTTTCCTTCTTTGGAAATGCATTTGTCCCAGCGTATGGACAGCTTTTTGATGTCCTCACCGTAAAAACTACCAGTCGATCGTGTCACCAGCCAGTTGCACGCTCTTCCACACTCTCGTCATCTTCAATCCGTTGCCCTCCTAGCAGTCTTGGGAAGTAACGTAACGCAAGTAACGCGTTACTTTTTAAGTAACGTTTCCTAGTAATGTGTTACATTTTTCCAAAGTAACTGTAACGGTAACGCGTTACAAGTTTTCAAGTAACGTACCTAGTTTGCGTTACTTTTTTCGCGTTACATTTCGGATGAGTAACTACAATATATACGTATTATTTTTTTTTTTCGGAAACAAATGTTTCTTTCCCGTAAGCGAATTTCTCAGAATGAAGCAATGGAGCATGAACGATGTAGGTGACTGACAGTCAGTCACCGGCACACAAAGAAACAGATAAGATCATAGTGCAACTTGTTGTTTTTG
The DNA here is from genome assembly GCF_964235325.1 of Thermobia domestica. Taxonomy (NCBI): domain Eukaryota; kingdom Metazoa; phylum Arthropoda; class Insecta; order Zygentoma; family Lepismatidae; genus Thermobia; species Thermobia domestica. The sequence goes on along the minus strand of NC_137465.1, from coordinate 69,153,624 downwards.
GAAGATGCCCTCAGTCAAATCACGTGTACTGATTGCAAGCACCTGGATCATTTTGTCGTAGATTTTGACAGCTCCAAATCGATACATTCAGTGAGTGAATTACGAGTACAATGGTACTGATAGTCTATTTTACTTTGATTGCTGTTGCTTTTATAAAGATGGAGAACGAAAATATTTTATCGTTCGAATATTTGAAAGAATAATTTTCTTAAAAGCTAAAGATGATGGTGGACAGGATTTAAAAGTAAAAGTGGTGTCCCGGCGGGAAATATTTATCAACAACTAGGGTGTCATAATTAACGACATACAGTAACGGGTTAATACGAATAAACTGTGTTCTGATGAGCAGGCTACTTCATTACTAGAAAATAGTTTGTTGATGGTATGTAATATTGGAGTTCTTTCAGATCAGTTTGTATATCTCAGAGTCCCGTTGACTATAGAGTTTGGAACAACTAGCTTTGAAAAGCATGTGTCGATTTTAGAGTTACTGGCGAGTTTTGATTCACCCCCAGTTCATGTGTTGATTCACCCCCAGTTTAATTAGTTGTAGTGTAATGTTTCTCTATATTCTGTATTTTTAATTTTACATAACAACATTGTTATTATTATATAATTAGTTTAGCAGAATAATAATAAGCAACCATTTTTTCTAACGCCTAGTTATGGGCAGGAGTCAAGCTAAAACTCGACTCGAATTCAAGTCGAGTTTCGAGTCGAGTCAAAGGTAATATTCTCGAGTCGAGTTCCGAGCCGATTCACTGTTTTTGGTGTCGAGTTTCGTGTCGAATCGAATTTGATAAATGGCTCGCTCGTAAACTCGTTTTGAAATCATGGCCTGATTAAACTGGAAAGCGAAAGCCATGAGAAATGTAAGCTAAGCAGTAATATGGAATACTTTTAGTGTTGCTCACGAGAGGGTACACTGCTCGCATCTCGTCTCGTCTCAATAGCGAGATTCCAAGAGATTTTTTATAACAAGTTCAGTTCGGCTCGGCTCAACTGAGCCGATGGCTCGAGCCGGCTCGCTTGGAGTGAATCATTGGCTCGAGCTGGCTTGCTTGGGATGAGCCATCTGCTCGGTTCGCTTCAACTGAGCCGAGGGCTCTAGTCGACTCGGTTGGGTGATCTGTTGGCTCCGTGGCTCGGCTCACTTCTCGGTTCGGGTCGATAGTGAATGAGCTGTGAGTTGAGCTACTCGAGTCGTTGACAATTCTAAACCCAGGCCGAGCAGTTTTGAAGATATTTAACCAGTGCCCAATAACTTTTAACAATGTTTGGCTCCACCCGAATACTCAACCTAGACCCTTAACCCAAATTAAGAAGCTCGTGAACAATGTCCTTGATTCCTAGACTTCACGACTACCGTGGTTGGCAATCAACTGCTTTTTTTAGTATTTAAATACAAACCGCCTATCTTTCATGTTTATACAGTGTTGTTATAATAATAATAATAATAATAATAATAATAATAATAATAATAATAATAATAATAATAATAATAATAATAATAATAATAATAATAATAATAGCGGCAGTAATAGTAGTACAGAAAATTGAAATAATAAGATTTTTTTTGACATATTCAAAGTTTCGGACCCAAAAGTAACGCGTTAGTAACACGTTACTTTCGAATTAAAGTAACAGTTACTTTTTTATGGCAAGTAACGCGTTAGTAACGCGTTACATTTTAAGAGAAAGTAAAATAACTTGTAACGCGTTACATTTTTACAAGTAACTTACCCAAGACTGCCTCTTAGAGCTTCTTTAAGCGGTGCGAACAAATGAAAATCGCAGGGCGATAAATCCGGCTGTAAGGAGATGTTCAAGCGTAGTCCAGTGCATTTCGGGACAGTTCGAGCTGCAGTATGGGGTCGCGCATTGTCGTGCAGGAGGAGGAATTGTCGAATCGATTTGTCTCGTCTTTTGCGGCGATATGCTACTCTTGCCTTGTTCAACAGCTCGCAGTAGTATTCAGCATTTATTGTGCGTCGCTCATGTAAAAAGCCAATCAGCAAAATGCCTCGCCGATCGAAAAAAACGGTTGAAAGAACCTTGCCAGCTAGCAGTCGAGTCTTGGCTTTCACTAGTGCTGCCTTCCATTTCCTCCGCCACTTCTCACTGGCTTGTTTGGATTCAGAAGTGTAGTGCTGAACCGATGTTTCGTCGCAGGTGACGATCCGACTCAAAAATGCATCACCTTCTTCCACAAACCTTGCTTTAAACCTCAGACAGACCTCCAAACGTCTCAACTTCAGATTTTCGGTCAAAAGGTGAGGGACCCTTTTGGAACAGACTTTACGGATCTGTAGGTCGTTTTAATGCCTTAAAAATTCATTCCTCACATTTTTCTCGAAAACTAAGCATGATAATCCACCTTGGAACTTGTAATTTTGTTCATCTCAATGTAAACTGTTCATAGACTTACATCCTATTTTTGCATGTTCTATCATAGTCCTATGTTTTATCATTATCATCATCATCATCATCATCATCATCATCATCATCATCATCATCATCATCATCATCATCATCATCATCATCATCATCATAGGTATTATGTCATTATTGGCAGGCCACTTGCTGCAACTGATAAGCTGCCATGCCCTACGGTCTTCCGTTAATCTCTTCGTCTTCACGTAACCTTTCTCTGGTTTCATATCGTCCATTAATTGTAGTCTCCTTCGTCCTTCCTCTTTCCTGCCACTATATCCTCTAGCACGTAACTCATGATAAAGTACCTTCGTAGCCAATGTCCCAAACAGTTTCTCTTCCTCTTCTTAATAATATCTAGAATTGTTGTTTTCTCCCCCACAATTTGTAACACCCTCTTACTCGTTTTCCGCTCGATCAAGCTAATTCTCTTCATTCTTCTCCACAGCTACATTTCGGAAGCTTCAAATCGTTGTTCATCAATTTTGCGTAATGTTCATGTCTCCGACCCACACAGTACAATACTCCACACTAAGCATTTTATAAGTCTTTTTGTCAACCCTTTATTCAAAGTCCTACAAAATAGTCTTTTCTTCTTCCTAAAGGCTTCTTTCGCTATTCCTATTCTACCTGATATTTCATGTTCACACTTCATATCATTACTAAGAATACTACCCAGATATGGAATACTAGACACCTGCTCTATTACAGTAAAAAAAAAAAAAAATAAAGTTTAAGAATAGATAATAATTTTGAGCCATCTTATTAACCATACTGTCTACTGTCGTTTAACTATTAGCTTAATGAAAAGGTTGATTCAACCAGTTTCAGTTGCTACATACATTCTTAGAATTACCAAAATGAATTTTGTTTTTATCGATTTTCTGAAAAGCTACATGAGCATTTATTGTTACTTATATCATGTTGATCAACTCAATCAAATCTACCAGTTATATGTTTCATCTTCGGACATTTTGTTTTCGTTAAACACTAATAACATTGCATACTACCCAGTACTTACTACGATATACGAGATTTACCTTTGCTTTTAAAAGTTCCAAATAGCCACAAACCTTAAGCTCCGTTTTGTCATTTTTCCAGAAAATATAATTGCTTCGTAGAAGTCCACTTCCTCTTTAGCTTATCTCTTAAATCAGAATTTAAAAATAAAATTGTATTTCTAACCAAAAAAAAAAAAAAAAAAAAAAAAAAAAATGAATTGGAGAAAGTATCTAACTCGTCACTTTTAGACAGAACGGTATGATTTTTGTGATTTTTGTGAAGAATATTCCATGTGGAGCTGCTCCTTCCGTTATACAAGCTTTCTTCCTAAGATTCTGTCTCTCAGGTGACGTGTTATTCTTTCTTCTTAATGTTATTTAAAGTTTATATACGCTATGTTACGGTATATGTTTATTTCTGTTCAATTGTTTCATTCTGAAAATGTTTCTAATAAGTTATTGTTTTGAATACATGTTCATGTACTATGTTGTCATATCTTCAATATATATATATATATATATTACATTTTAAACTATGTACTTTTGAAAGAATCAAAATGTGTGGGTATTATGGAATTCTAACTACCTACATTACAAAATTCTGATTACTCTGTGAAATTTTATCTAATTGTGGAAGAAATATACGAGCAGTGATGAAACGTGAATTAATGTAATTAAAAGTTGATTAAAGTTGAATGTTCGTAACTGTTAGGAGTGTGAGTGTCCCTACTAGAGGAATACACGATCTGATATTTAACGCTATATATCAATATCTATGTCTTTAGACTATATGTTAGTTTACTACAACATAAAGTTAAAGGGCCTTATGCAGAGTCGTTTTGACGTATGATCAGCACCATATTAAGGGCTTGACTAATGCATTGTTAACAGAAGTGTGTTCAGATTCTCTGATTAGCACGTAATAGTTGACTTTGTTAATCACATCTGACTAATTAATTTAGAGCATAGGGTACCCTGGTTTAGCCACAATAAACTTCATTATGAAAATACAAATGCAATTATTTATCTATCTTTATTTCTTTCTGTCTGTGTCTCTATATATTTCCTCATCGGGTGAATTAACTATGAAGAAGCTATTTAGCCAAGTCCTCTATAACAGCATTACTGTTTCTTAAAGTGAACAGCAAGAGATGAGTAATTTTCAGTTTTCTGAGGGATACATACAACTGATCAATAAATTAGCTTCCTTTATAATTACAACATATCACTAATATTGATTGACTTCTACCTATTCCTGCCATAAGTATATACCTCAGTAAAGAATAGTTTTAATCCGATCTCGTAACTATTTATAAGTCGTTGTGATGTCAAACCACAAAGAAAACAAATCGAATTTCCTATTTCATCTATTTTTATTTTTACAGACTACGCAGCAACACGTCTAGATTTCTGTAGTTGTCACATTTTTTTTGTCATCCGGTGTATTCAGGTTATATTAGTTAATCATACCCAAATCAACTTATTAGTTGAACTCCAAGTATATTCTGAATACCAAAAAGTACACCATATTCTTAGTACAAAACTAATACGAGACGAACTAATCGCGTGACTAACGCCTGATTAACGAATTGTCTCTGAAGGTATTCATGAAGGTATACTTCAGGTACAGTCTAGGGATGCCCAGAACCGGTTCCTGGGGATCCGGTTTTCGGCTCTGAACGAATCCGGTTCTAAAAGATCTGGTTCCGGAACCGGTTTTTCGATTCCAGGACTGAAACTGGTTCCTAAGATCCGGTTCTGGAACCGATTTTTCGGATCCAGGTCTGAAACCGAATCCGGAACCGGTTCCGCTGGAACCGGAACTTTGTGGCAATCCCTACGCTAAACCCGAGCTGCTGGCATGCTGTGAACAGTGTGCTAGATGAAATGGTAGAAGCGACAGCCAGGCGCCCAGGCGGCCTCATTTGGTTAAACAAACTGGATAACTGGCAAACTCATTGACTGAACAGGCAAACTGGCAAACTGATTTGGCTAAACACTCACTGGTGAACCAAAAATTTTTTGTCGGGGGCACAAGCGGGTCTGGGTGGGGAGACAAGCGCGTGGTCCTCTTTGCAATGTTTTAAACGTGAAAGTGCCTCCTTTACAGGTCTTTGGGGCTTTCGGATCTAGATCTGGAATCGGTTTCTAAGATCCAGTTCTCGAACCGGGTTTTCGGATCCAGGTCTGGAACCGGTTCTGAAAACCGGATCTCCAAGAACCCCGGAACTTTGTGGGCATCCCTAGTACAGTCCCACCGTAATAGGTGTAGTGGTTTTCGTTCAGCAATGTTTTTAAGGTTTAAAGAATAATTTGTTTTCTCAATTTTGTCAAAAACTACGCATGAACGTTTAAACCCACGTATATCATTTTGTTCTACTTAGTAAGATATACCGATTGCTATATGTTTGATCTTCTGACAGCTTTTTTTCGTTAAATGTTAATTATATTGTAGAATACCCGGTAATCCTCGGACAACCAACGGGGGGGGGGTACTTTGTGTCCACTATAGTATAGCTACTTTCTGTAAGTATTCTTCGTTTCTTTAAAATTGTAAAAAAAAAAAAAAAAAAACGTTATTGATCAATGTGGTTAGCTAAAGCGAATACCTTAAAGTGGTTCAAATTGAACGTTAGTGTATCTCAAAATTTGCTCTTTTAAGTTGGTGGGCATAAAGTACCCGTTGGTAGGAGATGTGATTGACATTTAGTAGTTTCACTTCTAGATGGCAGTAAAATAAATAGCTGTATCACGCCTTTTCTGACTTTGGCGGTTTGTCTTATCCCGTATACTGTTCATTTTCAGATTGTCACGTTAGTGTGTCTCATAAATTTGCTATTTTAAGTTGGTGGGCATAAAGTACCCGTTGGTAGGAGATGTGATTGACATTTAGTAGTTTCACTTTTAGATGGCAGTAAAATAAATAGCTGTATCACGCCTTTTCTGACTTTGGCGGTTTGTCTTATCCCGTATACTGTTCATTTTCAGATTGTCACGTTAGTGTGTCTCATAAATTTGCTATTTTAAGTTGGTGGGCATAAAGTACCCGTTGGTAGGAGATGTGATTGACATTTAGTAGTTTCACTTTTAGATGGCAGTAAAATAAATAGCTGTATCACGCCTTTTCTGACTTTGGCGGTTTGTCTTATCCCGTATACTGTTCATTTTCAGATTGTCACGTTAGTGTGTCTCATAAATTTGCTATTTTAAGTTGGTGGGCATAAAGTACCCGTTGGTAGGAGATGTGATTGACATTTAGTAGTTTCACTTTTAGATGGCAGTAAAATAAATAGCTGTATCACGCCTTTTCTGACTTTGGCGGTTTGTCTTATCCCGTATACTGTTCATTTTCAGATTGTCACGTTAGTGTGTCTCATAAATTTGCTATTTTAAGTTGGTGGGCATAAAGTACCCGTTGGTAGGAGATGTGATTGACATTTAGTAGTTTCACTTTTAGATGGCAGTAAAATAAATAGCTGTATCACGCCTTTTCTGACTTTGGCGGTTTGTCTTATCCCGTATACTGTTCATTTTCAGATTGTCACGTTAGTGTGTCTCATAAATTTGCTATTTTAAGTTGGTGGGCATAAAGTACCCGTTGGTAGGAGATGTGATTGACATTTAGTAGTTTCACTTTTAGATGGCAGTAAAATAAATAGCTGTATCACGCCTTTTCTGACTTTGGCGGTTTGTCTTATCCCGTATACTGTTCATTTTCAGATTGTCACGTTAGTGTGTCTCATAAATTTGCTATTTTAAGTTGGTGGGCATAAAGTACCCGTTGGTAGGAGATGTGATTGACATTTAGTAGTTTCACTTTTAGATGGCAGTAAAATAAATAGCTGTATCACGCCTTTTCTGACTTTGGCGGTTTGTCTTATCCCGTATACTGTTCATTTTCAGATTGTCACGTTAGTGTGTCTCATAAATTTGCTATTTTAAGTTGGTGGGCATAAAGTACCCGTTGGTAGGAGATGTGATTGACATTTAGTAGTTTCACTTTTAGATGGCAGTAAAATAAATAGCTGTATCACGCCTTTTCTGACTTTGGCGGTTTGTCTTATCCCGTATACTGTTCATTTTCAGATTGTCACGTTAGTGTGTCTCATAAATTTGCTATTTTAAGTTGGTGGGCATAAAGTACCCGTTGGTAGGAGATGTGATTGACATTTAGTAGTTTCACTTTTAGATGGCAGTAAAATAAATAGCTGTATCACGCCTTTTCTGACTTTGGCGGTTTGTCTTATCCCGTATACTGTTCATTTTCAGATTGTCACGTTAGTGTGTCTCATAAATTTGCTATTTTAAGTTGGTGGATACACAGTACCCTGTCCCCCTCGTTGGTAGGAAATTTGACTGACATTCACAAGTGTCACTCCTAGATGGCAGCATAATAAATAGCTGTTAGTCTTATCCTCTAGATTTTTGTGAGAGTTTCTAATTTGTTTCTTTGGCGAGATATACAATATTTAATCTCAACAGGTGAGCACAAAATGACCCTCTCCTCCCTTGGTAGTACGCGTTACAAACAATACTTAGGTAGTGCGAGGGTTAACATAAAAGTGAATGTTCTGAGTATAGATCAATTTAAAATATTCAGAAAATACCTGCATATTACCTATAATCATACAATTTTCTTCTGTTAGAGTGTGTGTAAAAACAAATGACTTACGTGGTATTAAAGAGTAAATTTAAAATATAAAACTTACTTGAAACACAGATCCCTCAAGGAAAACCAAATGCCTTGGTTTGCGAGAAAGTGTGTTTGAAGCCAGATTATTTTCATATTCTTTGGTTATGTCTGTTGCAAGTGAAACTCCAAACAGCAAAATGAAAGTTAGCCATGAAGCAGTTAATCTGAAATATTTTATTTAAAATTGTTTGTTTTACAGATTTTTAGTGTACTTTCTACATGTCTACATACGCAAAATATTAATACAAACTCACATTTCATATTGTAGTATATTAAATAAAATATATATTGAAAGTATTGTGCAGCTTTATTTACTTATTTTTCTATTAGATTCTGGAAAACATTGCAAATTCAGGATTGCTTATCAAACGATTTCTGAAGAAAATAATTATAATAATTATTCTTGAAAAGAGAGAAAATAGGCTAAGATAAACAGAAATGTAAGAACGTTTTGACACAGATTGAATTAGCCTTATCCTCTTTAAGGTTGAACGTTTATTAGGGTGAGGGAGAAATGTTGAAGAAAGATTAAAATATGAAATCACTTGAAATACAAGGAATCGGTTGCGGCTTCAGCGGGTAGGCCGCGGGTAGGCACGGGCCTACCCAAAAATCTTGAAAAATATATGAACGTTAAAAGATACAATAAATAGTACCTAGGTAAATATATTTTCTACTATTTATATCAATGATAGATAAATATTTAACAAATAGCATCAACCACTACTGTAAAAGTAATTTCCTACTGTCATTAATCAATAAAATGTGTATATGTATCCTTAAGCGAAGGAGCGGGCCTACCCAAAATTAAAATCCTAAAACCTAATGGCAAGGAATAATGGCCATTATGTTCGCTTCAAACTTAACACTTTAATTGTGAAAATAAATTGAATTCAAAAGTTTACTAGATGAATAGTTGGCAACCATATACAAGAAAACCTACTTGTGGATGCGTGTTTTCCCGCTTCTAGAGAATATATTGCTTTCCTTAATGATAGCGTCTTGAAGCAAAAACAATTGAAATTGTATTTTTGTCGAAACCGAATCAAATTATTTTATTCAAATTTCACCATTTTTTTATTAATCATTCATGACCTACAATATGCAATTATTAATTTCTTTCGGAAGCACGTGGAAGGATACTTATGAGAGTGAACTTCGTTCATACAATTTTCTGGAAGACGTCTTTAATAATGTCTAAATATGACATAAATCAATGTCATATGTAATGTCGTTCATATAATATAAATCGATGTGCTGCCTATGCCCTTGTTGAATAAAGTGCTAATATTCTAAACCGTAACGCGAGGAATAAGCTCTTGAGATTATAAATTGTGAATTTATATTGTTATAATGAGAAATGTACGAAAGATGGAAATTTGGCCAATAAATAAACGTCCTTGGAAGTTATTTTGGGTCTTTGATTATTTATACAAGTGCGTATAAAAAGTAAGTTTCTATAGGGCGATAAACACAACGAAGAATGTAAACTTGAAACATTTATTGTAACAGATACAGCACAGATGGCACTACTTTTCAACATATACACCTTCGGAGTTAAGACAACTTCATCACGTTTTATTGGATCAACTTTTTGCATTCTGATATCGTAAAAGTCAGCCTCCTGGCCGTTAAACTAGTGTATGACAGCCATTTCATAATGCTTACCAGATAGGAATATAGGAATGTCTTGAAGTGTAAGAAGACGTGAAAATCGCTCAGAACAAGACCCGGGCTATAGGGTAGGAGGCAAAACACATCCCAGTGGAACGATTGCTCAAGATCGGTTATCATCCATTGTATAGTCTGGATTTTGTTCCAAGCGATTTTCATGACTCCTTACACCTCAAGAGATTCTGTCTAGTAAGCATTTTGATAGTTATGAATAATTACAGACGACTGTCATACACTAGTTCCACTCCCAGATGGCTAATTTATACGACATCAAAATAGAAAAATTGATTCCACTATATGATAAATGTTTGAATTCCGATCTTGAATATGTTTGAAAGTAGTACCACGTGAACTAAATACGTAACAAAGTCCAATGGTCACGGTGTCTTTTTTTTTTTTTTTTTTTTTCATTTACTGTCTTAAGGAATCTTACATTCTGGGCGCGCCTCGTATTTGTTAAGTCGATAGATATAATTCAGACTGTTTCTACAGCCCTATAGTATATCATTATCCATTTCTTTAAGAAGCTTTCTGTAAGGTTATTTTATATAAGTATCATTTATAAAATATAAGCGCTAGTGTCGTTTATTTGAATCCGATAAAGATTCTCAATTGTCGAGGAGGAACGTTATTTTAATGGCTATTTAGGTAGACAGACGAAGAGAGAGAGAGGGAGAGGGAGGAGAATAAAGAATTGCATCAAGCAAAGTACATACATGAGCCATATCATATATTTTGCTGTTTAAAACGAGTTGTGTAAATTTGACTTTAGTGATACGATTAGTGAGAATAAACTGAAAAGGTAAAGAAACTTTGTCTAAGTGAAATTCGAAAGTTCATTATTTGAGGATATCAATGCAAAATTCGTCTTATCTGATAGAGCATCATATCATAACTCAGTGGTAGAGTACACACTTCTAGTTCCTGGTTTGAAATTAGGTCACATAAACATGTGATAGAGAACATTGTGTTTGTGAGTTTTCTAGAGATTCTGTCATTACCTCCCACATTCTCATTCCTCCAATTATTTCATAATTATTCACTTTAATTAACCATTTGTTTCTCTCAGCCTAAAGATAATAATCGTGAGACGCTAAATTAAAAATTTCTTTGATTTTTCGCCTTGTCCGAAATTGAAAACATGACCTATGTATTAAATTCAATGAGTTTTCAAGTTCTTTGTCTGCCTTTATATTCGAGTTTGGAAAACTTCCGTAATTCTTTATGCGATAGCTTGAGAAAACGATTATGCAACGCAATGCTCACCAAATAAATTGCTCCCAATGCATTTTTTCTGTTTCCTGCAAAATCATTTACGTGGATAAAATGAGTTTTGCATTTGGTAGACTAAATCAAATAAATTGCATACTTATTAGCTTCAGCAACTTAACTACTTTTAATACTTCGCAATATTGTCATAGAGCTAGTTAATTATTATAATACTATGAACTACTTACATATGATATGTTTTTCCGTTTCTCAACATCTTGTAAAATATTCAGGTTTCGTTCCGTTACTTTTTGATTAATAATTCCTTAATGATTTTCGCATTTACATGCGAACCACATTTGCACTGAAAAGTGACCGTTTGATTCTTATTCTAGTTTTTAGAACGTTAGCTTCTCACCTACAAGCAAACCATGAAATCATGGCAATAACCTTGAGAATGTAAAGTTCGGCACGAAGGAGGGACCCACAAGGTTATGTTGACACTTGTATTTTGCACTTCGTTTATGATAGCGCTTGGTTTCCAATCCATTTAGCACCTATGTGCTGTGTGGTCCATGTTTACTAATTAGGAGAAATGTTTCTTACCAACTGTTTTTTTTTCTTTTTAAGAGTTCAATGAACTTTAAATTGCAAAGTACGATCAGAATGTACTTGAGTAAAATTGTCCCTGCGTTCTTCGCTGATTACACGAAAGCAGACACTTATAATAATAATAATAATAATAATAATAATAATAATAATAATAATAATAATAACAATAATAATAATAATAATAATAATAATAATAATAATAATATTAATAATAATAATAATAATAATAATAATAATAATAATAATAATAATAATAATGAATCAGAATTTAGAAATCTTGACAGATCGCTTTCCAAATGAGTTTAGGTTAATAGGCAAAGGACTCTATGAGTAAGCAATCAATGTAAATACTATGATTGGTATTATATATTTCCTGGCATTATAATCCATAAAGATCTTTGGTGGGTCTCCTTGAGGGGCAGACTACTAAAAATTTTTCTTTTGCCAGTTTTTAGTAAGTGAAAAGTGATAATGAAATGTAACTTACCACAGTAATAGATAATGTTATTCTACACCCGAAAATACAGATCGGAAGAATTTTTAGTGTTGCCATGCGTAGAAATTATAGTGTGACCAGAATTTGAATTACCCAAAAATCTAAGTTATGGCAGTGACTAGAAAGATGAACTCAACGGCAATTCACGACTTATCATGTTGTCTGTGTTCCTTGTTAATTACCTTTTAGATAATATTTGTAATTCTACTCTTTATTAAAAATATTTATTTTGTACTCTTCATTACAAAATAAATACAAATATTATTTAAAAAGTAGTTAACAAGAAACACAGGCAGCATGATAAGCCATCAATTGCCATTGAGTTCATTTTTCTAGTCGCTGCCATAACCTAGAATTCAAATTCTGGTCATATTATAATTTCTATGCATGACAACACTGAAAATTCTTCTGATTCGTATTTTCGGGTGTATAACAACATTATCTGTTACTGTATCACTCTTCACTTACGAAAAATTGGCAAAAGAAAAAATATTTAGTAGTCTGCCCCCTTAAGTGATGCCTGTTTCGTCCTTGTTACATCTGCGTTTGTATGTCGTAGTTACTACTTCTTATTTCAATTACCTTCCGATCGCCTCACGATATTAAAGCACAATCGAAAATTATTATGTAGTCTGAAGCCCTACCTTGAATTGAAGAACTTAGCAAACACATAAACGAGATGGTTAAATGATAGATGCAAAATATAGTCATGTATAGGGCTCAGAGGTTAAAGACCTAAAAATTACCTAAAAAGGACCTATAAAAAGACCTAAAGATATCTAAAACAGGATTTAGAAACTGGAAAAAAGGACTTAAAAATAAGACCCAATTTAATTAGAATTACATATTTAATGAAATAATGTTCAAGAAATACAAGCTTCTGGTAGGTTAACGGTCTGTCCTTCTTCCACAAACTTAAGTACAAACTAAAATAAGATAACTTTCCCACCCTCATTGTGGGAGGACATTGTTACACATCCTTATCTGACTTATGATTGTTGCAGATCTGGTCTTATCAGTTGAATCGTTGAAGAATGTCTTATAATTAGAATTTTCTTTACTAAAGAAAAGATGTTTAAGAGGTGGTGATTCGAAAAATGGCCAGTAAATTTATTCTCGAAAGATGAAGTGCAAAAAAAAAAAAAAGACGTTAAGACTTATGAAAAGCTTCAAAAAATTAACAAAAAAAAAGCGGAAAAAGGGAAGAAAAGGAAAAATAAAATCCAGCATTTTCTGGCCTACAATGGCTCAAAATGAACATATTAAGCCTCGTCTTCGGGCACTCGTAAAAAAGATTTTTCCTCAACGTCCAGGCCTTAGTCATGTATAACTTAAGATAGACATAAAAGTGAATGAAATGTATTATTGAACAATTCAAAATATAGAAGTTCGATTCATTGTAGGGGGCACTTAATTACATCTGCATTGCCCAGCAATGAGGCTATTAAAGGAGCATTCTGAAATGAAAGTAGTAAACTCCCATCTAGAGTTTAGAATAATGGTAATGACAGGACATGGTGTTGACCAAACATCAATCAACTAAAAAACCTTCTGGACAGCCATAGTACTTCCTGGCTGTAATAAAAGGCTGAAAAGACATTTGTCGCCCTCTTCTCAACATGAAAAATTTTAGACAATAGAAAAAGTCTTAATTTATTCATACCTTTACTGAAACGTTTTCACATAAATTTTAATTAATTTTCACTTTGTAACAGAAGAAAGTAACAGAAAATTATGAGTTTTATTTTTACAATATACTCTAGTGCAATGATAAAAGAAATTTGTTTTGAATTTTCGTCCCTAATAGTGTAAATGCTCAATCACTAAAAGTGCCACTAAAGTGAATATAATAATTCTTTTGATCGTTGGAATTTATTTTTTCTACTTATCTACTTTAATACAAAATGCTTATATTAATTACAAAAATAAACCACGTTTTTAATATCTTTAAATTCGCACTAAAATCATAAAAAATAAATGAAACAGGTTAAAAAGGTATCATGAAACAGTATGAGAGAATTCATTTTCATTGTTCACAACCAGATTTATAAACATTTGCCTTTAAGGTAAATTTAAAGTGTCTTTCTTGTTTCCCTTTCTTTTTTCGAGTGAAGATGTCTACTAGATCATCATACTGTAGGACTTAGAGGGTGTTTACTCTAATATTAATCATATTTTGTATTATTATTATTATTATTATTATTATTATTATTATTATTATTATTATTATTAAACTTTTGCAATGTTTTGTGTTGCTCATTAAATTTATGCCCAACGAGCGCTCCCAGACCCAGGCCTGGTGGTAAATTCAGCCCTGCGTACAGATTAGGAGCCAACGTCGTATAGATTAACCTCTGATTTTCGTATTGAACAACCGCATGTACATATCAGAACAGATACAATATTACTTCCCAACATTCCTATAGAGCAGCGGTGGCTCAGTAGTAGAGTGTTAACCTCTGTGTGAGGTTCCTGGTTCGATTCCAGCTCGCCCCAAGTGAGCTTTGTGGTGGACAAACACTGTGTTTGTGGGTTTTCTCGCGGTTCTTCCGTTTTCTTCCACTTTTTTATTCCACCATTTCATTAATTTCTCATCATCACCGCCTCCTTTATCGCACACGGCAAATACATGGGACGCAAGATTTCACTTTGCCAACATTCCTATATTTCATTCGACTTTTTAAATGCAATCAAGTTCAGTGTGCCTCTAGGCGTAATAGAGACCTGCACGGGCCGAATATTTCGGCCCGAGCCCAATCCAGCCCGAATGAACCTAGGCCCGGCCCAGTCCAGGATCGAAAAGTTTTAGAGATTTTCGGCCCGAGCCCGGCCCAGCCCGGTAAGTTTTTTAAAATTCTTGGCCCAAACCCGGCCCTGGCCTTATAAATTTTAAATTTTTGGGGCCGACCCCGGTCCGATGTTTTTTTTTTTTAAATTTAGCTCGAGCCCCAGTCTTTCTCAAAATGTAGTATTAAACTTGACCTAACCCTTAGAAACGTTTTCTAAACTCTGGTTCACAACCTGACGCTTGCCTCCCGAATGGTACCATTGCCTCCTAGAACTTTGCCTGTCATTGAGAGAACAAAAACTCCATTTCCTGTAGCAAAAATCTAACTTAATTGATTTTTAGCATAAAGTGAAAAAGGCAATATTGTTTAGAGACAGGCAAAACTTTCTCACCCCTTCTTGTCATATTTTGGGTTCAGTGAAGGTCAAGGTCAGAGCTCAATTTACCGCGCAATGTCTGCAATCCTCTATAGTGAAAGTGGGGCCACTAAGCAACACAAACTGTAAATAGCTATTTCATTCTTTGTAACATTTTTCACGGGCACATTTATTCAACGTTTGGCATTATTCCAATTATCGTTTAACTAAAGTCAATAATTATTAAAGAATTGCAATTAATCGGCCCCAGCCCGGTTCGACCTGAAGAGAAATCAGTGTCGACCCGTCCAAGCCCGGCCCAAAGAAATAACAGAGTCGGTCCTCCCAATCCCGGCCCGTGCAGGTCTCTAATGCGTAAGTTATACAATAGGCACAAATTTCCATTCAAAGACAAACTTTTAACACCTACGGCATATTTTATTTATTGCATACAGGGTTTGTCCGGGAAGTAATAGAACTGATTTTATTCCGCCATGACTGTACTTCGGAGCGTGCCCGCACCGACTGGATCCGGTAGAGGGCGTTCCTAGCTAACGAACGAGCGGCTGTTCAGTTGTCTCCGAGCACACGGAGAGTCAGGACAGGCTTTTTCGCGCGACGTGTTTCTGTGAGTGGTGCAAGCCGAAAATGCAGCTTTCGTTAGAGCAGAGATACGCGATTAAATTCTGTGTTAAACTCGATAAATCTGCGACAGAGACGTTTGATATGATCAAGCAGGCTTACCCAGATGATGCTTTAGCAAGAAATGGTGTGTTTCGGTGGCACAAGGCCTTTTCGGAGGGCCGGGAAGAGGTCGCCGATGAAGACCGTGCTGGAAGACCTTCGACTTCGACAAACACCGACAATGTGACTCGTGTGCGCGAAGTTTTGAACTCAGACCGTCGACTAAGTATTCGTTTAATTGCCCAGATGTGAAATTTACCAAAAACTGTGGTTCATGAAATTGTGACGGAGCATTTGAACATGCGCAAGGTGTGCGCGAAGATTGTCCCAAAAGTGCTCACTGAAGACCAGAAATTGCGGCGAGTGGAATTGTGCCAAGAAAATTTTAACATGTGTGAAAGTGACCCCCAATTTTTGATTACCGTAATCACAGGTGACGAATCATGGATCTTTGAGTATGATCCCGAGACAAAGAGGCAATCTTCCGAGTCGCACACGCCGGCGTCTCCTCGCCCAAAAAGGGAAGAATGAGCAAATCCAAAGTGAAAACGATGCTCATTGTCTTTTTTGACATCAAAGGCATCGTCCACCATGAATTTGTTCCTCCTGGAAAAACCGTCAACGCCAAGTTTTACGTGGAAGTGCTCAAGAGACAAACGAAGGGTCAATCAGGTCCGACCAGACATCGGAGCCGACTGGAAGCTGCACCACGACAACGCCCCGGCTCACACCGCCTTTCTTGTGAACAGTTATCTGATCAAGGCCGGCATCCCAACGCTTCCGCAACCGCCCTACAGCCCAGATGTGGTCCCCCGGACTTCTTTTTGTTTTCTCGCCTGAAACGCCCGATGAAAGGCAAGCATTTTGAGATGACAGAGGGGATCCAAGCAGCTTGCACCGCGGCTCTCAAGGCTATTCCGGAGAATGACTTCCGTGACGCCTTCAATGCTTGGAAATCGCGCTGGCAGCACTGCATCGACGCAGAAGGAGCCTATTTTGAAAGCTTTTAAAGAATTGTAACAATTGGCTCAATATATATTTTTTTTAAATCGACTCAGTCCTAATACTTTCCGGACAAACCCTGTAATCTCTTAATACTTTGAACTTGAATTCAAATGCTTTGTGACGAGGGAGAACAATTTCAACTCGGTCATGTCCCCGTTAAATCACATTTTTTAGTTTCAAATTAAATTGTTATACAGAAATAAAGCAATAAATATTTTTCTTACTCTCTCTTAGATAATAAACACAAAAACAATTAGAGAAATAAATATTCAAAATACCATGATTTTGTTTTAAAAATACGATAAGAGAAAAGATAATCATGTTATACAATTTTTTATTGATCATAAAGATTAAAAGTAAGTTTTAAGTTACCCACCAATGCATTTAATAGACATTTAGACTATTTTTTTATTGTTGCGCCATACAATACTTCAAAATTAACTGATTGCGAGACACACTTTACTTCGCTTATTCGTTGGATTCTAAGTGGTCAAAATTTTTTAATTGGATTTCAGTGCGTAACTCCCGCGCTTTAAACAATGACCGCCATGTTTGTAAGTCATATGTTGATATTGGAAGGCCCACATTGGCACAGGAGAAACTTAACGTGCTAGTGAAACATATTAGCAAAAGTTATTATTAGTGTTTCTCAAGGGTGTATGGCGTTATAATAAAACAAAATAAATAAATAAACATGATAAATAAATAAAAGAGATTATAGAGCGTGAAGCTTCCGTTCAAAGTAAACTATTTGTCTATTTATTTGTTTATTTATCGCTAATTATTTGAATAGACACGTATTATACTAGAAGATCGTGGTATTAAGATATTTTGCAAAATTGTAGAGCAAACTCGCCCTATCTAATATATATTACGAAAAATGTCACTCATTAATAACTTTAATGCATTGCTTTATTAAACCATTTAGCAGAACACCACAATGAGGGCTACAAACATCTAAAGGTTTGGAATTATTTGAAATTCTTAGCGTCATAAAGGCCTACCACGTATAAGCACATGGCGGCACCTGTAGCATTTTGTTTAGTATCTTAACGAAAATGAACAACTATTTCCAAAATGAATTGCATTAATGGGTCCCAAACCTCATGTTTGGGTCTCAAACTGACCTTCTGAAGCAGTATTTTATTCACATTTAAGAAAAATGAGCACTGATTTGATAGTATAGTACTTTTCGGAAGACCACCAAAGCAATGCCCTTGTGATTGGTTGGTTAAATTGGAGTTGATCGTCTCGTTCAGCATTGAGGCTAAATGAGACTTAAGCATACAGTCTAACATAGGATCCGAAACACATGAGCACTCATTAGAAATAAAACCCTGGTTTCAAGAATCGAAGGTCGTACGCTAACCATATAGCCTCGACGGAGTTCCAGTTTTTTTATGGAAGTATAATAAAACTGTTTAATAACTCTTATAAAACGTATTCTTCTTTCACTATGAAACAATATTGCAAACATATACAGAACCACGGGCGTCTCTGGCGGAGGGGACGTGTCCCCCCAATATTTTGTTGAGGAGATGAAATTGACCAAAGCTGATCTATATGGACAAAGTACAAAGAGGCAGAACAAAGGAATTTATATGTGTTGGTGTGATTTAAATGTCCACTTCTTGTATGCCACTTTCAAGGAAACATATTTCTATATACAGCTACATTTCTTGGTTTGTCAAAGTAGTTCTTTGTTTCAGTGATACACTTTTGTCATTGCTTTACCAGGAACGATTGGACTTCCTGACGAGGGGAGACTAGAGAAGGGAAAACTATACAGAAAGTTGATTTGTGAACTAAGAAAGGAGATCTACAAAGACATAGTTATATATAGTAGAAGTAAAAGTGACAAGAGGAATTTAAAAGGATAGAGAAATTTTAATAATGCACATGAATTTCATAGAAATAGAAGGTACCAAGGGAAAACTAATATGACAATATAGAAACTAAAGATAGAAATGAACTTTTAATGAGAAAATTGCATCTTGAGAAAGATGGAAAGAATACATTGAGGACCGGATGATAGCAAGAATAAATTTTATATCTTAGGTATTAAAACGGAAAACGAAGTAATCAGGATGGCAAAGGAATTGGAATGCTAAGGGACAAGTTCAAAAACATGCGAAATTAAGGACGAACAGGTAGACAATATACAAGATTTCATTAAGAATAGAGAAGGAAAAGAAATGTTCGAAATGTGTTTTCAAATCAAGAGTGTCATTATAAGACTTGTTTTAGAGAGTCAAGAGTTTGTATGAGGTCTATAAAACTACATTGCTGAAAATGAGCTAAAGAACACTGGCTCAAAGTTGTATACAAGAAGAAAACGATTGTAGATGGTACTGTTCCCAACATTCCATCGGTAACACATCGCAGACTGTTCAAAAACATACAACATTGGCTTTAATACCACATATAACTACTTCGAGCAGCCACGCAAGGAACAGCTCACATGCGTAGCTGGTCGTACATGTGCTGTAGGCCCTATGTCTGTCTAGGAAATGGTCGTTGTGAGCTCGACTGGTGGTCAGGTGCCATCCCATAATGTCCCACGTGTCCGATAAGGCTTATATCCGGCGATCTAGCAGGCCAGAGAAGGAGTGTTCCGGCTCTAGGGTTAAGTTTCTCTCCTTTACTTATCTTTGATCTATTAGAACTTCAAAGTTCCCTCTTTCAGAAATATAAAAAAGTGCAATTCTCTCTTTCATTATAATATTTATAAGACAATATAAAATATAATCCTTGTAAGTAAGTTCCATATGCAGCTCACGACTTTGGAACCGATCGGAAACAGATGAACAACAAATACTTGGCGGAAATACGTCATACTTAACCTATCAATTGTATTGATAAAAGTAGTATGAGGGCCCAGTTAGCTCACAATTCAAGTAAATTAACATTTACTCATAATTTTGACGTAAATTCAGTTCGGCTCTGATAGCGTTCTAGTCGTCTCCATCTCCCCAATTTTAACTTGCCAGATATGCCCATGTACAGAACATTATTGTAGCAATGATTTGAGCGGTAAATCAAAGGTAACTCCCACTTCCGTTGAAATTAAATTATTAGATGGAATGGATTAGGATCTGATCACAGAAGAACAGTATATAGTTAGTATAGGCTCGGAATTGTATCTGCATACGACCTGAGAAGGCTGTTTAATATGTGTCACTGCATTGCATTGCATGATAATGTTGCACTCTCTTTTCAAACTAACTCGAAAGTTAGAAACCATTGTCTTCCCCAGTGCCTCTTATTTATGTTGAGCAATTGCTAATATGTGCAGTAAATCGTAGGAAAAATTAAAGGAGAGTATTTTTAATGCGCAAAATGCCTATTTTGTAGCCATATTACATAAGCAAAGAGATTCATTATATTTGTAAGTTAAATATATCTGTAAAAAAACAGATATATTAAACCAACAAATTTTCAATATGCGTGCCGTAAAGAGCGAGAAAATGTGATGGCGTAGTAAAACATAAGCCG
The DNA here is from genome assembly GCF_964235325.1 of Thermobia domestica. Lineage (NCBI taxonomy): Eukaryota > Metazoa > Arthropoda > Insecta > Zygentoma > Lepismatidae > Thermobia > Thermobia domestica. The sequence goes on along the minus strand of NC_137465.1, from coordinate 69,133,178 downwards.
AGTTTAGAAAATAGCTATTTTTGGAGGCGCAATATAGTGATCTGGATATTCTGGGTCTACATTATTTTAAATCTGAATTGTAATATATATATATACTTCTGATGTTTCTGGTCTAATTTAATAATAGACCTAAAATAAACTTACTAGTGTATCTAAAATATTTGTAATCACAGATAACTTACAGTGTACAGTAAGAAATGCAATATAAAGCATTTCCTGAAGATGTTTATACAACAGTGTAGAGGAGACGCGACATAGAACGTTACGCCAATAACAGATCGTTTCTGTGATGTAAGCAGCACAATTTTGATTGTTTGTCGCTTAATACCTAGCGAAGCAATATTTTCTGTAAAGACAAGTACGCGATGTAATCATTATATCGTACATTTTGATCACAACGGAAATGTCCATTAAACATAATTGATTCTCGCTGTTGTATCCGAGGATGTGGGACCCTCATCGTCCAGTTCTTCGGAACTTCAATCAGCCACTGACCTTCCAGGTTGGGGGGTTGTGCCGGGCCAATCACCTGGCATTTGAAACCTACGATCCTGCTAAGTAGAGAGATGATCCTCAGATGTGGACTGCTTTCTCTGCACACCAACTTTGCTATGACCTGTTTCTGATAATTGGATTTGTGATTTGTAGACGCATGGATACAGAGCTAGGGGACGGGGGATTGAATCAGTGCATCCAGCAGGACCTGATAGAATGGTGCGAAATGGTTGGCGGGAGTCTTGGAAAGTGGATGGTACGTGGATGTCTCCTTCCATCCCGTGCACTCACCTCAACGACTGTTAGGTGTGTCCAGTGTTTGTGTTGTGCAGTATTCAAATCTTTGAAAATATAATTAATTAAAAAATATCAAAACATAAAAAAGTAAAATAATAATAAAAGCACAAAAAATAAAAAAATCCTTCACTTTGTTCTCTTCTGGGCTGGTGGGGTTTATCTTTTCATTCGACAGGTTATTTCTTTTAGTTCCATTTTTTCTTTGTTTTCCAGAGCCATGCCCTTCTGTCGACGGGAATGGTTTTCTTGCACCTCTATTCCCCACATACCCCATATTTATTATATGATGAGGGCGTGCTTATGGGATAGGTAGGGGAATAACGTAAGTTCTCGCAAGCGCCCCGTTGTGAAGTTGCGGCGTTCACACACATTTCTTCTTTATAAATGTATATTTAATACCAACATTTTGTGGCTACTAAAACTTTAAAATCGGGTCCGGGCTCACCTTTTCGCAAAAAGCCCAAACCAAAAGAAAGCGAGGCAAACTCTCAAGGTGTAGATAGTGTGGAAAAGACAAGTATAGTGATGCCTGTAGTCCAATATGTTGAAAGTAAAGATGCTGGTAGCGACAAGACTGAAGCAAATTCTCCGAGTGCCATTAAGGGTGTGTTCCCTTTCCTCATTAATAAAGTTATTACTTATAATTCCGAACTGGTTAAAGATAACAAGAAATTACGGAATGGCACTTTATTGAGGAAACAGTTGGCGAGAAGCAAACAGCAAAGTACTCAAATTGACTAACATTGGACCATTTAACGTGTTGGTAGAACCCCAACGTCTCTCACGGTATGATGTAATGTTGAAACTCCATAAACGCCACTGAAGATGAGATTAAATCACAGCTGGCTGACCAAAATGTTATAGAGGTAGCTCACATCAAAAGTAAGAGGTCAGGTGAACTCGTTGCTACTTCGTGACTGATTCTTACTTTCAGTTTGCCTACACTTCTGGACTACGTGAAGACTGGTTATTATCGACTTAAGGTCCGTCCCTATATTCCCAGTCCCCTGCGCTATTTCAAATGTCAACACTTTTGGCATACCAGCACACCGTGTAATGCTAAAGCTGCCTTTTGTGGGAATTGTGGCCAGGGTAGTCATGGCGTGGAGGCCTGTACAGCGAATAAGCCGTTTTGTGTCTACTGCAAGAGCAAGCATGCTGCTTGGTCTCGGAACTGACCAGCCTTTGAATGTGAGAAACATATCCGACACCTAATGATTGTTGAGAAGATATCTGCTGCCGATGCTAAGCGTCACTTAAAGAAAAGCATCCCTTCCTCGCATTCTGTGTCATTTGCTACTGTTACAGCTATTTCTTGTAAATCTGTGGCAACCTAGATGTCCGATGTTTCCATCCAAATAGAACTTGCTCAAGATCAAAGTCCATAAATTCTGACCCCAGTCGCGTCGACGAGCGAATTTCCCAAAACTCCATGTGTTTCTAGTGATGAGCGCAAGAGTCTTGGTCTTGCAGTTTTTGCAAGAGTCTTGCATGCAAGACAAGTATAAGACCAAAAAGAGTAACCACGATGCAAGACCAAGACCAAGACCAAGGGGTGCAAGACCAAGACCATACCTGTAAGACGAGGACCAAGACCAAGACTCTTGCGCAAGTCTTGCACAAGTACTGACACTACTGGAATTTTTTATAGAATGTAAAGTGAAGGGGATGGATTTCTTGGGTTCAGTGAAAATGCTACTGGAGTGAATGTGTTTCCAGTAGTTTACGCTATCCGTGTGAGTCGATCTGCTCCTGTAGCAAATAACTACAGTATGTCGTTTTCTGAATTGATTGTTCGCGTTTTCTGTAGATATTGCTCATTTTTAAGCCACATAGGTGCCATCCTGAACCATTTGAGCGTTTTTGGTGGACAAACACCGTGTGCGGAGATTTTCTCGGCGTTTTTTCCGTTTACCTCTACTTTCTTCATTCCACTATCTCAGTCATTTCTCATCATCACTGTCTCCCTTAGCCTTGGTACATAATCATGGGACGTCATTTCATTCCAAAGCATATTAATGGTCTTCTTCCAAAACTAAAAAGAAATGTAGTATTCAACATCGGCAATTCCGTACACCATAGCTTCCGTCTACATGGGTAATGCCTTGGCTCCGAAACTCAAGCATCACTTGGAAATTTTTAATGTGTGCTAATAAAATTAATATCGAAATAACGTTTTCACGACGTTGACAAAAACTTAGTACATGTGACGGCAAGTTTGATTTCATGGGCGGATGTCAATATAACTTTTAGTCTCCTTAGGTATACGGATATCGAGGATTGAGTGATATAACATTATATTACAACAATAAATCTATATTATAAAATTGAAAGTGACTTTATTTGTGTCTCCTAATTTCTTGAACCACCCGACCAATCTCGATCAAATTTTCAATATAGATGACGTTTGGACCTGGGAGTGCTTTAATCATTTCACTTTGACGGTAAAACTTAGGGGAGGGGAGAAGAGAGAGTTATAAAATAATAAATAAAACTTAATAACTCTTGAACCAAACGACCAATCACGATCAAATTTTTAACATAGATGAGGTTCAAGCCTTGAATGTTATTTGTCAGTTCGCTTTTATGGAGCAGCGTAGGGGAGGAGGAGGAGGAGGAGATGTACAAAAATCAATATAAATAAAAATAGAAGTGATTAAGTTTGTGACATAATAACTCTTGAACAACCCAACCGCTCTCAACCAATTTTTAACATGTATAAAGTTCGGGACTGGAAAGTTTTTTTAGAGTTTTACTTTGATGATAGAATCTAGGGGAGGGGTATATATATATATATATATATATATATATATATATATATATATATATATATATATATATATATATATATATAAAACTTAATATCTCTCGAAACACCCGATCGATCTCGATCAAATTTTCAACATAGATGAAGTTCAAGCCTGGGACGATTTTTATCAATTTACTTTGACAGTGCAACGTAGAGGAAGAGAGAGATATATATGTAAAAGAAAATTAAAATATAAGTGACTGTCTTTGTGACTTCACCACTCATGAACTAGCCGATAAATCTCAGTCGAATTTTCAACATAGATGAGGTTCGGAACTGAGGTGGTTTTTATCATATCACTTTGATGGTGCAGCTTAGGGGAGAGGGAGGGGAGAGATACTTAAAAATGATCGAAAATGACCGATATTAAAGTGGAATCTATAGTTTTGGGGGTCGCTGAGATAAACAATGACACTTCCGAATCCAAATTCAGCCTCGTAGCTTGGCGGAGGGGAGGGAAGATAATTAAAAATGATTGAAAATGACGAATATTAGTGTCAAATCCATAGTTTTCGAGGTCGCTGAGTTGAATACTGATACTTCCGCTATCGTTTACGATCAAATTCAACCCCGTAATTTGGGGGAGGGGGAGATACATAATAATAATAATAATAATAAATGACCAAATATTAGTGTTGAATCCATAGATTTCTGCGTCGCTAAGGAGAAAGGTGATATTTCCGATCTCGTTTAAATGCAAATTCAGCACCACCACTTGGAAGAGTGGGAGGAAGAAGATATAAAAAAATTATCGAAGATGACCATTATCAATTTCGAACTGTTGGTTTTCGAGATCATTGAGATGAACAATGACACTTCCGATCTCGTGCCACGCAACATGGGGGAGGAGATAGGTAAGTTTATTGAAAATGACCGATATTAGTGCCGAATCCATAGTTTTCGGGTTCTCTGAGATGAACAGCGACACTTCTGATGCCGTTTAAATCCAAATTCAGCACCGCAACTTGGGGAGGAGGAGGGGAGAGAAATATAAAAGTCATCAAAAATCACCGATATCAGAGAGCGCTCTACTAATAGTAATAAGTGACTGACTAACGAAATATATTATTATTATTATTATTATTATTATTATTATTATTATTATTATTATTTAATTAACCCAACGAAGTGGGTAATTGATGCTAGTAATCCATATTCACAAGTATGACTTAAAATAACTTGGAGTTTGATGCCGTTATTTTGTATTTCTAATACTGGTCAAAAGTATTTATATAAATTAATTTTACACAAAAGACATAGACAGTTATGTCGTTTTCAGTTTTCACTCAAATTATTCTAAAATATTCAGAGGTTTGATTATAATCACTATTATTTTATTTTTTCTCTTTTCTTGGTCAATATTGTTGAACATATCATCATAATCATCTTAGCTATTCTGCTATTATTGGCAGGTTACTTGCTGTAACTGACGAGCTTCGACGCACGCTGGTCCTCAGCTAGTCTCTTCGTTTTGACGTAGCAATTTTCTGTTTTAATACCTTCCTTCAACTAGTCTCCTTCGCTCTCCATCTCTTTCCTTTCACAATACTCCCTAGCACGTCCTTCATAATATAGTTCCTCCTCAGCACATATCCCAACCAATTCCTCTTCCTCCTCTTAACAATAGCTACAATTCTTCTTTTTTCCCCTACTGTTAATATTTCTAACATATCCCATAGAGTACATATCGGAATCAGTAAAACAAAATCTCAATATTTAATTGGAAGTTTGTTTAAGACAAGAATTAGCTAATCGTGGTTAAAAAGAAAAATCTGACGCCTTATAGTGTAAAAATAATTTTGCAATTCATGGTATTTCAATAATCTATTGTTCTTGTTATATATTTTCTCTATTGTTTCTATTTATTGCTATTGTGATATACTTTCTCTCTTGTTACTATTATTAATACTTTTTGTTATTGTTAAATATTTTTGTTATTGTCATATATTCATTATTTTCTCTTTTTATGTTTTTATATTTATTTTGCTGCAATTTTCTCATATTTTGATGTATTTGTTTTTAAATTTTATTTAGAGTAATCCATGCTTTTGTGCAGTTCTGTTGATCATGACGGGGACAAATAGCCTCGATGCTGACATCCTCATTAAAACTCAATCAATCAATTAATTAGAATAAACAAAATTAAGGTTACGTTCCCAGTGTTATTTCTTATTATTCTATTTAATCCGTTCAGTAACCTGTTTTCTCACGTAGATGTTTTCTTAGGAATTCTATTAATCTTCTATAACAATTTCTTGCTTCAAAAATATTATTTCTTCTTTAAAAATATTTTCGCAGATCTGCTTAAAAATTTTAACTCGGTGTTCTACTTAACAACAAGATGGAGAATAATTATTTTGAAAAGAACAAAGTTTTTTTTCTTTTAAATCAACAGCTTTTCCCCTTCTTTTTGGAATCGATTTCAAAATTTTTATATCCTAACGATACGGACAAACCAACACGTTGACATCACAGATTTCAAAAGCATCATTAAATACGAACAAATCTTTACTGAAATGAAATATTGTTAAACAGATAATAAATAAATAAACAAATAATCCACTGTAACCTGAATACTTGAGTGACTTGTTATGCAATATTCAATTCATTTTTTCTGCGAACAAAATTTTCTGGAAGAAAGCCTAGTTATATTTCCAAAATAACTTTTCATTATGTACTACTTATGTGTAGAACAGAGATGACCATAGGCGAGGTTTAAGGCTTTGGAGCACCCATAAGATCTTTAGGGGAAGGCATAATTTTTTATTGAAAATGACAGAAACGAACTTCAATTGTTCAGTCACTAAATAAAGAATTTTGTCTTGCAATTGACAGAAGAGATAGAAAATATTCCTTGATATGGATTCAGCATGTGTTGAAGTGATCTCATCTTTCACATTATCCCTCTCTTTCACCTGGAAGTCCTTGATTCCTCAAAATTGAATTCATATAATTTGGAAGTTTAAAGTGCTTTTAGAATTGTGAAACAAAACTTATTCATGATAAAATCTACTTCACAATTAGCGTTCTTAAAGGAATCATTGTGCTACAGTCACGAAATAAAGAATGTTGTCGTGCAAGTAACAGAAGAGAGAGAAAATATTCCCAACACTGTTCAGGAGATCTAGCTGTATCGATAGACCTGCTGCTTTCACGTGAGGTCTTCAAGCAGACGACTTTTCGAAATACACCAAATATTTGCTGAAAGCAATCTTCGTTTCGATACTAAGCTTAATATTTTCAGATAAAGAGATAAAACAATCCTTGAATTTATTTTAGAGGAAAATAAGGAAACAAGCAAAACATCCAGTTAGTTTAGAAATAGTTTAGAAATATAACAACCTCAGCTTTAATTTCTTGGGAGACCAAGTGGAGGGACAGAAAAAAAAATAGGGGCCAAACATTTTTTGATTACCAAAAATAATATTGTATAATACTAGATCTATCGGACAACATATGGAAGGGAATAGTTAGGGGCACGTATGATGGTACCGGGGAGCACTCGTACCCTTGTCCCCCTTGTATCGCCACCATTGTACAATTAAACCCCTGATCTGTTAGTTTTCATACCTTAGGTAAGAAAAATAGAACCTCAGCTTGGCTCGAAAGAGTAAAGAGAAGTAAATTGTTCACCTAGCCCCTTAACTGAAATTATGGAAAGATGCAAATCGAATGTTGGAAAGTAACAAAGATAACAAGCAATATGTATGCTCTTATTAGACACATAAGCAGCTTCCAGATACAGCTTGTGAGGTCATGCCAGAATGGACAATAATGGGGAAAAAAGGACAAAGAAACTGGGAAGAGACTACGTTAGAAAATACTAAAGTTGAATTGAGGAAATCTCTGGAGAAAACTCTAGTCAGGGTGGCTTTGAATAGGTTGGAAGCCTGAGACTTCCAAATTGAGATAAAAACGAAGGCAAAACGAAATAGACCAATAGATAGCACACTTTTATTTACCCTTGCTTACCATAAGCTTTGTTATGTGCTTAAGATTACCCATAACCTACAGTCTTCAGAAAGGATTTTCTTAACATTGGTGAGTGGTGGGTGTCAGAGTAATGACGTCATCAACATGGCTGCCACCGGAATTCATAACACTAGCTGAGGATAGCTTTCCACTCAATGAAGGTGGAAACTTCCCTCGTGTATCAAATTGAAGATAATAAACGTATTTAAATTTTGATGTCATTTTCGTTTATTTACATCACCGCCATCTTTAAATATGGCGCATGATTTGCTCAAAATTGAGTTTCATTCGCGTTATTATAAATATTTACTGGCAAATAACAATGAAACCATTATAGATAGAGCAAACGGGATAGAGCAATATCTTAAAAATTGAATGAGCAATTCGGTTTTATGTATCACATGGTGTTATATCCTTGACCTCTAATATTATGCAAAGCAAAACGCATAACTACTTTTATTTATCCCTAATTTACCATAAATTTCGTTAAGTGCTTAAGATTTCACATAGTCTATGGTCTTGGAAAAGGTTTCTCTCAACGTTGGTGAGTGGTGGGATCCGAGTAATGACGTCATCACTATGGCTGCCGCGCCAACTTGCAATACTTTACTTAAAATAATATAATTCTACAACGAAGCGTTGTAGAGAATTGTTCCTGTTTCCTAAATGTTCGTAATAACATACCCTTTGTTTTCTGTAATACCAATATATTTCGTAGCTCCAATAGTCTTCCTGATATGTAACCTGAAAGACACATTTTATGATTTTTTTGTAACATGGTGAATATTTTAAACCAAGCAACTTTTAAAACGTTAGGAAAATAAAATTTATGAAAACACGGAAAGTTTCCTAATATTAAGAAGAATTAAATATGGCTTTTGGATGGAAAAAGCGATAGAAATTGCAGTTAGAGCCTTTTTCTCGAAGCCAAAAACTTTTTAATCAATACACTGTTGTAGGGATGAGTTAAGATGTAGGTTATGGATAATGTTAACACACAACAAAGTTTATGGGAAACTTGAAGTAAATAAAATGTGCTCTCTCCCTTGGTCTATGAGTTAAAATTTGACCTCTTTAATTTACTAATATGGATTTGTGATGTAATATAATCATAAACAAATATTAAGTAACAAAGATATGGAATATTTTTATGTGAAGTTTGTTCATTATGTAATAGGCACATTTGTACGAAGGCACTTGAGTATGATTTTGTAAGTACTGTAACGTAATATTCTTCTACTAATTAAGTAAAGTTAAAACTATTGCTACTTCAATAGGTATGTGAAATAATGTAAAATTCGATCTTGCGTTCTGCTTAAAGCATTGTTTTCTTTACCGATCTTACTAGATCTTACTAGATAGAAGCATACCCAATGGGCAGAATTTGGGAAGTAAAGTAAGTGAAAATCTTCTAAGTGCGTACTTCAAAGGCACAGATTCCTCCGAAAAATTTAAAACGTTATATATTAGTGATCCAAGGAAGGTTGAACTTCCAAAACAAAAAAACTTGTTATGAACTGCATCTAAAACTATCCAAAAGTCAGATAAGAAAGTGCAGGTCGTAGAAAATGCATCCATGCTCCTTTTGCACGACTTTTCAATATTGTCTCTGACCAGAAGTGTGACATGAGGGATGTTTTGACTTATCCTTGTACGCCAGTACCCCTAGATCTTGGACAAATGAATAAAACATATAAATCAAAACTGATGCATAAGTTGGAAGAGTTTCAGAAGGAGGGTATAGTATCTGTTCCAACTACTGTGGACAAAATAATCTTTGATGCCATATTCATCCTCATATAATTCAATTCCCAGGTAACTATGGAGTTCTCGCTTACCACACTCTGAAATTAATCTATAGAGGAGAAGCTAGAGAAATTCATTTAGTGTTTGACGTCTATGGCCCTCCAACTATCAAGGATACTGAACATAACGTACGCAATGTTGAAACGGCAATGAGCGAAATAAACTTGTCTGGACCTGAACAAAATACCCCAAACAAGCTGTTAATGGTTCTACGAAGCGTGTAATTTAAAACATCTTTAACAAAGTTTTTATGCAAATGGAGATCTTCTAAATATTGTCACTTGCTACACAATAAAACCTGGTATATGTTACTGTAGAACAGACTTGTTACAAGTACTCATGTATAGGAGTGAACATGGATGTGATTGAGGTGAAAGAACTTCATGCCAACACAATGAAGCAGATACGAGGATCATTTGGCATATTTTTCACATGACTCGTTATAGCGAAGAAAGGGATGTTTCGGTGTGAGCAAACGATTTCGATATTTTAGTTAATGGTCTATCACCAAAAAGACTTAAAGGATACACAATTATGAGTTAAATGTGGTTTATCTTTTACAACTTTAGAGGATATATCAACGTCACAAATATAGCCAAAGAAATAGGAAGTGAAATAGCTGACACCCTGTCAGATTGTCATGTCTTCGTTGTTACAGATTATACTGCTGCTTTTAGCAAAGGAAAAATTAAACCATTTAACATTCTAACAGAAAGTATGGCTCACCAAAGAATTTCGGCTAAATTGGAAGAAATCGTCTTGGTGGATGAATCATTGCTGTCTGGTGTAGAGACATTTGTGTGTTGCATGCATGGCCGTCCTTCATACACCTCCGTGTCAGAAGTGAGTTACTATACTTTTAAAAAGAAAACGTTTCATGTGTTAAGAGGTAAACCGTTGTCAAAACTTAGACCTGTTGATCCCACTCTTTTTCCTCCGTCAAAAGCTGCTGTGGAACAAAAAATAAATCGGAGCCATGTCGTATCCTGGACGTGGAAACGTGCAATCCTCTGTAACCCTCTCAAAGACATTAATCCCACCTGTCATGGATGGAACTTAGTCGACGAAAAGTACCAAGTTAACTGGTATGAAGAGCCTATGTCACCTGACATTCTTCTGCCACAAAATGACTATACTTTGAAGGCGTGGATGAAGTTATTTCAACTATTTGTCATAGTGACGGACACTCCGATTATGACTAGTAAGATCGGTATAAGAACAATGCTTTAAGCGGACCGCAAGATCGAATTTTACATTATTTCTCATACCTACTGAAGTAGCAATAGTTTTAATTTTACTTAATCAGTAGAAGAATATTACTTTACAGTACTTACAAAAACATGATCAAATGCCTTGGTACAAATGTGCCTATTACATAATGAACAAACTTCACATAAAAATATTTCATATCTTTGTTACTTAATCTTTGTTTATGATTATATTACATCACAAATCCATATTAGCAAATTAAAGAGGTCAATCTTCGCTCATTGATCAAGGGAGAGAGCACATTTTATTTACTCCAAGTTTCCCATAAACTTTCTTGTGTTAAGGTTATCCATAATCTACATCTTAACTCATCCCTACAACAGTGTATTGATTAAGAAGTTCTTGGCTTCGAGAAAAAGGCTCTAAGTGCAATTCGTATGGCTTTTTCCATCTAAAAGCCATATTTAATTCTTCTTAATATTAGGAAACTTTCTGTGTTTTCATAAATTTTATTTTCCTAACGTTTTAAAAGTTGCTTGGTTTAAAACATTTACCATGTTACAAAAAAAAAGTCATAAAATGTATCTTTCAGCTTACATATGAGCACGACTATTGGAGCTACGAAATATATTGGTATTACACAAAACAAAAGGTACTTTATTACGAGCATTTAGAAAACAAGACCAATTCTCTACTACGCTTCGTTGTAGAATTATAGATTCTGCTGTATCACGTTTGTTTCAGATCATTTTCTCATATCTATAATGGTTTCAGAGTTATTTGCCAGTAAATATTTATAATAACGTGAATGAAACTAAATTTTGAGTAAATCATGCACCATAGTTAAAGATGGCGGTGATGTAAATAAACGAAAATGACATGAAATTTTAGACACGTTTATTAGCTTCAATATGATACACGACCGAAGTTTCCACCTTCATTGAGTGGAAAGTTAATCTCAGTTAAACTTGTGTTATGAATTCCGTCGGCAGCCATGTTGAAGACGTCATTACTCTGACGCCCACAACTCACCAACGTTAAGAAAAGCCTTTCTGAAGACTCTGCACATAACAAAGCTTATGGTAAACAGGGGTAAATAAAATGTGTTCTATCTCTTGGTCTAAAAACATTAGCCTATGCTCGCTCGAAAGCTGAATGCTATTAATACAAAATTCAAATACATTGCTATATATGACATATGAATTTGAAAAGAAAACAAAACTTTCTCATGTTCGCAAAATAACTAACACTTGCCTCATAGTTAGTGAACTATTTTATAGTCGTATTCATTATGGTATGTTATATAATTATTTCTTGATTTGCATTGCAAACATAATATTTATCTGATTAGCCATAATTTTGATGTTAATCCGTAGTACGGCATAACACATTTTCAGTACTTCGTCAGCTTCTAATTTAGAAACCTCTTGTTTAGTAGATTCTTTTTTTCTAATTTTGTGAAGATCAATATGTTACTAATGTGTTAAATAACCTTACCAGACGTAATGTTTAATAAGTTCTTGTCAACAGTATGATGTCTCACATTAGTTACCACAGTATGTTTGCAGAAGCAAAGAAGAATCCAGTTCTATTGTTTAAATAAGTAATTTTGACTTATCCGTTATATGAAATAAGAAAACACACGTATCGTAACACACTTTCTTATGCATTATTGTTAGGCATGTGTTTCTTGAGTGCTATAGACTACAACAATGAAAGAAAATAATTTTACTGAAACCTAGTTGCAAAGCGACTGACACGGATGTAGTTATAGAGCACGTAGGTACTTATAGCTATGGGTCCTCATCTAAAAGAACCTTTCGAAATATTCCTTCTATGAAGTCAGAACACCAAATTATATAAATTGTTCTATAACTCACATGTTGCTTTTAATGCAAGGGGTTAGAATGGCCTTCTTGTGAATCGTTAATTGTGAAGAATACAACACATTCTATTACTGTGAGTATTAATGAAACTATTTGAGAGAAAATATATAATCTTATACATTACTTGTATCAAAATAATATCTCGCGCGTAATGGGAATTCTAAGTAAGTATTTGTCAGCTAAGCTTTGGAAATTGTGTTAATAGGTTGATAATTGTTATACATTTGTGAACTACGTCTGATGTGCTCGTCATTCAAATACTATTATCACTACTCTACAACTCTAATAATAATAATAATAATAATAATAATAATAATAATAATAATAATAATAATAATAATGGTACTCAATTAAACAATCATACGTTATTCGATTCAATCGAGATTTGTGTGTCTGTCTGTACATCTGGTTTTTTCACGTCGTTTCTCCTAAAATTTGACCGGTTTTAATTAAACTTTGCATGTACGTATCTTCCACTGTTCTTCAGAAATGAGTCTATTGTTTACAATTGAAATCTGTCAAAATATGAAAGTAAAAAGAGATAAGATTCATTTCATGGTACAAGTTTTCACATGATCATACAACCTTCGTTTAAATGTACTCCGTTTTGATACAATAAAATGTATATTTTCTTTGAGGGTTCCCGATCAGCCACATTTCACTCAAATTGGACGTTGTATACAGGATCTTTTCTGATGTGTTTTCACCAGTACATGCCAATTTTTCTTGCTTGTTATTAAGAAGTTTTGTTTACCAAAAATCTTCTTTATATAAATATTTGCTGGGTCTGTCCGCGTGTCCGTCCAAGAGACACGAAAATTCAAGGTCAATTTGATCGATTGGTCAAGCTGCAGAGAGGCAAAAGGTAAGTATCGAGTTTGATGATGACGGGATTGATTCAATTGATTCCAAGTTATGGACAATGAAAAATCGTTTTCCTATGTATTCTTATTGGAATAATTATGGATTTAAATTCTTGCTTCATAGACTAACCACAGTTCTGTTGAGGTTATAGTGTTAGTGTAACTGAGAATGGAAACTACAAATCTGTCCCTGGAACACAATGCTACAATGAAACTAATGTCCTTTCATTCGACAAATCTAAAGACTTAAATATTTTCTATTTTCAAATATTCATTCATCTTAACGTATAGGTATTTCATTTAATTTGAGAAAGGATGCTTTATTCAAGTCTAGGTTTTCTAAACTTTAGCTCCGAAAACCAAACTGAATTCCGTTCACATGCTATATACAGTCACATACCTGATCGTAGTACAGTTAACTGGGAGTGGTAGTTTTTACGTCTATGTATGTAAGTTTATGTACACATTTCTTTAGGCCCTCGTAGACTCGTCACCCGTAAGAAGTCAGGTCCATGATCTATCAGACTGGTGACCCGAACAGACTCATGACCTAGAGTGACTCGGTATATGGCTCAGAGAAAATCTTCATACATATGGAGTAAATGCATGTGGCTGCTATAACTATGTAGTTATAACAAACATAATTCTTTCTTCACCCTTTTTGTCTTCTCACTAAATCTATAACTTTTCTTTTACTCTTATTGCATGAGTTTGTGCGTATCAAATCACTGAACTGAAAGATTACAAAGTGTATCGGCGAGACACTCATAGACAAGAAAAATTGCATATTTCCTCATGAGAATAGTCAAAATTAAAGATTGAGCCTGTAAATCTTATCGTGTAGTATATAAAAGATTTCGCTGAGCCCAAACTATATTTTATTAAATATTTTTGTATAATTAATGTTCCAAAAGATTGCGTTATTTCTCAATACGGTAGTCGAATAAACCTGAAATCATATTTGAAACTTTCAATTCATGGTGCCTTCATTAAGAATTTTTTGTTTGAGTTTAAAGCCCCTCGGTTAATCAGTGAGGCTAAACGGAAACTGTCTTGATGAGATTGACGATAATGGTGGAATAAATACAGTAGAAAGAGAAGGAATAATCCCAAGAAAACATATATATACGGTGCTTTTGCACAGTAAGGCCCATTTGGCTGGAGGTGGGATCGAATCATTGATCTCAAGCATTAGATTTGAAAGACTATCAGTGCTTAATTAACAAAGATTGCACCGAGAATTAGACATGCGAATATTCGAGCTCGAGTAGTGGACATTGTTTATCCATTATGAAATTTGACAATAATGGTGTATAGTTGATATTTCCACTGTTTCCGGTTCATTGGGTCAATTCGGATCAGAAAGTCAGACCTGGTCTGAGAAAAGAGGCCCGGACCAAAGGCGTGACACAAAGTGATCCGGTGACCCGTGACCAGTGCAATCACTGGTTGATAGATGTATCATATCACAACGGACGGACCCTGGGTAAATGATGTTTCGCAAAATTCATTAAACATCTTGATAGAAACTGAATAATTGAGAATTATAATTCAACATGACTATTAAAGTAAGAATCAAATGCTAATGAAACTTTCGTCTTAGTACTCAATGAAAACGCTAAGCAAGAGCGAACATGTCCTTACTTTGTGGCATTTTTTATACCGGAAAATGCAAAAGTAGGTATACAGTAATGAGTCACAAAAAGTCACAAAGAAAACGGAATATAATTTAAGATGAAATAGTTTTATTAAGTAATAATAATAACATACAATAAATGTGAATTAATGTGAGAAAACAAGCAGCATATATTTAACTTCAAAAAATTCATTATTAGAGCTTGGATTTTTAAAAGCAGCAGAGTGCATACACAAAGGTATATTTTTAAAATTAGTGCATAGCTATTCTGAGCATGTTTCTGCATATATTCGAAGTTACTAATACGGTAATTTTAATATTCTTAACAATCTTAATAACTTTTTTCGTGTGTATTGGAGGTCTCTAGGAAAGCATTTTTCCTATCCTCTTTTCCAGCATGGCTTTCAAACAGAAAAACTCTTGTCAAAATAACAAGTCTTCACCTCACACGTAGTGAGCATTGGTGGCAGAGTCACAGCATCTTTCAGAAATTATCAAATACCACACTATTTAAGTGTATCCAAAATATGTTCCTTACTAATTTTTCAGTTTAGCAGTTTCTTGTAAACGTACATAAGATTGTAGTTCCAGAATGTGTACTGCATAAAGTTATACACATATCTTAAGGAAAACAGTAGTCTAAGATTTTTATTAAAATATTTGGTTATAGGTAATAGTAACTAGTAGTAACTAGTAGTGTACTATGGATGTTTGTTCTACATGCAGTAAACATTGTATTTTAGCAATTGGATATGAAATGAATGAGACCTTAAGTGCATATTATATTATTTATACTGTGTATATTGTAACTTTTTAGTGTATATTTTTGTATCTTTAGTGCATGATCCTATCCGTTACTGTACTGTATATTAAACTTTGCTCCCCTATTAATGAACGATTTCACTATAAACATTTCCTAATATTTCTCGAATACATGTGAGAAAACATTACATTTTATACAGTAGGATTTTTTAAGTCAAGTAATCGTTATTGAATAAGTCACAACACTTTTCACTTTCTATGCTTGATTCTAAGTATTCAATGAACTGTGTGGCAAATATTTCACCCCCTTCTAACTCATAATAAAGGAAAATAATTGACACTTAAGGCTAGAGATGCAAGAGAGCGAAAGAAACAGCTTATATATATATATATATATATATATATATATATATATATATATATATATATATATATATATATATATATATATATATATATCGAAGTTTTTTACGGTTTTTTCTTCTAAGGAAATTTTATTTCTTCTTGAATATTTTAGTTTTAATAGAGGAATAACAGCATGATCCATTTTTTTTCAATTACAAGGCGAAAAATAATTTAATTAATGCAATTTGAAGAAAGAAATATGAAAATTTCAACAGCAAAAAATAATGGATCATTTGAAAGGAAAGAAAAGGGGCAAATCGGCGAACGCAATTGTTTTCCTAGTTCGAATGAATTATTTGTAGAGCTATTAGAGTAATCTACGGCGAAATATTTAGTAAAATTTTAATAGTGTTAACAATAACTATTGCGAAGTGGAAGGCAACAGGAAACTACCATTTTATATTTCCCTAGTTGCTGGCAAAGAAAGAGAACATACATTATGTGCAAAGAGTTTCACAAAAGAAAATGCGAGGACATAGAAAAAATAGAAAGAATTGGGAAATATGAGGAATATACAAGCAGCTTCGGAGGAAGCAAGAGGGTATTACGATAACAATAGAAAAAAATAAAAGACCTATTCCTATTACAACATTGCGTAGAAGTTGAAATAGAAAATCAAGTAGGCGAAGATGATAAAGGGTTTAGTATTCTTCGGGATGAGTTAGAAAAGCTATATCCGAAAGTAAGAATGGAAATGTAACCGAGATAGATAATATGCCAATCGAATTTATTAAGAATATGGGAGACAAGAACAAAAAAGCAATTGTTCCGACTGTGCAATGAAACATATGAAACAGGAGAGTGAGCAAAACACTTCCTGAAAACGATCATGATACCGATGGCTCAGAAATGAACCCAAAGAGATGTGAAGATTATATAACTATTAGTCTCATATCTCATGCAGCAAAAATTTTGCTTCGAATTCTGAACAGAAGGGTGTATGGAAGAACAGATGAAAAAATTAAAGAGGAACAGTTCGGATTTAGGAAAGGTAAGGCACAAGGGATGCAATTGCATTATTAAGAGTGATCGGTGAAAGGTTTATTTTTTTAAAAAAACGAAAGAGGTGTATGTGGTATTTATTGACCTAGAAAAGGTCTTTCACCGCGTGAACTGGGTATTGTTGTTGGAAGTTCTAAAGAGGTTGCGTTGAAATGGAAACGTCAAAGATCCATAACAAACTTATATATGAACCAAGAAGTAAGTGTTTGAATAGGGGAGGAAATGACAGAGGAGAGTGCAATTGGAAGAGGAGTTCGGCAGAGATGCTGTCTCTCGCCAACATTATTTAATATATATCTAGAAAAGATAGTGAAGAAAGAAACTACATAATGAAGATGGTATTTCGGTAAGAGGTAGAATGATTAGGTGTATACTGTTTGCAGATAATATGACGCTTGTTGCGGAGTCTGAAGACAAAACCCATAAGATGTTAGAGAACTTGAAGAAGGGCTGTGAAGAACATGAGATGAAAATAAATGTTATAAAGAGAAAAGTCATGGAGATTTGACGAAGCAGTCGATGCCAAATATGGAAGTAGGAGGGGAGAAAATATAACAGATGTCTAGTTTTCGATACTTGGATAGTATTATTAGTGATTATATGAAATGTGAATGAGAAATAAAAGCAAGGATATTAATGGCGAAACAACCCTTTAGGAGGAAGAAAAGACTATTTTGTAGGACCTTGAATAAGGAGCTGGGGAAAGAATCATAAAATGCTTAATATGGAGTATTGTAATGTATTTGTCAAAACATGGACATTACGCAGAAAAATGATGGAAAACGACTGGAAGCTTTCGAAATATGGGTGTGGAGAAGAATGGAGAGAATCAGCTCGACCGAGCGGAAAACGAATGAAAGAGTCTTAGAAATGGTGGGGGCAAAAAACAATTTTAGATATTATTAAAAAGAGGAAGATAAACTGGTTGGAATATTGAGTAAGAAGAAACTCTATCATGAAGAACGTGTTAGAGGGAATGGCAGAAGGAAAAAGAGGGAGGCTAAAATTGATGGACGATATCAAAACAGAAAAAATCGTACGTGAAAACGAAAAGCTTAACGAAAGACCGTGGAGCATGGAAGGTTCTCAGTTGCGACAAGTGACCTGCCAATAATGATATAGAATACCTATGATAATAATGAGAATAATTGCTCTGAAAATGTAGTTGTTAACCTTAGTGGGGCAAAATGTCATTTAGAATTTATGCAGAAACTGAAACTTTAGTTTTTCTTTTGGAGTTAAAAACACCTTTTATGTTGGAAGTTACGCGGAATAAGTGTATTTATCTATATACATATTCATAGGTATGTATGCATATTTATTTAGCACTTATTGAGGCCGTTAAAATTTGAGCAGGAGGAGGTTAATTACGCTATAACCGAGTTTTCTATTTCAAATACTGACATGATATAAAGAAAATAGAAAAATCTGTAACTAATGAACTTTTACTACCATTAAAATAATATGATACCTAAAATGGCTGTTTATGACTTTTATTTTGCAAACATTACGCTATATTCTAATAGAATATATGAAGCTTCAATAAACTGTTTCCCGAATGGAAAACCAGATATAAACACAATCCTACACCAACACAAATATTGGCAAGTCTATGTTTTATGGTTTGTGATACTTTTTCTTGCCTGTCAATTTGAATACAGGCAACCTATAGAATACTTGACAGATGTATAACTTTCAGGAACTTGACAAGACGTTAGGCTACTAATATGACCATTTTACATGTTGGGTTTCGTAAGTACATTCTCTCTGGCCACCAATGAAATACCAGCTCTAAAACCAGCAAAGATAGCCAATCTCGGATTAAACATAAGATTCTTACGTAGTGAATCTTGTAAAGGTACTTTTTAAGTTGCAGAATCCACTACAGAAAAACAAACATGTCACTTAAACAAGAATATCATTTAAAAAAACAAAGAAAACTAAAATTTCCCTTCCACCAAAAGCTGGCTTTTCTCATCTCTATATCAGGGCGTATCAGATAACGTGCAAGGTAACTTCTAAATACTATTAAATAAAAAGATTTTTATTCCTTCAAATGATATTATGTAAATACTTTATGTTGTCTATTAAATTGTAGCCAACGTACATCGACATGGATATTTACATAATTGGTGTTCTACTGCTATGCATGGGATCATTTGGGTTCTCAGATGAAACGTCAAAACATAAATCTTCAAGATATAATTCTACCCATTTACTGTCACGAAAGAAACGCTATTTGACTTTTCCGACTGGATCATCATTCGACGTAAGTATATAACACTTTTATTTTGATTCGTAATTTTATTAAGAACTCATATTATCATGATCAGATAGAAGCACGTATTTATAAAACAATGCAATTTACTTTTATTCTGATTTTCGTGGAATTCACAGTACTTTATATAAATGTAATTACTCTTCCTATACAAGTGATATGCGAATAATGGAATGTTTGTGAAACCGTTAGGAAAAGATAAACAACAATAGCTCTGATATGTAATTAACAGTTTATTTTGCTACATATGGAAGCCTGAAAATTATAGTGATGTAAGTACTATTTTCTTGTCTGACTAATGCCACTTTTTCTGATAAAGAAAATAGTTATTTGATCTATCACTAAAACTTTCACAAGTATCTGATGAAACCTGTCATTTTTCAAAATAACGCTCTGGTTTAAACGACACATTTTCTATTTAGAAATTCATTTACATAGATCTGGTTCAAGGATGCACCCACGGTGGGTCCACCGGGTACGTACCCCGCAAAACTTCTTAACTCAACATACATTTGTACCCTTTCTCAATAAAACCATACTTGTGTAACAGGGAAATAGTTGATTTAGCATAAAAATTTCATTTTACGCTACTTCTGTACTTTTTCTAATATAAAATGAATCTAGTTTTATGTTTTTCTGAAAATATAGTTAAAGATATTTTACAATTACTTATAATCTTTTCGGGTGCAAAATAATACCCGTTCAATACTACATAGATGTAGTGGCTTGTAGTGTTGGACTCCACAAAGCTTGGACCCCGGCCAACAAAAATTTCTGGTTGCGCGCATGATCTGGTTTCTGTGTCTACGTAATTTACAGCATTATAACTTTTACCCGTCCATACAGCTACATACATAAATACAATTAATTACGGCAAAACAAAACTAATTTATTATATGCAAGAAACGATATACAGTGAAACCTCCCTTAACGGACACCTCTCAATAACGGACACCTCTATAATACGGACAGATTTTTTTGTCCCGACAAAAATATGTGTTCTCTTACGAAAGAAAACCCTCCCTTTTACAGACACTCTCAGATACGGACGCGGACAATCTTTTTTTACCCCCAAACGTTTCAATAACCTCTTCATAACGGACAGGAATTATTCTCGTTTCTGCGATATATGACAGTAGACAGAAAAGTCTTTTCTCCACAAGTGTATTTATAATCAAACAGAACAACTTCAAGCTGAACTTGAGATGGTTCTTTTTTTTCCTGCCCGCAATAAACTGCTTTCTGGTGGAAATCCTAGAAAATATTCAATAAGCGCTAACATTCATGCAGGGTTAGTCGTATGGTCAAGAATTCTGTGCGGATCTTCCCTTCCCTAACAAATTTAATGCTTTTTCTCTGGGCCTTACATCTTTCCCGACAATTTCATAGATAACTAGGTAACAAAAGAAACATTGTTTAATTTGCAATAATTTTTCAACGAGCAGTGTTTTCTCTCTTACTTTTTTTGGAAAAGCAAAATTTTTCTTTTGTACAAATTGGTCTGTCAAACAGTTGAACAATTAAAGAAATTTGCCTTAATCGCAGTGAAACAGAAGTTCTCCATTTGATCCAACAGTTGCAAGCAAATTTCGAACAGAAACTAGTGTCCGTAGGATGTAAACGACAGACAAGTACTACAGACTTTTCCCCAAGAAATTTGGTGAGTTTCTTCTCCACATTTTCAGTATTGAATAATAATATTGAATACTTTTTAAAGCTATTTTTTACTTTTAGTATTAGCAGTATGTGAATTAATGTATTTTTTTACAGAGTGATGACATGTCCTTAAGAAAATTACCATATACGCATTATCATTTGCAGTATATGAACATATTAACACATTCCCCAACAATAATATTATTTAACAGAAATGAATTTCTCCTTCATCCGTACCAGTAATTCAAATACGTAGTCTACTAAATAGAGTATTTTCATACTGAATTTTATGTAATTACGCTCATACATAATGTATTTACTGTATGTTACTGCATACAATTACCGTTGAAAGAAATTAAATTTTTGTAACCTCTCTGTAACGGACACCTCTCAGTAACGGACAAAAATTTCCGTCCCACTGGTGTCCGTTATTCAGAGGTTTCACTGTAGCTTTTAGCGTCATAACGGTTTTTTGTTTTTAATTTTCTCTAAACTACTTAAGAAAATTTACCCTGAAACAGATATTTAATTCATCTTGATGTGATCTATAGATCGACATATATTTGGACAATGTTTTAGTTAAATATTTGAAATTTAAGAGTTAATTATAATTCTGAGCTGTTCCTCAATACGTATACTGCAAATTTTAATATCTTGTGTTCACAGATACATTAGGATCTTTAGCTTAGCATCCTAATGAATAGCTAAATGAGGATATACTTTAGTATTAGTTTCACCTCAATGAGTGACATGTTTGTCGTACAGCATCAATTTTTTAGGTTTATAAAGAAATTTATTTGTATTCTTTTCTCGAAAATTACACATAAGGTTTTATACTAAATTGTTGTTTCAAAAGGAAAAGCAACGTAATCATAACTGTATTCAATTTGGTCGTTTTACATTCCATCTTAGAGTCTGAAACAAAGAAAGGTAAAGAGAGAGAGAGAGAGAGAGAGAGATTAGTATCATGATCTGATTCTATAATAATAGACTATATTCAGGCATTAAAGAGATTATTGTGAATTTATGTTAGTTGCAAACATATAAGAGAAACAACATTGTTACTTAAAACATATAAGTTTCAAGTCAATATAAGTAACTGTCTCCTTTTTTTAAGTTCTGCTCATATACATGAATAAAGTAATAACAATTTTGCTTCTCATCATCGCGGGAGAATTTGGCTATTTACATAGAAATGGAATTGCGAATTTCACTTATTGTATCCTTTGTTTTAAGGTTACTGCTTGCATCACGACCGCAACATACGATCCACATGACTACTGGGAATATGGATTAGCTTTCGCTTTGTCCTATGAATTACCCGACAACAGTACAGTTTTAGCTGACAAATACACTATAACAGAGATTAGAAGGAACGATCGAAGACGAGTGTTTGACAAAGTAGAAAAAGCTCTCAATGCGTAAGTTTCTTTTAATATATTATTTATTAAAACATATCTCTCGATATACAATCATGTTCAAATAAATTTGTTTATTCATATCACTTTCGGATATCACCAACTCTCATCTCAACTCCAGATATAATATTTTCATATTTATTCTTATAAAAGAATTATGATAGAGAGAATTTTTTTTTCTTAATTTCACTCATTAGCGAATCGAAAAGCATCATTTTGAGGGGGTGGATCGCCTTCTGGACGCTTTTATCGAGTTGGATTACGAAGTTTAACATGAAATTACGTTATAGTAGTCCAATATTTTCCTTGTACGGTGTAAAAAATGTGCACACTTGAAACTATCAATTATATTAAGTTGTTTAATACTAATGTTCAAGATACAGAGCTTTGAATACATTTTACAGTTGACACAAATTAAAAATGAATCATATAAAGAATTCGTCAATGTCTATACCAGGGGCGTCATTTCAGACTTCGCTTGAGGGAGCAAGAGCACCATCAACAAAAGACTTTCACGTTTTGTACTAGTATATGTATTCTTCAAACTCTTGGGGAATACAATTGCCCCTTCCTTCCCCCCTAAATGACGCCCCTGGACTACACATAGAAATACTACCCCATTATTCACAGATTCATAACATTTTCCTATTGAAAATCATATGAAATAATGTTATCGATTTTAAAATTTGTTGTGATTTAGCGAGTTCATCACACGAAAACCAAAGTATCATTGCTCGAAAAAATACAGGGTGTCCGAGAAGTCCTTCCCTGATTACAGAAATTGATAACTCAGGCTAGAAATAAGATAGAAATATGAAACTGGTGTTGAATTGTTTACAAACTATAAAAGTTTTGGTCACACCAGTACACTTCCACATGAGCACCCTTGGTAGCACGTAGCACATCTAGGCGATATTCAATTTCCAGCCACACATTAGCCAACATCACTGGAGGGATCGATGCAACGACTGTGGTTATTCGTTGCTGCAGGGTTTCAAGATCTGGTACACGTGTTGGGTAGACCTCATCCTTGACATAACCCCATAAAAAGAAGTATAATGGGGTTATGTCAGGAGAGCGTGGAGGCCAAGCTGTTGGTCCATCACGACCAATCCATGGCCCCTGAAATGTCCTATCGAGATAGGCACGGACGTCCAAACCCCAATGAGGTGGTGCACCGTCTTGCTGAAAAACGACATCGGGGCGATACTGAAGCAGCTGAGGAACAGCATACAGCTGCAACATATCCAGGTACACTGCAGATGTGATGGTATCCTCAGCGAAGAAGAATGGCCCGATAATTCGATCGTGCAATAACGCGCACCAAACATTCACCTTTGGACTGCCTCTGGTGAACTCCCTGACCTCCCTGGGGGGTTCTGAACCCCAAATACGTACATTATGGCGATTCGCTACTCCACTGACAAAGAATGTCGCTTCGTCGGAAAAGGCAATTCGTCTGAGATAACCATTATCGTCCTCAATACGTGATAGCATTTCGACCGCAAAGTCATATCGACGTGCACCGTCGTCGGGCAACAAGGCCTGAACGAGTTGCACTTTGTAAGCACGAAACAATAAACGTTTGTGTAAAATGTCATGGATAGAGCTTTTTGGTATCTGTAATTCACGTGAGGCCCTGCGCACAGATTTCTTAGGACTTCTCAGAAAAGACTGCCGCACAGCCTCCACCGTGTCTGCTGAGGTTCTTGGTCGACCAGACCTCGGAAGGTCAGCAACCGACCCTGTGTTCTTGAACTTCTCATACCAGGCTTTAATGCTCTTGACATCAGGTGGAGTCTTCCCAAATGTTGTCTGGAACTGTCTCTGCACCGTGGTTGGTGATCGTGTCTCATGGTACCACAGAACACATTGTGCCTTCTCCTAGTTGGTTGGCATGGCTTCTTGGGCTTCTTACTTACGTACTACAAACCTAAAACAAACAAAAAAAAATTGAGACTTGGTAAAACAGAACAAACCTAACACAGACAAAAACTTTTATAGTTTGTAAACAATTCAACACCAGTTTCATATTTCTATCTTATTTCTAGCCTGAGTTATCAATTTCTGTAATCAGGGAAGGACTTCTCGGACACCCTGTATTTTATTTGATTAATTCCATTTTAGCGAGAACATAATTCGCGACTACGTGTATCTAAAAAAATGCCATATCAGCTTTTTTTCTGATCGAATTAAAGAACACGTGTACAAATTTTGTGTATTTCAATACTTTTTTAATTTTATGAATAGCTTAATTAAGGTTAGCATAGACTGATTGTGCAGTGTAGGAGCAAAGAAGAAATGTTGTTTCAGCTTGTTTGTATGTTTTATGTATGGTTGCTTCGTCGTGAGATAAAATGAAAAAGGAAAAACTGTATATTATCTCTCACGCATGCTGGTTTTCAGATTCATAATCAGGGTTACAAGTGTATTTTTCCCTCATTGGTTTAAGTTCACACAGTTTTCTGTTTCACCTCATTATATCCCTGACACACCAACGAAGTCTACTATTTCATTTAAGCAGTGTCTGGTGGCATTCGAAAACATCCTGGTATTCTGCTTTCCTTCACATTTGTATTGTATGGAATATTGCAGACCAGATAAAATCCAATTGTTGCACACCACTATACATCTTATCATTGATGTACGCTTTTCTTTGTGGCGGTGACCCTAGCAATGCTCAGTCTTTATCTGACGACTTTATTACATTTACATTTCACACCACAGAAAAAAAATAATTAATGTTAGCACTTGTGCACTTATTCTGTGCCAACGGACATCACATTATAAATATGTTCGGTCTATTATTCTCTTTCTACATTTATATTCCAAGAAATTTGGCAAAACAATAGCTTTTTGTCACTCTGCCTTTTCGAATCCAAATTTAATGTAAAAAATATCACTATTAAGCTCAATTTGAATACCAAATAGTTCCCGTGAGATAATTATCTCTATTCTATGTATCTCATGTATTACCATATGTGGTTAATAGTTTTACTGTTAATAAACCTAACTAAAAGTCAAATATATTCAAGGAAATTTAGATGTGGTTTTGGTTACAATGTATTTAATCTCGTTTGTTCGTTGCCAATAGTTTTTGCTGATTTTGCTAAACGTTTGATAGTTTTTATTCTAGTTGAACACATATTTTAGAGGTATCTATATATGTAAAAACAGCAGATTGTATCTATTACTGTTTTTCTCCAAATGGTGACAAACACACTTAACAATGCTACATATAATCTTAAAAATAAAATATATAGTACTAGTAAATCTAACTATCATAATTTATATCTAATGTTGCGTTCAACGTACATATTGGAATTATTCCATTTTTTCTTCATTTGTAAACTTTTCAGCCAAGGATTCAACGGTCGTGCCTGCATATTGCAGACGCTTTGTGAAAGTGGAAAACGTTTAGCAATGAAGAGTAAATTAATTGAACAAATAATGATGTTAATTTTTTCGTAAGTAAAATACGATATTTTTTCTAGTTTACTAATGAAACTAATCAGTATATTTGAGTTATAGACGAATTACTATTTGATTTTATAACTGTTCTCTTGCGAAAGTATTTATATTATTGTTTTGGAAAGGTGAAATCCCAATTAACAACTTGATCTAATAACTGATTGCTTGAGTAATCTGCACATCTGAATTATAATTCATATTTACTATTTTCCTTACGAGAAGTTTACAGTAAATTCAACTTTCCATTTAAAATCTTCAAAATAGGTAAAAATTTTGAAAATCCGTATTACTTGAACAAGGACGGACTAAAACAGAATGATACAATCAAAAGTTTGTTCCATATTATTTTCAACAAGGTGATGAACATAACAGTATAATTTGCCATGAAGTCCAACTGCTAATATCGTTCTGTTTGTATCGATATCTTGAAAATCATGTTTAACCTTTAGGACCAAGGCGACCAGACGTCCCGTTTTAGCCGGGACAGTCCCTTTTTTCCAACCGTTGTCCCGTTTATTTCTGATTCTCGAACGAGACGCCTAAATGTCCCGTTTTTAAGTAAAAATGACCTAGGTGTCCCGTAATTATTACTCAAAATATAAATCGTCAATGCAAATTCTTCCTTCCGTACCAACACTCGTTGCCAAGCTTCAGCCGTGAACTTCTGAATTTTCAAATGGGAATTGAGTGTTCGTGGTTCAAGTGAGAATTGAGTGAGAATTCTTTGTGTTCAGCTAGTTAAAAGAATTGTTGGGTAGAGCTTGCAATCGGGAACCATTATTTGTTGTGTGGTACACGCAAAATTAGAAATGGTGTGTTATCACTCTTACTTATTTTGTAAATTGAGAATACTGCTGAGTCCCAAAATGCAATCTGGAAGTCAGATATCCCTCCCCCCGTAGCCGATTCGTATGCGTCCCGTTTTCGCAAGTGAAAATTTTGGTCACCTTGTTTAGGACACGAAGTAACTATATTTAGTTACCTAAAAATAAGGCTTGGGATACGAAGTAACTATTTATAGATACCTTGCAGTTTGCCCACTAAACCTAATTTTTTTTTTTTAACTTTTTGGGAATCAAATATATGCGCTTGCATGTGTTTTATTCAGGAGACATACTAGGCAACTGCTGAATACAGAAATTATGTTGTTATTGTTGTTTTTTTTTTAAAGTGAACGAACGTGACTTTGTATTTGTCATACAAGCTCTTTAAAACGCATTTAAATTTTTAAAGTGCGCAGTTTTGTTCTGAGGTTTAACACAACAATAAGTTAATTGTTGTGAAAGAAAATATAAATAATCAGTCAGGAAACGTTTCCCTTCCAATCTTGGTGCCAGGGACGTAATTGGGAATAGAGGGTATGGGGGGAGAGGTCTTGACCTGGCTGAGAAAGAAAGATTTATTTCTGCACGTGGTAACAACATAGAGTGATAAGAGAGTTTGTTTGGGTTTCTGGGCTCCTACAGCCCTTGTAAGACGTAGACATCGCTGTTACTCTTTTCATATGCGTTAGTCTGAACTGAGTGTTGCGAGCGCGTTCTTTCCTGCATACGAATTTTAATTTAACATACAGTAGAATCTAACGGACCCTAAAATTTGAAAAGTTGTTACCGTTGGTTTTACTTGTGAGACTGGTGTTGCGTGTATTAGTAGAAATGGCATCGAGAAATGTTCTCGGTTCAGAAGACATTCAAGACGAGTTGGAAGCAATGGACACAGATTCGGACTGGGATGAAGAACAAATTGAATTTCCTTCCTCAGACACAGACGAATTTAATTTTGATGACTTTGATGATGATTCTCCTACCCCCCTAATCCTTGATTACGGTGATCGGGCGCAAACCATACTAACTATGAAACTTTCATGCATTCTCCGTAAAATGCTTCAACTTTCGTGAGTCTACTGCTATTAGAGCCTGAGCTATGATCATTTGAAAATAACCCTCTCATTTTTGTCCTAATCAGTGGCGTAGTTATATTATAATTTTGAGGAATTTCCTACTTATGCTGTATGTATCTTATGTTAACAATGCTGTTATATGTTATTGAGAATATATCGAAGAACATTTTGATGTAAATTTTATGCTCATCGTCAACTTCTTGGGCGCCAGAGGGGGCCGGAACCCAAAATATTTATAAGAAAAATTGTAAAAATTTTGTTTTCCCCCACCCCCTAATCCTTGGTTACAGTGGTTGGGCGAAAACCATATTAATTATGAAACTTTCATGTATTCTCCGTAAAATACTTCAACTTTTGTGAGTTTACTGCTATTAGAGCCTGAGCTACGATCATTTGAAAATAACCCTGCATTTTGTCATTTTTGTCCTAATCAGTGGCGTAGTTACATTATAATTTTGAGGAATTTCCTAATTATGCTGTATGTACCTTATGTTAACACTGCTGTTATATGTTATTGAGAATATATCAAAGAACATTTTGATATACATTTTACACGCATCATCAATTTCTAGAGCGGCAGAGGGGTACTGAACTCAAACTTTTTGTTAGAAAAGTTGTAAAAAATATGTTTTCCCCCACCCCGTAATCCTAGATTAGAGTGGTCGGTGGGTAAACCATACTAATTATGAAACTTTCATGTATTTTCTGTAAAATGCTTCAACTTTCGTGAGGTTAAGACTATTAGGGCCTGATTCACAGCCATTTGAAAATAACCCTACATTTTGTTCAAAATTGGCGCCGTATCCCAGGCTTTATTATTTTTAAAAGGCTTCGTAATTAAAAGGTTAAGAAGTATAAGTCAGCAGAGTTAATGACATCATACTTAGAAATAATTACATGAGACATTTTTAATAAATCTTCGGGCAAACAAAGTGAGTATAAGCTTAACACAAGGAGAACAATAAGTAAAGAACTAAGCAGTATTCGCTCAGCCATTTTTTTTTTTTTTAACGAAACACAACAGTGATGAGTTTATTAGTTTCAAGGGATATATTTAAGTCTAAGTGATGTCTGTCAACGTTCATTCACCGTAGTGTTTTATGATACTTTGATTGAAGTAAAAGTTTTGAATCTAGCATTCTGTCTGTGAACTAGTCTGACCAAAGTTATGAATTCTCTATCTCCAAAACAACTATTATGAACATGCGGCACGTTCAATGCATAAGGAAATCAAGTCAACTTTTAGTCATTTTGGACATGTTGTTAATCTGCTATCTGAATCTTCTTCTAGAGATTAAAAGATTAGTGAAGGCTTATTGTAAATAACTTAAAATGTGTAAACTAACTAACTAACTAACTCCATGGCCTATGGAACCCGCAGGTTCAGTGCCGCGTTCACAAAAGCTCTCCACTGACTTCTATCCTTAACTAATTGCATCCAGTTTCTACTTTGTATTCCTATCTCTGCGAGATCCATCTTAATATTATCCTCCCATCTGCGCCTAGGTCTTCCTAATGGTCGTTTTCCTATGGGTCTTCCAGTCAAGACTTTGAAAGCGTTTCTACTTTCTTCCATTCTAGCTACATGACCCGCCCACCTAAGCCTCCTAGACTTGACGACCCTAACAATGTTGGGTAAACCGTATAAACTATGTAGTTCCTCGTTATGAAGTTTCCGCCATTCCCCTTTCTCGTTCCTCTTGGGTCCGAATATTCTTCTCAGGATCCTGTTCTCAAATACTTTCAATCTATGTTCTTCCCTCAGAGTAAGTGACCATGTTTCGCAACCATACAGAACAACAGGCATGATTATCGTTTTATATATTTTAAGCTTCAAATTCTTCGACAGAATTCGCGACGACAAGAGATTTTGAACCGAATAGTAACACGAATTCCCTGCTTTTAGTCGACATTTAATTTCTTCGTGAATATGATTTTCATCTGTTAATATTGATCCTAAATATTTTAAAGTATCCACTTTATCAAAAGTATTATTTAATATTTTAACGCCCCCACAATTTGCCGTATTCCGGTCCCGACGCACTTCCATGTATTTAGTTTTCTCTGCATTTACTTCTAAACCCATGTCCCTGCAAGCATTTAATAAGATCTCTGCATTTATTTCTACTGTTCTCCTATCATCCCCTATTAAATTTACATCATCAGCATATGCCATCACCTGGTGAATACCGTTCAACTGTAGGACCTGGTTGCAATCTTTGATTTTCCTTATAGCGTATTCCAGCACAAAGTTAAATAATAATGGCGACAACGCATCTCCTTGTTTCAGGCCATTTTGGACGTGAAAGCTCGTGGACAAAAATTTTCCTACCCGGACTTTACTTTGGGATTCACTTAAGCATATCTTAATTAATCCAATTAGCGTTCTCGGTATTCCAAGTGCTGTAAGAACGTTGTACAATGTTTCTCTCCTAACCGAGTCGTAAGCCTTTCTAAAATCAATAAATAGTTGATGTACCGGGATATTGTATTCCCACTTTTTTTCGAGTATTTGGCGAATGGTAAATATTTGGTCGATAGTTGATCGATTTCGTCTAAACCCACACTGATAATCTCCAACAATTTCATCTGCGTATGGGGTCAGTCTTGCTAATAGAATATTTGAAAGGATTTTATATGATGTTGACAGAAGAGAAATGCCTCGATAATTATTACAGTCAGTTTTGTCGCCTTTCTTGTGAATTGGAACAATGATTGATTCTTTCCACTCTTGTGGCGATTCTTCCTTGTCCCAGGTAAGGAGAATGAGTTTGTGTATCTTGTTCCACAATTTTTCGCCTTCAGCTAAAATTAACTCAGCTGGAATTTCATCCACACCCGGAGATTTGTGTTTCTTTAATTTCTTTATAGCGGCTTCTACTTCTATTCGATTGGGTTCTGGAATATACGGTTCTAGGGTGTGTATCTCCTTTTCTCCACGCGCATTAGTTTTTGGCTGCGTGTTCAGCAAATCGTCAAAGAAATCTTTCCATCTATTTAAGAGGCTATCCGTATCAGTGAGAACTGTTCCATCAGCTTTCTTTAATATATAAGCACGAGGTTGATAGCCTTTCTTAAATTCGCCTATCCCCTTATACATGTCCTGAATATTTTTATTTTTACTATTATCTTCAAGTTCCTTAATTTTAGCTTTCAAAAAATCGCGTTTCTTTGTTCTAAAAGTTTTGGAAGTTTCCCGCCTGATATCTGCGAAATTTTGTGTAGTTATTTCATTCCGATTTTGTAGCCATCTTAATTTTGCCTGTTTTCTCTTCTCTGCTAGTTTAATGCATTCTTGGTCGAACCATTGTTTGTTCCTACGTATTTCCGCGTGTCCCAATTTTTCTATTGCTGAACTTTTAATGCTATCTCTAATTTCAATCCAAGTATCCTCAACACTAGTGCATTCCGAGTCTTCTAAAACCGAGAATCTATTCGAAACTTCAATCTGGTATTCCTTAAAATGTGTAAAAACAGTGTTAAATTTTTCATGTACTTAAGCGTTCCGCACAAACATTATCTCTCTCTTTCTCAGAACGTAGTAAATTAGACTTGATTCCTTTGTGCTCTGAGCACCCCATATTTGAAGCAGAAATTTTGCGTGATCATTATTTATTTTTCGCAAAAGAACATAGTAAGATACAAAGTACGATTAGGAATCTATAAAGGTGGTTTGAAACATTATAGAGAGTGGCGCTGAGCTGATAGGAACATTAGAAAGTTAAATATTGTGCAGTCACCGATAGCTTGAAGTGGATTGAATGTGTGAGATGAAAAATTGGATACAATTTCATAAGAACACTATACACTTACAATTGACCCTTAGAACATTAAAAATTGAGTTTTCTGTGTGTATTGCGGAAAAAAGTATATTATTACAGTGCAGCGATTGTTAAGATTGTCTCATTGTTAGCTAACATGGTTACGTACTGTCTCGGAAAATCATATTGGCTTGGAGCAACAGCTTGTACGCGCAGGAAACCGTATGGAATATGTTCGATGGTTTTATCTCTCGACGTGTTATCACTCGACGTGAAGAGATAAGCGTGGCCATCTTGGCCAGCCGGTCTTACTGTCCCTGACATTTTCTCAGGAAGTTCTTGATAAACCGTCTGTTCCAGAGGCAAATCATGACTATTCAAGAATTGAAAGAAGTCATTGTTAAGGCAATAACGCTAATTAGTGAAAACATACTTAGACGTTTCTACAGTTTTCAACAATGTACTTATGCTCAAGAAGGCCACATGTCTGACGTAATATTTAAAACATAAACTTGTTAAGTTGTTGGTAATAAAGTTGCATACTTCAATTGCTTATACATATAGTTTTCCTTTCTTCCCCTTTCCTTCTCCAATATGTGCGTCTGCTCTGCGTCACCTTGTATATGTATAACTATATTTCAAGCAATATTTAATACATAAAGTTGTCTTACTGTGTCTGTATAGCAGATTAACATATCCACACTTCTAATCAAGTGTTCTTTCAGACATAAATGTAGGTCGTTAATTCAATCTAATTCATGTAAAATTATATGATCAGAAGCATGTAACTTGGATATTATGACAATATGGCCTTGTGTCTATCTTGAATAAAGAAAAACACAGCTTTCTTACAAGGCTGGCTAGAATATTTATTATAAACAAATAAACTAGAAAAGTAACAGTTTCGGAAGTATAGCACTTCCTTCCTTAGACTACACTGTGAGGAAGGAAGTGCTATACTTCCGAAATTGTTACATTTCTAGTTTATTTTTTCTTATAATAAATATTCTATCCAGCATTGTAAGAAAGCTGTGTTTTTCTTTATGCATGTAACTTATTACACTTTTATCTCTTTCCTATTGTTGTAATTTTAATAGCCAGGGCTACGTATTAAAGAAAAATCACGGGAAAACATAATGGTTAGATACATTTTCTGACTTTCGAGTAAACAAACAAACAAACAACAACAAAAAAATTAACATTCCCAGGCAATGCAACCCAATGACAATGCAGTGTTTCTTTGAGAAACAATGTTCGGGGAGGCACAATCAGTATTCCGGGGGGCACTGCTGTTACTATTCTATGTATTATTTATTATAGACGTATTATTTTGGCCTTCTACGGAGCGCACTGTCAGAGCTCCGCGGGGGCAGAGACCCCCCTAAAAACATGTTTGGAAGAAACACCGCATACCAAACAAGCTTCCCCCTGCAAGTACATTTCCGAAATTAAACTACCTGATGCTGTTGTGTGGTCAAATCCCAACCTACTCCACCTAATAACTCAATTTCACCGGAAGTAGTGTTTACAATTGTCTTTCCTCAGCAGCTCATATCAAAGCATAAGTAAAAAGCAATTCACAATAAGACTCGCTAACGTAAAAAAAGAAAAAAAAACTTTTAGCAGATAAATGAAAGTAATTATACAGCATATTTATAAAAACATTCTCATACTTTAAAGTGGTATTGCGTCGCTTTTGGATAATCACATTTAAGTGAAATTTGTCACATTTGAAAGAAAACTCAAATATTTCATTATACCTCATAGACATTGATAGGCCTCACGATGGCGATGCAGACATCACGACGATATTCCCATTCACGCCACATATGCTGATGAAATGGACTAGATGGCAGTACTCATACGAATTTGCACTTCTTGCAAGTTTTGAGGCAATGGGGGCACATATACACTATCTTTTACATGACTCCATAGAAAGAAGTCACAGACTGTTAAATCAGGCGACCTCGGCGGCCACTTCTAGAAGACATTATCATCATTCCGGCACATCCAGTCCATCTTCCTGGAAGCCGCTCGTTCAGATTTCCGGAACATGTAAATGCCAACAAAGAGGTGCAGTTTGTAGGGATGAAACTTCAGTCGCGTACGCAGGATCTTAGATACGGTGGGTTTAGGTTTGTTCAACTGCTTACTAGCTCTACGGACAGACTTCTTAGGGCTACGTACAAATGCCTCCCTCACTTGTTCCACAATTTCCGATTGACAGACATATGCAGCCATGATCCACAAATCACGGTACCACTTCAAAATTAAAGTGTGTGTAAGAGCCTGATGTTGAAACCTTCGCTTGAAAGCACGCTGAACCTGCACCAGACTCTACGTGCTGTGATTTTCTAAAACGCACCAACTTCGTTTTTGGTGGGGTCATCACAACTCGTTAAAACTTATTCTTTAATAACATCACAACACAACGAAACGAATAAATTTACGTAACTACATTAAGACATAACAGTACAGAAATATAAAAGCTTCCCAAGTGACCTCCAGCAGAGACAACAACTTGCTGCTAAATATCCAACAATGAACCCATATCAACCAATCACGAAGTAAACATGACTGAATTTACTTTTTCTGTGTTTGATCCCGTCCATTATTGACATTATTGTCCATTATTGTTCATTGTTGACATGCACAAAATATTTGAATTTTTCTTTCAAATGTGACTAATTTCATTTAAATACAATTGTCCAAAGCGGCTAATACCACTTTAAAGTGTGATAGTATTTTTATGGACATGCTGTATTAAGCTTCCCCCTAGGGATATTAAAAAATCTTAATATTATTATAATGTTCATAATATGAAATTAAAAACAACCAAACAGTGTAATGTAATTGAATTGTGATATATATAACGACGATCTGAGACGTTGTTACCCACACATCGCATGAGCTGAACACTAGAACTACGATTTGAAAATTAAGAAGAAAGTGGCCACAGAATAATATGAAGTACTAGGCAGTACCAAATTATATCTTCACCAGTTCTTGCTGTGTTTCAATCAGTTGGTATTGTTGCAGAAGACAAAAGTTACATAGTGAAGTTTTAAGAAGATACAATCGCTTAACTTTTATTGTAGCACAAATGAGTAGTTCATAAAACCTTTACAATAAGTCTAGTACATATTGTTCTTTCGTAGATTTAAACTAACGGTGTTGGAATGAATATTATATAAATCCCTTTCTGTACAACGTACTCTTACAAGTTATTTTTATTTGATTGGGTAAAATTTAGAAACATTGTTCATTATAAACTTTATACAAAGAGTTCTCATTATTTATTTTATCGTAAACTATGAACTTGAACACATAAATTGGAAACTTCTTTATCAAAAAATATATACAGAACAAAATAATAAAGAATAATAAAAGTTTATCTTACTCTTCAAATTTGTTTAAGAACCAAAGATTTAAGAGAAATTACTGTATTTTAGAATATAAATGCAATACATTATTATTCCAGGATACCATCAAATACCAACGATGCAGATACAGGAGAAAATACCTTATATCAAGAAGCACATTCCGCAGGGAAAATGAATAGAAATTGTAGAACACTTTTCCCAGGTTGCTCTTTCTCAATATTTGATTTAAATTTCTATTCCATATTCAATGTGCCAAAGTTTTTTAATGGATTCAAATCTTGATAATGTGTATAGATCTTACATATTTGTAATATATTGTAAATAAAACTAGATTTGCGTTGACCACTCAGTTTTATTTATTTATATTTTCAATAATATATATTGTTTGAAAAGAAACCTGCAGTAACAACAGAAAGAAAGAAAAAAATATCAAGAGATGTGTGACCATCGTTATGAATAAACGACTGTATTTAGCACATCCATTTTACTAAGAGGAACAGCTATTTTCGTATATAGTTGTATGACTGTATTAATGAGGCTGAGATATTGTTAGGATAAGGCATTTCTGTGTAGTGGGTTACTATATGTATGAATGAAAAAGTTATATAATCATAACCAACATCAAAGATGAATCCCAGTTTGTAATAGTTGTAATCAACACAATAATAAATAAATAAATAAATAAATAAGTAAATAAATAACACATTTACCGTAAGACTCTCAGTGTTGAGAAGGGTGGCTGGTTCAATGATTATTGTTTTCAATAATTGTTATTTGTATATTCGAATAAAATTTGTTGTTGGAATATTTGTTTGGACAACGAATAATTGATCGAATGTAAGCTTGTGGTGGACAACATCGTGTTCGTGGGGTTTTCTCGATGTTCTTATGTTTCTTCCCATATTTTAATTCTATCAATTTATTTCGTTGTCATTCACTTGCATTAATCATCCGTCTTCTTCAGCTTACAGAACATAACTATGAGATTAAAACTGAAAAATTTTATTTAATTTTTGCAGCAGTGCGTTTACTAATTTCGTATGTGTGGTTGCAGTAAGGAAACAATTAAGCAATTGGTTTCATTGGGAAGAGAGTGTGAAAAATAGTAAAATTCAATTAACTTGAGAGAAAACTTCCTTCTAAAATTTGTATGAGGAAATAGTTTATGACACGATATTATTATAATATGACGAGTTACTATTTATCATTGCCTTCGGTCAGATATTTTAATAATGTCAAGCTCAACTAGTATCTTAACTTTGTTTAAAGTGTGTAATTTATGACCTGGTGGAACCCGTTGCCTTGTTTAAATAAGAATTCTGAAGATTTGCATTACTGGGCAACATCCTCTTTATTCTTTTCATATCTTTGGCTTCTAGAATTGTGCATACATTTACATTACTACTTGTTCGTCACTTTCTGCTTTGTCATTATTTGAACAAAGAATACTACAGCTCATCAGAGCAGATTAAATATGTGTCATAACTTATCAATGTTCTTTCACATCAAATGTTCTTTCGATATCGCAATATGAAACACGAACTTGACTTAGCTATTATTGCTTCAACAGTTCTGCGATCTTCTTTTAAATGCATAAATATTCTCATACGAAACGTTACTAGAGATTGACACGAAGATCTAGAAATATTCAAGGAATGTGAGTATAGTATATGAATTTAGTGTATGTATTTGTTACTATAGATAAATTATTTATCTTCTCTGACAGTGAACATAATTTGATAATATGAAAACTTCATGTACTATTTAGTATTGTATGCAAGATACTTAATGATACTTATATAGCGTATCTTATTACCTAATGAAAATTAAACATTAAATACAACATGCCATCTAATATGTAGCTCAAAAATATGTTTAGATATTTTATGTTTAATATTTGACAGATTGGAAGAGATGTGTAACCATCGTTATAAATAAACTACTGTATTTAGCACATCCATTTTACTAAGAGAAGTAGTTTGATGTATTAATTATTTGAAACTTCGTTTCTCTTATTTTTTAAATACACTGTTTGACAATTGCAAAGGAACAAAACAAACAAATATTAAGACATAATTTCGGGAACATTATTCGGGTACGTAAGTGATTAATATATAAGCATAGATATTAAACAAATTTCATTGTCAAAAGATGGTTGGAATTCCCTCCTATACAAAAATGCAAACAAGATAAACGTGTAAAGCTACGACTTATACAATTGGGTTTATATTTTGACTGCTTCATTAAGTTGTTTACCTAAAGACGGTAAATTCATTTCTACAAACTCAATGTGCGACAACATACACTATTTTTAAATATATTCAAGAATGAAAAAAACATCAAATATTACCTCAATCATTCAATATTAATCTTAGAAGCAACTACCAGCTCTTTTACTCTTTATTATTCCACTGTATTATTATTAATTAACTACAATACTTACAGCGATTTATGTTGAACATACACGTTTTCCTTAACCACAAATGAACCACTGACTATATCAACTAAAATCAAAGTAACGCAACTGGGCATGTGCCGTACAGATAATAACTTTCATTCACCTGATAAAAACACAAAAAAGGATGCAGAAAACAATACGAAAAGAGCACACTAAATGTTAGTTGCACTAAGTGCTAAGAGTGTAGAGAGAATATGGATTAGAGTTGTTCGAAAAAACACTTTTGTCGAAAATGGCTTACTGCTGGTGCTAAGTTTTGGCGAAATTGGCTTAATAAGAAGTGTGCAAAATTTGAACTCGATAGGTGAAAGTCTTAAATTTGAAAAAATTAAAATAAAATTACTTTTGGTCAAAATTTTGAAAAATAGTATTTTTTTTAGTTATTGATGCTATTTTGCATGTAGGTCATTTCAAAATGATACAAACAATGCTACAAGTAATTATAAAGGTCATTGCCGGACCTCTTTGGCCGGATCTAATAAATAAGCTTGTCAAAATATGAGAAAATTAGGTTAAATTTTACATATCCGACATGCGTTTTGAATTGAAATAAAGAGCTTTGAAGAACGGTAAAAAATATAATTTGTTTTGGAAGTGGGCGTATCAATATTTAATAATTTGTTACAATGCTCAGGCCAAAGGGCTTAGCTTTGACCTCACGGATAATAACTTATCTGAAAAACTTTTCATTTCTAGCACAATGATTTTTAACAATTACATCATTATGTTATTTTAAAGAAATTGTTACCCGAAGGAAAACACAAAGGGCGAATCTAATTTGCTGCGGCATTGGGATACCACAGAAACGTAGTGAACAGGTTGGAATACAACAGTTTCATCTGTCTTAAAACATTTTTTATGGGAAAGAGACATTAGAAGAGAGCTCAATGCTCAGAAGGATTCATCTGCCAAAGAAATATCTAGATCAGTTGCCTGGAAAGTAATCCTTATTCGGAATAAGGCTTCGGTCAGCGAAGATGCTATTTTAAGTGAACGTAGAATCATAGCTCGAATATTGGGTTATCATAAAAAATTCGTCCGCTTCAAAAGTCGTTAAAGAGGACATCGAGTGCCTCTAAGCTAGCCGATTGTCAGAAGGTGCCTAATACTATTTGTTTGATATTGCAAAGTGCAAATGTGTCAATCCACTTGTTCATTGCAATTGTGGAAAAAAGAATTCGGTTTCTTCCTTTGAAAACCCTTCTTGATTGACCAGCGCACTAAAAGAAACATATTTATTAGAAGTTTAAATATAGGAGAAACTAAACGTCGACAAAAACAGATTTGTCGTACCGAAGAGATGTTTAAATCAAAGGAAAAACATGAAGTCAGTGGTGTCTCAAGTTTACCACTGATTTATTTCCAAATGAAACTGAAACTGAGACGAAGGAGAACTCGGACTCAGAAAAGGAATCCTCAGAGCCTTTCCAGCAAATGAGTCTGAAAATTCCTTACTTCGCTACTGCGGTCTACAGGACCCAAATTTCTAAACAGAAAGCAGCTCTTCTAGCTTAATCTCCTTTAGAAAATGTAGGCCTTGTTTCTGCTGATTGTAAGGAAAAAGTGATTGACTCAAACAAAATTCTTAGAGAAACAAAGAAAATAGGTGAAAAATTTGCAGAGGAAGCTGCATCATCACTTAAGCCAAGTAAAATGAAAGAGTTATATTCTGCCGGAAGGCGTGATGAAACAATGATGATTCGGGAAAAGGACAATAAATGTTATTGAGTTTATGCGAGGGAAGAACACACTGTTCTTATACAGAAGCCAAGCTCCGTTGATCATGTAGCATCTTCATCCGGAAAAGGAAACGGCATTGCTGAAGCCATCTGAATTTTTCTTTTAGAAAATGATATCAATATGTCGGGAATCGTCGTAGTACATTGCGATGGAACGTCCATTAATGCGAGACGGAAGAATGGTGTTATAGCCCAACTGGAATACTATCTCAAAAAGCCTCTTTAAAGATTTGTTTGTCTTTTGCACACAAATAAACTTTTCTTGAGGCACATCATTGAAGGAACTGATGGAAAAAGTGCTGGACCTACTACGATCGCAGACCAATTGGCGTGACGCTACAAAACTGTGAGAACATGCCGATACAATGATTTCAGCCAATGTGGGTGTATTGGACTGCCGACTTAACAGAGGAGAACTTAACCTCAGACCAAAGTATCTTTTCTGCTTCTGTAAAGCTGTTTCAACCGGCGATTGCGACACTGGACTGGCTGAGAGGCATCCTGGAAAGTTACATCTTGCTAGGTAGCTGACAACTACTAATAGAATACTACGACTGTACGTTGCAAGGGGCATTACGTCTGAAACGTTGTAGGCATTCATCCAGTACATTATATATCCTCCTTTTTTGGTTTTCATCAGGTATAAAACATAGTGCGTTGAAGGTGGCCGACACCTGTGGTTTCTTTTATTTGCTTCCCACAGAATGGACAACAAGTACAAAAAATAATCAATCTTATGTTGAAGGGAAACTTCTGGATTGTCCACCCGGAAAACCTTATTCTGACAATGATTGCTGATAAGGACCTAAAAGTAGAGATACTTGGTGAGTTGGTACGTCAAGTTGGTCGGGACATACTTGCACTATCTTAGATGTTGATATGATGACTATTCGAATCGTTTCTGCTGAAAACTGCTATCACCTTACCAGAGTCGTTTTGACGTATGATTAGCGCCAAACTAAAGGTCTGAAAACTGCAGGAAACATATGTTAGTCGAACTCTTTAGTATAACTCTAATCACGCGTCAGAGCGACACTGCATAAAGCCCCTAGAGTTTAAACGTTATTGGTATATTTAACGCCGTCATTACCTAAATATTAGCTTGTCATATACCTATACGTAATTCATTTTCTCATTCAACAGTCTTCGTTTAGTTTTTAACCTCAGTATCAGATAATAATCATACATTTCTTGCAAATTATAAAATGAATAACAACGTGGTCGTAATTTCATAACTCATATTTTTTAAATGACCCTCGAAAGACAATGTTCGCAATTGTCTCGGGTTTTCACATAATCACAAATTTTTGCTGATTGCAATTGTCAGATATCCAATTCGAAAAGGAGACACACGTATATTCCTGAACGAACGTTGCCTGCCTTGCCTATTTCTAATCGCATCAAGCTGAAATGGTTGAACAGCTTGAAATGCATTTTTTTTGAACATAGAGCCTATCTTGAGCTAAATTTTTATCATGTTATTGTGATTAAAAGAACGTACTTCTTCAAAATGTATGCAAAAAATACAATTTATCTTGAGCCCTCAACTTAGGAAACTCGGTATATAAACTCCCGATTAAAAATAAATAGGCACATGCTCCAGCGTTTCTGAAAGTTTCTATTTTAAGAGAAGAATGTTGATATTTTCTAGAATTTCTTTCCTCACATTGAAATGGATTTTGTTGTTTGTGATTGCATCACAGGAATATGTTTAATCCTTTGAAAAAAGTAAAATTATTTTTTTTTTTCAGTTTAATGTCCCACACCTGTTCGGCTAAAGGAGACGAATGCTGAAGGCAAGTGAATTATGATGAAATAATTGGTGGAATAAGAATGTGGGAGCAAACGGGAGTACCCCGAGAAAACTCACGGACACGACATTGTTAACCTCAAACTACTTGGTGGAGTATTTTTAGAGGAGATTTTGCTTTGTGCGTGCAGACTGTTCAACATGCTGAATTTTCATAGCAATTTATAATTTTTGCATCGATTCCTAATATATCGGGTGTTCATAAAGTCCGTTGGCACTCCGTGTACCTTCGAAACGACTGCAAATATGAGAAAACGAAAAACACGACCATCATTATTTTAAGGGGCTTGAATTTTGAACTATAGAAGGCCTACTCCAGACATCCCCATATAGGAGTACATGAGGTCAACTTAAAAATTTTAAATGGCAAAGAGGGTCGAGTAATATATCACTGGAAAGGTCTCGACAAGGGAAATATTTTTCCTAAAGTTTCAAGTTGCTATATTGACCCCGTCTAAAATGGCGGGGTTCAGATTTCGTGTCCATAAAATCCGTTGCTACCCCGTGTATTTGCGAAATGACTGCGAATATGAGAAAACGCAAAAAGCACGTACGTCATTATTTTATTTGGTTGGAACTGTGTGCTATAAAAGTTCCACCCCAGACCCCGAAATAGGGCTACAAGGGTAAACTTGAACATTTCAAATGGCAAAGGGGTCGAGTAGATTGAACCGGCTCGACAAAAGATCTTTCGCAGTTAAGTTCTGAATTTGCTATGTTGCCGAAATCTAAAATGGCGGGGAAATCAAATTTCGGATTGAAGGCTAATTTGATGAGGTCGGTCCTTAACGCTTTGTGTTTCACGAAACATGTTCACAAGTTGGCGATTTATACTAGTACGTTCGGGATTTCATTCCTTAAATCTTCTATCAGTCGCATGATAGTTTCATTCACATTCTCCGAAAAGAAAAATAATTTTAACTATATCTTCTGCAGAACGTGCTCCTTCGATACGATTCATTATGAATATAGTAAGAAAATCTCCAGTAAAACTCGAACACTCATGTTCAAGCTCAATCAAACTATCCTCGATACAATGTCTCACTATTTCATTTCAGTACTGATTGAAAGACTGCACTCAATTACATTCGTTTATATGAAGATTGGATTCCACGCTAAGACAGGCAGAACTGCAACGCATAACTCACCATTGTATGTGAGAAGTGTAGAAGTTGCTAAGTAAAACAACAAAATCCAAATGTCCAAATAGGATAGGCAATTTTACTTTTAATTGCATGCATTAGCCTAATATCTCTTGGTCTTAAGCCTGTCCCTGTCAAATGGATAACTTGCTTGGTCAATTACTCAACCGGAGGAAGAAAGTAGGGCCTAGGTTGTAGTGAACTCTGCTTTGACTGGTGCGCCTAGTGGGAAATCTCAGAACGAACAAACGACCCATTAAGATGCTTATGCAAAGGTTGATTCACGCCAATGTAACTAATTTTAAGTAATTTGGAACTGTGTATGCGGGTTGTTTAATTTTCAATCAGCGAAACTACGTAGTCCTACATGTCAAAAACCTTTAGTGATCACCACTTCTCTACACTCAGGTAATACTGATCCCTCTTTCTCATGTCCATAGTTTTGCAATTCTTTATTCCTACTTTTGAAATTATAATTTCTTAAAACCTCACTTTCATGATAATACAGTATAACAGCAAAATGGGCCTAACTAGGGGTAAGATGCACAGGAACAACATCTCAACCCAGTAACTTATCATTTTCTCGTTTTCAAAAAAAAAAAAAAAAAAAAAAAAAAAAAACAAAAAAAAAACACTACAGTATTTACGATACTTACACCCTGGAATCAATCCATTCTAAGTCATCAAGAATGTGCCACTCGAAATTTCTTTTTTCCATGAACAAGCATGTGCCACTCGAATTTTTTTTCATGAATGTTTATATTATATCAGAGTATTTCAAAACCACGATCATTGAATTTTTAAAACATCTCGTACTGACGCAGCAGCTGACGCCTTTTTGCGTTTTCTCGATTTCAGACGTTTACAGTGTTTTGAATATCTCACAAGTAAGGGACCATATGGTTGTCGCGCAAATCAGATGTAGACATACGCCATTTGATTGAGCATGAAAAGATATGGAGAACACAGAAATTTAAGGTGCTAAGGGCCATAGGGAGCGGAGCGAGGAAAGAGGAAACATTGAATGTCGGCAAAATTGAAGAAAGTCAGGAATGACGGGAAACGTTAATTTCTTGCAAACAGGGAAAGAAAGTCAACCAAAAGAACGAAACTAAACATAACAAGGGCATCAAGGACGAAGAAAGATCATAATCAGGGTTGCCATCCGGACCGCAGTGTTGCCAGCGCTGCATAACATTGATATGAAAGATATAGCAAAGTATAGCAATTCATACACAAGGAAAAATATTAGTAACACAAAAGACAATTGAAAAGAATCTGTACACGTGCGTAAAAAGGTTTAACGTAGTCGTGAGTGAATATTACACCCGCGTGAATACAAATGGAGTAAAATAGAGAACAGTACGCACCATTTGTAATTTAATTGCAGTTGACGTGAAGATCACGAATGAATGCGTGGTCAACACGAACACATTTCTCGCAGTGAGCACAGCGGATGAAAGAAAGCTGGTCACACGCGTCTTTATATTCAAGGGGTCCCGGGTTCAATTCCCGGTGGGGACACAAAAGGTTCGAATCCCACGTTAAACTGTAACTCCCGTCCTTTGTACGTCATTATCATCCCATGGAAGGCAATAGCAAACCACCATGGGTTCATCCAGCCCAGGGACTTTCAGGTCAAAACCTGCCTTCGCCGATCATCATCATCATCATGGAACGATGCTCCCAAACACTTTCGTTTCTGTGTTATCATGTGTATCCCCTTCACTTTCATATCTATATTTGTCCTCCCTCATGCACATTATTCACTCACGACTATCGTTAGACCTTTTTACGCACGTGTACAGTCTTTTCAATTGACTTTTGTGCTACTAATATTTTTCCTTGTGCATGAATTGCTATACTGTGCTATACCTTCCATATCAATGTTAGGCAGCGCTGGCAACACTGCGGTCCGGATGGCAACCCTGATTATGATCTTTCCTCGTCCTTGATGCCCTTGTTATGTTTAGTTTCGTTCTTTTGGTTGACTTTCTTTCCCTGTTTGCAAGAAATTAACTTTTCCCGTCATTCCTGACTTTCTTCAATTTTGCCGACATTCAATGTTTCCTCTTTCCTTGCTCCGCTCCCTATGGCCCTTAGCACCTTAAATTTCTGTGTTCTCCATATCTTTTCATGCTCAATCAGATGGCGTATGCCAGCATCTGATTTGCGCGACAACCATATGGTCCCTTACTTGTCAGCATGTATTTGTCCTAGCAAATTGAAAATAGCTGGGGGTCTCCAACTTGTGCAAAGCTAAAACTTTGATCTAATATTTTTTCCTAAAACTACTTGAAAGGAGTGAAATCCGGGCCTAGACTAGCAACATTTTTGGACATTGAAGACAAGTTTAAGAAAAGGAAACAACTGACGTAGAAGTCTGAATTTGTGTGTGGATATAGTACGGGGTCATAAGTTTATACACAAAAAATCGTAGACCTTTAGCAGCTCCCAAGGCCTGAAAAAAATCATAAATTTGGGGAATTATGCCAATTTGGCAGAATGAAATATCCAAATGTCCAATATCTCCAATGGACCTGGATAAAAAAAAATCTGAAACTTTGGAAATAGGTACTTCTTTAGTATACCATAACACACAACAGCGCGTTTTGTGCTTTTGAGCAGAAGGGGGTCAAAATATTAGGGAATGACGTCATACTGTACGAAATGTTTTGTTCACAAATTCAACTTAAACTCGTTATTGTGAAGTAAAATAAAGTAGGATGAATGGTTA
The DNA here is from genome assembly GCF_964235325.1 of Thermobia domestica. NCBI lineage: Eukaryota > Metazoa > Arthropoda > Insecta > Zygentoma > Lepismatidae > Thermobia > Thermobia domestica. The sequence continues at coordinate 69,088,283 of NC_137465.1, read as the reverse complement.
GTCAAGTCAAGGCTCTCAAGCTCGTTTCTTTCCTTTAATTGTGACCCCCACAGCAGCCTTGGTGAAGAATGCCGCTATCAGTAGATAGCGAGAAAAGTCAAAATGCAAAATTGGCAAAAGTCCGGAAGCAGCCATTGTGTTTGCTATATCAATGATATTCAATCCTGAGTCAGAGTTTACAGTGAGTGAGCGTTCACTGACTTGGGAATGTAAATCAAACGAAATTACAACAGTCTCCTGCATGAGTTGACAGTTAAAACAAGAATAAACAGAATTTAATATCATTGATATAGCAAGCAACAAGAGAATTGAGTACTTACGGACTTTCTGTCAAGTGTGATAAGATAGTGGGTTTCGATAACGCCTGAAATTGAGAAAACGCAAAATGGCGGCAGCCGCTGCGTTGCCATTGGATGTTGCAAAAACTAATTAATTGTGGTTTTGAAGTACTCTTATATCGACTCAACATTTCTGAACAAATTAGATTTTTTCTTCAAAATATCGAGCTGCAATTTTTCTTTTCCCTCGATCACTTAGCATGGATTGAAACTTGAAAAATGTAATAGGACCACACTCACAAGCCATAGATATCTAAAAGTCATCAAAGCGTTAAGGACCGACCTCGTCAAATTGGCCTTCAATCAGAAATTTGATTTCACCGCCATTTTAGATTTCGGCAACCTAGCAAATTCAGAACTTACAGCAAAAGATATTTTGTCGAGCCCATTCAAACTACTCGACCCCCTTTGCCATTTGAAATGTTCAATTTTACCCCTGTACCTCTGTTTGGGGGGTCTGGGGTGGAACTTTTATAGCACATAATTTCCATCCTTTAAAGTAATGATGGGCGTGTTTTTGCGTTTTCTCATATTCTCAGTCGTTTCGGAGATACACGGGGTGGCAACGGATTTTATGGACACGAAATGTGAACCTCCGTCATTTTGGATGGGGTCAACATAGGGACTTGAAACCTTAGTGAAAATATTTCCCTTGTCGAGACCTTTCCATCGATATATTACTCGACCCTCTTTGCCATTTAAAATTTTTAAGTTGACCGCACGTACTCCTATATAGGGGTGTCTGGAGTGGACCTTTTGTAGCTCAAAATTCAAACCCCTTAAAATTTTATATATATATATATATATATATATATATATATATATATATATATATATATATATATATAGAGAGAGAGAGAGAGAGAGAGAGAGAGAGTTTATACTGGTTATGTTTGCTTGATTTTTATGTGGGTGATATGTGATAACTACGTATAATAAGTTATAACAAAATAATGATTAATATTTTCAAATGAACGCTTCTCTTATGGTAAATATTACATTCATTACCCAGCTATCAATGCACAATATATTTGTTTAATGAATGATATTCCCAGGGCTATGTACATCTTTCTACTCATTCTTGGTGCAGTTTATTAATAAATCAATACTGAGGTAACAGTACGTACTTAAGGCGTTCCGTACTGTTAAAAAAAAGTATCATAGTGTTGCAAATTGTCAGTAAATAAGATAAGTTTCATGAGAGGATAAAATTAGATACATAATTTGTGTCTTCTTTACTAGTACATCATTTTGGTGTCAGGACAGTAGACAGTTTCTAAGTAGCGTTGTGGCTAAATTTTTATTTCTATAGTATTTTTCATATCTAAAAATCATAATTTATAATTTATAATTTGAATTCTGCCAAAATACAATTATGATACCTTTTAATTATTTATTCAAGATACGTTATAGTTGCGAACTTCATAAAACGATTAACAAGCAATTCAACACACAACTTGAAAATTGTGGATTTCATATTCCAACTACGTGTGGCTGAAAATACTAGTAATTTCCATTTTGTCAAAATCACTTAGTAAATAGTAAATATAAGCTTTTCTACCTTACATGAGCTAATTGTCCAGAGAAGAAGTAAGAACATTATACTGACGACTGTAAAATATGAGTAATGAAATGATAGCGATCCAAGTAGCCTCCATAATCTTCTTGTCTGCGTTAGTAATCTCAATTTTAAATTTTTGGCAGAGAATGGTTTGGTTAATTTCTGCCAAAGTATGAATAATAATACATTTGTTTTCGACGGTAGGATAGTCGATTGTTATTCCAACCCCTTGTAGTTGAGCAATAAATTGCTGTGTTAGCTTTATCGTACTTCTAGCTACGAAATGTAAATGCGGGCATCAAGAACACAATTTCATCTTTTTATGGGCCATATGACAAGTCATAAGGAATATGGTATCATTAAATCAGTACGTATCAAATGCAAATAAAACTCGTCAACGTGTTTAAGCAGCTTTTTTCCACTTTCTCGTTTGCGGTTATAAATTCGAAAAACAGAAACATAATTATAGGCCATCTAATTGACTACAGTAAACCAAAGTATATTGCAGTGTGAAAATTTGTTGAATTTGAGGTAGAATATACTGATTTTCATGCCTGCTTAAAAAAGTATTGTGCACAATAATCAGGATTCAATCAAATTTATTTCTTCGTGGAACCGATATTTCTCTTTATTGTGTTTAGTATAAAACAGAGAATGCTCTAAAGCTTAAAATTGCGTTGTATTGTATTGCAGAAACAGAATAATGTATTAATATAGGGATGGTATTTGTTCAAAGAATTTCATGTTTGACAGAAAATCATTACAATTCTATATATAATATATATATATATATATATATATATATATATATATATATATATATATATATATATATATATATATATATATGTGTGTGTGTGTGTGTGTATTAATTTATTAAAGCTATTTAATTGTTGATTTTTTTTGTTCCGGGTTAATTTTATTTTAAATTGTTTATTATCTCTTTGGTTTGATTATACAAATGAAAATGATCGATCCGGGTGTTTCTCAAGATACTACAGCAAGATGAAAAAATCAAGGTAAAATAGCTAGTCAAAATAATGATTTTACGATTGTAAGTGTTAATTTTTAATGACAATGGTAGTAGCTTATATTTAGACTTCAGAATCGGGAGTTCTACCCACTCACCTTTCCTCCTGCTTTATATCCATACAAACTATTTTGGCATTACGGAGATCTACAAAAATATTTTTTGTCAGCTGCATGGAACTCCCGATAGAATAATGATTTTCATGTCTGAAAATGATCTTCATTTTTACCTATCACATACAATTCGCTTTTGAAATAAGTAAGTATAATACTGATTTGTCAACAAACAAAAAACACCATTTCATTAACATGTAAAACAAACTAACCTTTGTCATTTATGACACACTTGTGATAGATAAATGTATGGTAACTGTTTGATTTACTTGTGTAATATTTTCTTCTTCTCCTCGTTATATTACGGTTTTCTGTATATCATTATACTCATATGCCATTCTCCCTGGTAACATCTCTCCATGTCTATAACATCCTGTGAAATATTTTTCCTTGTACCTGACTGTATGCTCCTAAATTGTCAGAAAGTGTTACCCGTATCTATATAAGAAATGGACCTTCAGCTCAGCTACAGCCTTGAGCTTCAAGTGCATTTAGCATGTGCTGTACAATCTGTTTGTAACTTAGATCTTCGTAACTTAAGAAATATTTATTTACCACGTCTTTAAAGGAATCCTCCACCTCTTTGTAAGTTTCATTCATGATGTGAATTTGAATAAGTTATGATGTCCGATCCTACAAAAATTTCCTCTTTCAGCTTTGCTTTTGGGAACTTGGGGCACAAATATTTGAAACATTCTTAATATTTTAAAGAGATTTCACGAGCCACTTCAACTTCATAAGACATAGACATATGAATAGGTGACAAAAGAACTGTTCTTTTTTACGAGCAACCAAACTTTTATATTGAACATGAACGGAAATTTATAATATTATTTTTTCTTACTACGTTTAAATTCCATATTTTTATGTATGCTCCCTTTTCCTTTTCTTCTTGTCTCCCCTTTTCTTTGTCTTACTTCTGAACCCCTTTCTAACAGACATGCATTGGTTTCAATTTTTCATTGTGTGTGTGTGCGTTTAAGTCTAACTCAACTTATGAATCTTGTTTCGTCTCGGTTTATTTTTTTTTTTATTTTTTCCATATTAATATATGCATATTTTGAAATTAGAATTGCGCTCACGTTGTTTGCTGATTTTATTATGAGAGAAAGGAAAGGAGGAGAGAGAGAGAAGTCTCTTTACCATACACAATTATGGTATAAAATGTTGTATATTGGATGACCTAGCTGCACGGCGTTAGCTGCCGCAATTTTTTTTATGCAGACTGTACCACGAAAATGATGTTCCGGATGATAGAAGGTTTTAACTCATTAGTCTTGATCTAAAAAAATCAGAATCTTTTGAAACGCCCACGACTGTTCAACTCGATTTGAGAAGACAGCTTAGATCTCTCATTCATAACAAAAAATCGGAGCGAGAATCTTCCTTTGCTTTTATTACACCAATATCTTTTTCTTTCGAATCTCATTTGATATCCAAACTAGGAGGAGGAAGTGGTATTGTACATTCGTTGCTGTGATGAACACTGAACTAATAGTTATATCTAGGATTTAATATCTTGTTCCTCTTTTGTTTTGTCTGTTAAGACCTTTAACATCGACCGTACGATAGGAAGTACTCAGGTTCTTCTGTCCACACCACATCAAATGGACGAAAGAACGAAAACGTTTTTTTAACCCTTGTTCTACAAGCGGAGAACTTCACATTTTGTGCAGATCTTGTAGAGGAGTAGGGGCCTTGTCTTGAATTTCCAGGTTTTAGTTCGAGGTGCGCAAAGTACATTTGTTCACGAAATCATTAGATGTCTAATCGTTGTGTTTTAACAGTATATTCACCACAGATATAACAAAAGTTATCCGGAGGAGTAACAACTCCTTGTAGGCACATGGTACCAGTATCTAATTCCAAAATTGAATTATGTATTTCGTTGTTATTCTTAAATGGACAACTAGTTATGATGGATACAATAAAGAATCTATACATCCACTTAATCAATAGGACTCAGCAAGACTTGTTAAATCTTGTATCTCGCATGGCCACTCAAACTTCTACGAAGGAATGAATGAAATAAAGCACTCATGATGCGATTGTCTCTGTGTGGTATCCCAATCCCCCATACCACCATTGTATTCATATTTCCTAATCTCCCCTTATTTATTGCCGTACATCTTTTCCTTACGTTGTACTATCAATATTGTAGAATCCTTGGTTGATTACAAGAATATATAAGAATTCCCTACTGGAGAAGATCTTTAAAGATTGTTTAATGGCAGATGGGGAAACATACACTAGATTTGAAAGAAAATCTGACCTGACCTGATGGAAGCGAATTTTTTAGTAATTTTTCCTGTATTTAGCATGCAAAAATCTATAAAAAATGAGAATAAAATATTTGAGTTTTACGTCTCATGGTTATGCCAGCTAGGCTAAAGGAGACGGTGATGATGAGAAATGAATGAAATGATGGAATGAAGAAAGTAGGAGGAAACGGAAGAATACCGAGGGAACCCACGCACACGGTGTTTGTCCACCACAAAGTTCACTTGGCAGGAGCAGGGTTTGAACCCGGAAACCCATTCACCAGAGGTGAACGCTCTACAAAAATCTATAAGAATCAGTAGAAAACTCCCATCTGGATATTGGTTGCAAACTTGTATTAAGGCTACAATACTGTAGGTAGAAACGTAAAATTTGAACAGAATTTTTTTTGTGTCTAAAGCAAGAAATAAGAAATAATTTTTTGAAATATCATTTTAAGGAAAGAAAAGAGAGGTTTAAATTTTCTGAAAGACTTTAGTATCTCAACTTAGAGAGATGAAACTCGGCATACAAACTCTTGATTAGAAATATGGATTATGTTTCACAGTCTCCGAAAATTCTGCTTCTAATGGAAAAAGGAGGACTTTTGTATAAGGCTCAAATTTCCCCTTCATTATTTTGAAAGTGTCCAATTGAGGAGATACTAAAGTTGTAAGTGTGAATTCTACTTGGGAAAGGAGTATCGTTTCTATAATAATCAAATTTCTCTTCCATTGTCAAAAAGTGTCGGATTGAGAATTCGTTTAAATTGGAGGTTATTTACTCCAGCATCGTATCCAAAATATTCAAATTTCTTTTTCTTTATTCGGAAAGTAAGAAATGTAAGATTTTGCTTACGTTTGAGGTATGGAATTTAGGATATACAGTAGACTAATGAGTATCCGGCCTAATGTGGCGGAAGGGCAGGCCGGTAAGAAAAAAGCTGGAGTTCTATAAACTCATTTCTTTGAACTCATAGAAAAAACATTAACCATACCCCAAGAACAATTTATGAATGCAGTACTGTGCGCACTGTACAGTTTACAATCAGGAACAGCGGCAAGCGTACTATATTCAGGTCCGTTACACATTGACGAAACAATGAACAAGGACCACAACGCTACTCTTTTTCCTCTCACAACTTGTATTTTGCACACGACACGTAGGAAGATTGAATCAGAGGCCCGCTTCCAATGCCTCGGCAATGTTGCCAATGCAACGCCTTGCCTTCCTCATTAATTACGATTTAAAAAAAAAAGAAAAAAGCTAGGCCGGATAGTACGGAGATAGGATAGTACCAAACCGGATACTCGGAGTCTACTGTACACTCTTAGTTAAAAATGAAAATATGTTTATTTGTGCCTTTTCGAAAATTACGCTTATACAAACTTCCCTTTCCATACTCAAAAAGTGCCGAATGTACGGATTTGTTAAATGTTGGAGTTGCGAAATTCAGTATAAAAACTCTTAATTAAAAATAAAGGTATAAGTGCTTCATTGTTTTCAAAAATGCCTTTCCTAAGGGAAAAATTGGAGATCGCTCCAGTAATTTTTAAATTTCCCTTTCATTATCGAGAAAGTTGAATTTAAGGATTTGCTTAAGTTAGAAACGACTCTTAATTAAGAATAACAAAAAACTTGTTACAGCGTTTTCAAAACTTCTGTTCATAAGGGATATGGAGGGCCTTATTTATAATATCCAAATTTTTCTTCCTTTTTTCAAAAACTGATCAATGTGGCGATTCACTTAATTTGGAGATGTGAAATTCGATATATTATCTCTGAAATAAGGGAATACGTGCTTCTCTAAAATAAGGTAATATATTATCTAAAATTCCTCTGTTATGGAAGGAAAAAGGAAATTCTGTAAAATTCAAATTTCTACTTTATTCAGAAAGTGTCCAGTGATATGATTTTGTTAAGTTGGAGGTGTAAAATTCGGTATACAAACTCTAACAAAAAATAAATAAATAAAAAATTAAATTAAAGAAAGAAAGAAACACCTGTTGTTACGGTTTTCGAAAAATTGTGCCCCAAAAGAATAAAATTTATATAATATTCAAATTATAGACAATTATTCAGAAAGTGCTGAATGTGAGGATTTGTTTAAGTTTGAAGTGTGAAATTCCTTATATTAACTGTTAAATAGAAATAAGGGAATATATAGTTCAGTGTTATTGAGAATTCCGCTTCTAAGGAAGAAACGAAGGAATTTCTACAATATACAAATTTCGTGATTTATACCTATTTATTTAACGTTATTCTTCTGTATGAATAAATTTTATATACACTTCTAGGTACTTCTATATATGTTACGGTTGCCATTATTTTTCAACTTCCAAGTTTTTTGAGTCTCAACCCATAAAATGATTCCACATCAGACCAAAGTAACACAAAAGAAAAAAATAGCTCAATTGAATAATACTAAATTGTACCCCAAATGACTTCAACTCTTTGAGCCGAAGATGTCATGTAAGTTTGGAAATACAGCTGTAAGTTAATAATCAAATATTATTAAGGTAATAATTAAGTTGAAAAAAGTTGAAGAAAGCTGGATAAAAACAAATAGCAACATAGTTATAAATTGTAATTAGCTTTAAAACACCTGTTACATTCCTTCCATCACCTTCCATCTTTACCTAATTCTGCCACACTTATAAAGGGTGTCGTACACTATCAGCGCGCAAATCTCTGTTGACGTCCCACAGGGACCGCCATTTAGCATAGATTGGCTTCTCTTGTTTTATAAGTGCTTTCCGTGATGCGGTTCCTTCATTTTGACGAAGAAGCCATCATTAAGACCCTGAAAATATTTTTGTAACCTGTGCCCTGTGCCATTTCAATCTTATCCACGTATTCCATAATCCTATGCGAGGAGGAAATTTTTAGGGGAATGCAGCACCAAAAACCTTGACTCCTAGCGTGTTTGTATGCAGATTAGAGATGGCCGGATCCGGATCTGGCAGGATCCGAAGATCCGGATCTCGAATCTCGGATCTGGATCCGGATCTCGGATTTCGGATCTGGATTCGGATCTCAAATCTCGGATCTGGATCCTGATCTCAAATCTCGGATCTGGATCCGGATCTCGGATCTGGATCTGGATCCGGATCTCGGATCTGGATTCGGATCTCGGATCTGGGTTCGAAATTCTGATCTGCATCCGAAATCCGGATCTCAGATCTTGATTCTTATCCAAACCCACATCCCACCCAAATTGTGATAAACTTGAATATCAAAAATTCGCCGAAAGTAATTTCACGAAGTCCTGACAGTGAAGAAGAAAACAGAAAATTAAGACGGATATTGACAAGTCTATTTATAAAAAATAAATCTTTGAGTTTTACGTCCCACGATTAGGCTAATAGAGACGGTGATGATGAGTAATGAATGAAGAAAGTGGGAGGAAACGGGAGAACCCCGAGAAAACCCACGCACACGGTGTTTGTCCACCACAAAATTCACTTGGCGGGGGCTGGGATGGAACCCGGGACCTCAAGCACCAGAGGTGAACGCTCTACCACTGAGCCACCGCGGCCCCATACAAGTCAATTAGTCTCCTTCATTCTACACTAAAGATCAAATGCTTGCCTTACTAAAAAATAAACTGATTTGACCCGGATGAGTCCAAATCTAAGTCCATCCGGTCGCAGGACCGAGATGAAATACACACATATTTATATTTGAAACCCTAATACAAAACTCGAATATTTAAAATTCCTCAATACACCTGTTTCATTGACAGTTAAGAAAACAAACACTTAAGACAAGTATTGACTAGTTTTTACGTATATTTATCTTGCTCATTCTGCTCAAAATATCAAATGTATACCTTACAATTAGATTTAATAATTATTTAGTAAATCACAATATGAGCATCGAGAATAAACTATGAATTTTGGTGCCCCTTATCTAGATTTGAAATTTCGGATTCATACATAGAATCAGGCTGAAAGATAAATATTTGAGATCTGGACACCGAAGCAAGTGCTAGTACCAAGATCGTAGCCGTTTTACCTAGGTAATGCGAGCACTAATTCCGCATGTACCGGTACTTTGGGGAACACGAGAAACTAAAAACAGATAAATATTCTTTTTCAGGGTCAAGTCGCGCTTTAACATGACTTTTCATGAGTGTTGTGTACAAATACGAAAACTGTAATGGCGACTTGTTTGAAATAAATGCCTTTTCTTTTTTAGCAATAAAGTTAGGTACTTTCACATTGAATAAAAATTAGCAAAGCACATTTCACTGATTAGAGTGCTTGTTCTTATGGAAGCTTTCACACTGAACCGAAGATTTCCTCATGTGGGTATCGGATTGCCACAATTCACCTTGCTGAAAGACGTGGTTTATCAGGAGGTCGACCAAGATTCTTTTGGACTTAGCCTGTAGACTGCTTCTGGTCTCAATTATTCCCATATAACAAGACTAACCATATATAAAGTTGGTTCGAAATGATTTAAAATATCACTAATTGACCTTAAGGGGATAATCGCGATTTAAATATTCGTAAATCAGAAGAGATGTAAAAGTTAAGCGTTAAAATAAATCCGATAATTCCTAATGCAACCTAATGATAGCAATAAAACTCCTTATGTAACATTTTCAAAGCTAAGATTAACAGTTTTGCTCCTGAAGAGGGTTTATGGCAACATAGAATATTATAAATCCAATTATCATAAGTAGTACCTCTGACAGCTCTGCATTTCACATCACCATCGCTCTTCATCCTGACAAGTGGGCAATTCACTTACCCACAATGACTTTTCAGGCGTTCCAGTGACATCAATATCTCAGTTTGGGTTTGGGATCATGCTTCGGTGAACCTTGACTATTACCATCAGCAGCTATTAGAGAATCAGAATTTATTTCTGTATTAGACAATGTGGGTAACTATAGCTTTTCGTCTATAGAAGACAGAGAGCGTGCCTTCGGTGCCGGTGGTCATGGGTTCAATTCTCGGAGAGGCACTCAACAATTTCGATGTTGACCCAGCATCGTGAGGACAATTGAGGAGTTATCTTAAGTAAGAGGTAGCGGACTCCAGTCTACAAAGCCGGCATTAGGGACTTCGGGTGTCGATGCGTTGACCACACATCCCCATTTTCAACGTAGGCCCGTTGGTAGGAACCAAAGGACTGTCGTGCCAAGAATTTAGTTTGTTTTAATTATCATAAATGCCTTCTTTATTAATAAGTTTTATCCAATATCTTCTTTTCAACTAGTTTGCGAAACTCAGAGCTAGCTACTTGTTTTCTTTTTAATTCATATTCATAGTTAGCACAACTAATCACTAAGGAAAAACAATCTTTTCAATAAAATTCACTTCGCGTCTTTCGTAGCTCTAAGTTTAGTTATTTTTATTTTTCTTTTTTTTTTTTTAAGTTGAAGGGCGGTTTATCATTTTCTCCTCGCTTTCCCTATTCTTTTTTCTAGTTTTACCTATGTTTCTTTGCACGGACATTGCGCCTATACATACGTGCTTAGTGTGTTCGTTTACAAAAGCGGGCCATTTTCCTGCTACTATAGAAAGTAAGGGTGTACCGTATCAGAGAAATATTGACATATGTAAGTGAATATATCTGTGACGAATATTACTCAGTTTTTGCATCGTACATAGTTTCCTCATCCTTATTAATCTCTTCATCCCCGCTTCCTGAATTCCAGTTCTAGTATTCTTTCTTGATGGGGGACTGATGTCTCATGTAGGCTTATTAACTAGGCCTATAACATCAGCAATAAAGAAAGTACGGTTTAATTTGCACTAAAACCTTACGTTAATTAAATGGCGCGAGCTCAGGCTACTTCTTAGGATTCTTGCTCCGCAATTGGATAATACCGGGTTAGAATTCGGAGACCAGCCATCCTGACTCCACGGTTGTTCCTCAGTTATACTGGGCAAATGCTAGGTTAGTACCTTGATCTAAGGCTCTGGAGACCTTTCTTTCATTCCTTTTCCAATGTTTTCATCTGTTGATTACTACAGTGTAAAATGGCCTCTGAGGGTGAATCTGGTAGCTTATAATAAATAAACAATAACGACGTAATATATCTTCACGAAACGTATGGGTTAATTTAACTACAGCCTTATAGTCCAAATAAATAGCTAAAGTTTTAATATCAGTTTCCTGACTTTTATATACTATTTTCATGATGTTTCAGCTTTCAATTTTCTCATGTATGTTCCCACCGAGAATTGAACTGAGATCACATGAACAAATGCGAATATGTTAAATATTTTTGAACACTTTTACAAAACACAAAACTCTTCAATAATACGATGCATGGATATGTTTTGGTTACGTCCTGCAATGTATGATTAAAGAAGCCAGGAGGGTGAAGAAAAAATAATAGAAATCTCTTTTATATTTACTCCTTCAACAAACTCCCGACCTCAGAAGGGCAAGCCATAATTTAGGTAATAAAGTCATACAACGAGCACAACCATATCGCTCTCCTGAAATTCTCGTGTGTATGTTTAAAAATCTACTGTTGTTCCACGCCAACCAGTCTATATTTTTTGTTGTATATACCTTCGAAGTGAAAGATATTCATTATTACATTTGTTGGTGGTTGGACTCGTGAGTCAGAAACTACTATTAATAAAGAGTTTGTTTTGTCTACTATCCCTGCGATTAGAAGGGCCTTATCTAAAAGATATTTCATTTGTATATGAGAAAAGAAGAAAGTTTATTTTCTAAGAATAAAATAAATATTTTCAATGTGAAGCTAACATTAAGTTTCGAAGAGGAGCTAAACAGAAGAATTTGTTACCATTTACATCAGTTTTCAGACAGTTCACTACACTCTGAAATGGGAAGAAATCAAACTTGGAAACATTTTACTAAAGAGACTTCGACAGAAAGTGCAACATGTAAATATTGCAAGGTTAAAATAAAATAAAGAACAAAGGTAACACAAACGTGTTATGGAAACATTTAAAAGCACAGCAACCTACTATATCAGTGAATCCTAAAATAAGTTTTAACGAATTTTAGATATTCAATTTTATCATCACAATTTCAGATGTAGGTTTGGATACGAATCAAGATCTGAGATTCGAATTTCGGATCCAGATCCGAGATCCAGATCTGAGGTCCGGATCCGAGATTCGGATCTGAGATTCGGATCCGAGATCCGGATCTAGGTCCGGATTCGAGATTCGGATCTGAGATTCGGATCCGGCAAAATCCGGATCTCACTGGATCCGAGATATCCGGATCCGAAAATTTTTGGGCATCCCTAATGCAGATCGGAACTCATGCATAAAATGACTGTAGTAACGAGGGTGGGAACTAAATCCAAGCGGTCAAAATGCAAGGAAAATTCTGACGAGGATCAAATCCAAGGGACAAAATTACGGTAGTATATATTGGGTGTACCAATGCACACCATATAATTATGATTATTTTTTCCCTTCAATTGTCATATATTCTAAAATGTCATCTATAATTTTTTCAACTGAAATAACTTTGTCTTTCTCTTAAAATGCCGAAAATTCAATAAAAAGTAAAAATGTTATAATAAAAGCGCAGATTAGCTTTAATTACTTTCACACATAGGCCTACCCATATGAAAAGTTCTGGGTATTCCAATATATTATACCTTTAATACATTTGAAATATGTTTAGCATATTACAGTAAGACCACTCATTTCAGTTACGAAAACCAACTGTGATGCTATTTGATTTTTAAAATGTGGTTCTTGTGTAGCGTATAGCATGAGTCTTTTATTTTGAGTAATGTATAAATATTTAATTCTGTAATACTGATCATTTTTTTAAGCAAAGATCAAAATGTGAAATGTATACACACTACAACAGTCTTACGTCTTTTATTGGGTTTTCAGCATTTAAAACAATGTTATCTCGGTAAAGTGAAGAATTTCAGATAACATTTTAGATGCATAAAAGTTGAAGCAAAAAAGATAATTCTTTTATTAATCTGCGCTAATGATTCTGACGCTTGAATTTAGTCCGTTTTGTCTGAATTTTTCTTGGGATTTGTCTTCTTGAATTTTGTCCTGCATTCGTAATAATCTGTTTGGTAATTCTAGCAGAGGCTGTAAGAAGAATAACTATTTTTTCAAGTTTCATCATAAATTTTAGATGCTATTCTTCTTGTTCTTCTCGGAAAAATGACAAGGATACGGTTCTTTACCAGGAGTGCATTCACATCTACTTTGCTAAAGATAAATGTGATTATTTAAAAAATACCTGCGGGCAAATGGAAAAGTGATTGACTCAGTTGCAAGAAAGCCGTTTGACATTGTAACTGAAACGAACATAAAATAAACTTAATTCGATATAATATCAAACTATTTCATATGAAGACTTTATTAACTTTGTTTATCAGTATCAGTAGTTTATCTCTAACATACTACTAGTAGTGGTATGTAAAAGGTGCCACAGTTCACATCCTTAAGACATGTTTGGCCATATATTAAGTAAGCAATGCAAGAGGATGCATAAGGCGACTCTTAAGAAAGAATGTTAGTGTTCTGCATCACAACTCCTTTTTCGGCATCACATTATCAGCTGATTTCTCTTATAAACATAATTCTATACTATATGCAATAGTATCATATATACTTCTATTTTCATATTTATATTGTCAATGTAAATAACAGCAATACAAAATATCAATATCAATTTGAAATACTTTTAGTTTGTAGTTTCAATCAAATCAAAAGGTCCGATAATCAGGGATAAGGGCCGTCTTACGCATCATTTTGCATTGTTTGCTTAATATATGGCCAAACATGTCTTGAGGATGTGAACTGTGGCACCTTTTACGTACTGCAAGCAGTGGCGGTTTTAGCGGATAGACCAGGTAGGCACGGGTCTCCCCAAAAATTTTCAAAAAATATATAAACACTAAAAGATACAATAAAGAGTAAATATGTTTTCCACTTTTTATATTAATGATAAATAATTATTTAATAAACAGCATCAACCACTGCTGTAAAAGTAACTTCCTATTGTCATTAATCAATCAAATGTGCATATGTATCCATACGCGAGGGAGCGAGCCTACCCAAAATTAAAATCTTAAAGCACCCTTGACTGCAAGCCCTACCATGTTGAAGGTGAACTACTGGAAAACTGAATAAAATTTTGTTGTGAAATGACTTGATACTAGACCGAATTAAGTTGGTTTTATCTTAGTTTCAGCTACAATGTCAACGTCAAAGGAATTCCCGTTCTGCCTAAAGATCATTTAAAATATTTTCTACAAAGTGCTGGAACGCCTTTTCGGTATAAAATAGGGGCCTAACTCAAAGGTTGCCCAGAACCATAAATGAAGTCCACAGTCAATATATCTTGCGTACATCCAACATGAAATCCCTTTCAAATCCATTAGCATGTTCTATAGGCCACTTCATCGTTGTTTCGAACTGAACACACATTAAACTGTGCCAATGGTTGTGTACTGATATTATTTTGGATCCAGTAGCCAAAGTGTACATTGTATTTCTTAATACATATTATGTGTGGCTTCGGACATACGATTATTATTATGTCATACAAAAAGCAGAAGGTGCGATGAAGCATCCATAAGATGAAACAGAATTATAGAGTGAGTAGTCTGTGCCAAGAGTTAAAGTGGTCCTAGTACTGGACAATGTGTCTTGAATTGAGCTCATCTGCTTGAAACTGCACCCCTTCTGCTGTGTGGAGCTGAAAGACAGCAGACAATGGTGGTTCATTATTAATTTTCATATGGTTTCCAGAAGTATCGAAAGTCTGCAGCCCATCGAACCACTGAAATTCCATAGAAAATGAAGTTGGAATAGACACATCAAAAATATTGTAAAGATGACATCTCGTAGTCTTCATGAAGAAAACAGCTATCACCAAGAGATGGCACCAGCCCATAATTTGGTCGCCAGCAAGAGATCTTGCAGTATTATATAACGCATCTGATCTTCTTTATCAGAATCCAAGTCCTTTGGAACAAAAGCTTCCACCCACGAATCAGACGAAACTATATAACCAATAATAACACAAAAGAAAGAATGCTGAATTTTTTAGAGGCCAACATATTGTATAGCACTACGTACCCATGTATCCAATATACATTTGAAAAGAACAATCATCACTGACAGGTATTTTAATTTTTAATTCTGTGCTTTAGGTTAAGTTGATAGGTTAGAATTTCCAGGTAAGTACCGGTATATTAGTTAACTAGGTAGATTAGGTTAAGTAACATTATGAGGTAGCTTGAGTCTATGATTAACGACCATGTGTGACAATTCAGTTTTGAACGAATCTCTAGTAATAATATATACGCCATTTCATTAATATTCTTTAATTACTTATTTACTTGCCTCTTTGGCTTATATAAACATCTTTAATAACGCAATAACCACAATCCATTCAAATAGTATAATTATATTTATCGTAATCATCAACAAGTTTTTCATACGTATTAACATAATTAATAGACATCCTCACCTATCACTTACAGGTCGTAAAATGAGCTACTCAGAATGACATTGAAGATGAAATCCAAAAACCATACATGAATCATTCCTATCAAACTTCATTACAGAAACTAAAATTTGGAGGGTACATTAATGCGAAGCTATACAATAGACATCAGGAACATCGGGTTGGAAGAAAACATTATGAGGACCCTATGGGTCCAAGAACTTCTAGACTTTCATTCCGATTAATTTCATACGCATAGTTCGAGGATCTTAATCTCTTGTATTTTTTACCCCGTACAATTTTTCTTCTTTTCTTTTTAAATAATATCGTAAATATATGGCACACACTGAAATCCAAGTTGCCTACTACCTGTATAAATTTTGTAATATACATACTTTGTAACAATATAGAATAACTTGCTAAAAGAATACACGACTGAATATCACAAATAAGAAATTTCAGAACACAAGAAACTATAAAACTGTAAATAAAATAATTATAAATAGCATCTTGTAATCGATCACGAAGTGGAGCATTACATGCTCTCGTGTATTAAAAGCTCGCAAAGTGATATGGACTGCAGTTCCTCAGTGATTTGTTGTGCTTGTATGGTGTTGATGATTGAGTGGTTTTAGTAGGAAGAATATTGTAAATAATAACATTCATATGGTATACGAATTTGGATGCATTCCAAATGCTAATGATTTTATGGGATTATCGGGAAAATTATAAATATACTTGCTGCAGCTCAAATATACTTGCATGCTAGTTATATGATAAGCTACTTTCTACAACCTTCTGTGCAGATTAGCAGCTCGATTGTGGCAGGCAGAAAACATTCGTAGAGGCTATGGTGTCTGAACAGGAGTGGTACAAAATTGAAACATTGTTACTAATGTACTTGTAGCTGATGCAGTGAATCTTCGCGACAGATCTGAGCGTTATGTTGGTCAAAATAGAGTAATGAGTATTATGTGAAAATAGAATTTTCGTTCGTACCAACCCGTTTTTTTTTCTGCATCAGGAACTAAGTGCACTGCTAATTTAGCAGCTAGGTAGTCAACCAATTGCAAGAACATCCGAATTTCGTAGTCTTCATTTTATGGACTGATGAACCGTACTATGCAGTGATGACAACGTGAATCTCACAATGCACATTAATGGTCAGCGAAGAATCCACACTGGATATGAGAAGAAAATCGGCAACGACGATGGAGCATTAGTGTGTAGGGGGCATTCTAAGGACTCAGGTCATTGTCCTATAAGTTTAAGATGTCAATGGGGCAATGCTTCGTGATTTCTTGCTACACCATCTGCAGCTGCTATTGATAAATGTACCTATTCATATGCGTCAGACAATGTGGTTTCAATTAGATAGTTGTCCAACACATAGTGCTGGGAAAAGTTAAATGTTTTGCCCCTTACACTGGGTTAGGAGAGGTTTCAATCCACAGTTTTAATCCACAGTTAGGAGAGCTCTCCCAACTATAGTTGTATGGACTACTTTTTCTGGGGTCGAATTGAGAACCTTGTTCATGTCAATAGACCAACTACAATTCGCAAAACAAAGAACGCATTCCGGAACATCAACGTGTTCGAACTTGAAGTTGTTGCTCATAATTATGTACAGCGAATAAATCACTGTATTGCTTCGTGATCACTTTGAGCATTAATAAAGCAAACATTGCATCGACTATATTCTGCAGAAAGTAACATTCTATAGTTTTGTACTCATTTTTTCAGAAATTGTTCTATTGAAAATAACCAGGTTCATTTTGCTCAACCTTTTGTAACAGTAGATTCTTTCGTAAATTCTATCTCATCATTTTGCTTCTGTCCAGCAACTAAGCTTGTAGCAGCCATATGGTATCAACTTTCATGAACTATTTACTATGAAAGTAGTTCAATATTTAGAGCTTCTTTCTACTCAAACAAAATCGACCCCTGCTTCTATTTGAAATTCTGAAGTTGGCCGCTCTCCTATAGATAGAGGTCTGCGTGGATTCGGATATCCGCATCAAAATGGGTATTTGCGGATATATATCTCTTTTCTGCGCGGATAGCGGATAAAGTTGCGGATAATGTTTCCTACATTTTTTTCTACCTAGAAAAAGGCTGTGAATTTTCTGATAATGGTGGAAAGAGCACTAGAATCGTTCGAAAAGTTTTAAAACCAGTTGAAAAATACTAAAATCAAAATACAAGTGTGTTTGAAGCTTGTGACTCAGTGACAGCAAAAGGACAAAAAATGACATGAGACAGTTGTCCTTTTATTGCTGTTTTCAACATTTTTAGCAGCCGTTTTGTAAGTGAATGACATCTCTGACTTAAACAGAAAGAAACGACAGGCCCCATCGCTACTCCTCAAGTACCACTATTTGGTGTAAAAAAGAAAAAGAATTGCCGCCAGAGCCCCTCTGATAAAGCTGAAAATTTTCAGGCCATTCGCCTTGAAGAGGAAGAAATGTCTTCAAATAAAGTTTTTCTAGCCTGAGAGGCCAGGAACCAAAACCTTAATCTAAAACACCGCATCCCCTTCCATAAACTGAAAACTGGTCAGCAGAATTATCTTTGCCTTTTGTGACAAACTGAAGAAGCGCGTAGGTCACCGTAATAGTAAACAAATCACATCATACGCTCATCTTTCTCTGTCCCTCTTTCTTAAAAAAAAATCTTCTTCACTGTTTCCTTTGAAGTACAGCAGATACTGAATGCACATTTGAGACCCCACAGATTTCTCTCTTCGGAGAGGTGCCACGGACCTCGATGAACATTCCGAGGGATTGGAGTTTTATAACAGCAATTGTTTCTCTCTCTCTCTCTTTCTTCTTGTGTGTATGTGTATATGTATGTATGTTCTGGACCTCTGGTAAAGAAAGAAAGAACAACCAATGCGTTGTTTCTCCTACCCTAAATGTGTCCAACAATGAGTGGGGGCCAAAAAGAAGAGCAGTAAATTCTAAACTTCCTCTATTGCCTCTTCCCGAAATTAACGGTATAGACTTCGTATTTGTATTCGAAGTGATTTTCACTTCTAGTTTCAGTAAAAGCGTGGTAGTGAAAGCTTGAGTTGATTTTGAGTTTAACGTCCCGTTCAGCAGCGAGACTATATGAGACGTGGACCTACTGATTAACGTGGAATCCGAACCACATGAGCTCCCGCCGGGAATTGAACCAAGGTCTCCCACGCCAAAGGCGCGTACGCTAACCGCTTAGCCACGAAGGAGCTTGGTCGTGAAAGCATGTATTGTATTGTGTTGTTAGTTTCGTCACTTTTTTTTTAATTTAGTGTAATTAGTGGTGCTAGTGTCAGTTCAGGATATATGGATATTTTTGCGGTCCTGTGATTAATTTTTATTTCTTAGTAACGATTATTTCTTTTTCGCCTTTGTGTTTAGAACAAATGCCCCTTTTTTTATGAGTAATGATGAAGTTTAAAAACTTAGTGACGTGCTCTAAATTTAGTCGATTGAGGGGATATTACCTACGTGGCATTATTTTGGCCCGATATCTTCATTTGAAGATCTTGGGTAAATACATAAATCGTTCATTAATTTCTAATTTGTATCTGCACGGTTTATATTTCATTTTATTTATCGTAGTTGGTATTTGATCACGAGGAAACTGATATATTTTTTCGTTTGACTTAGAGAACTACGTGTATTATAGAATATGTAAGTTGTATGTATTTGCTACCTCATTATCTGAGGATGCGGATGCGGGTGCGGATACAGATGTTGCGGATGTGGGTGCGGATGCGGATAGAGATGCTGCGGATGCGATATTTTGTATCCGCGCAGACTTCTACCTATAGACGTATTTCCGAGATGGTACTGTTTTAAAACTTGCACCGTTTGTTTCTGCATTTTTGTACTTCACTTTAGTTTCAAATAATTATTTGCTATTCCTTTGGGCTGCAGCATTGACGTAATAATGAACTCATGTAGTTGCCAAACGGTAAGAGATATGGCAAAGTGTTTCGTCTTAAAGTTGTTCAAAATTTAGCGATTATTCCAATAGGGGCAAAATTAACCTCTATTCTTATTTAAAATTTTGAAATGTTCTCTCTGTAGGAGTATTCCTGAAACGCCCCTGATTCCAGCAACATTACCACGTGATTAGGTACCTGCACTTTGGTATTAACATGTTCTGTTTTAATAATTTCTATTCACACTAGGAGCTCATTTCCAAGCAATGCAATGCAATCATACACACTAAACAAGCTCCCTTGCCTATGCAGATACAGTTCCGAACTTAATGTTCTGTGGTTTGATCTCAACTTATTCCACCTAATAAATCAATTTCGTTGGAAGTGGCGCTTAGCATTCTCTTCCCCAGAGCCGCATATGTTTATACAGGTTAATGAGATAACGCTAAAACAGAAAAAAAAAGACTATGAAAATTTTATCAATGCCAATAAGATAATATGCTCATTAAAACAAAATGTTGTTATTATTATTTTACAGCCCTTGTATGTAATGGATTTAAACATATTATTTATATCAATGGTGATGCTAATGTTTCTGGAATGTGCTGTATATTCAGAGGAAAAAATGACTAGTAAAGAGATACGGTCCTTTGATGAATCATCTCCTAACTCTACACATACACTCTTACGGAAAAGGCGTTACCTCACTTTTCCTACTGGCTCTTCATTTGGTGTAAGTAAAGTGTCAATTTTCTTTGTTTTCATAGCCGACACAAACCCCAACTTAACTAATTATATAAATACACCTTTTTTTTTTTTTACAACACATATGAGCAGATTTTGTAAAGCACACTTCCTGCAATGTTGTGTTAGCATTTAGACCTAGCCATTCTAAAGCTGTTTAATATTATTTAGTTTGTTACTTGGAAACAATATTATGCAGATATTGAAATACGACGTATTGAAATCACATTAATTCTCCATAAGTAGAAGCTTTGCTTTGTTATAATTAAATATAAACTAATTGTTTGCTGAGCAAAACTATATATTTTCATTAAAATTCAACACGTGTTACAGTTTGAAGATCTTAGCTGTTGTATGTATATACGATTGTACAGTTATACTGTATCACATAGTGTCAGATGAAGCCAAAGAGTTAGTTGGGGAAACTGTAACACGTGTTGAATTTTAATGAAAATATATAGTTTTGATCAGCAAATAATTAACACATTAACAGTTTATATTTAACACATTAATTCATGAAAATTAATGATAACAATAATTCATATGGATCTTATCTCTTTATACGAATTTTGTTTCATTCTACTTAAATTACGAAATTTGAACAGAATGGATTTGAAATCAGTAATATACGAGTGAAACACCGAAATATAATTCCAATTTTGCAACTTTATTTCCGTAAAAACTTCACAAGGTTTAGGTATAACTTGTCTTCTTTGTGGCAAAATGATTATTATTTAAGATCCTTGGTGTGAGACCCTCAGCTTTGATTTTCGTGGAATTATATTTGATATAGAGTTCATGTTAACTGTAAGAACACGTCTCATGTACCTTGATCAATCAATAGACTATAAGAGATTAAGAGATACTCACGCAACTCTACATTAATCTTGGTAGCAGTGCTCTGTATATCGGGTATAAACTTCTAAGAAACTTAACCAATCACACAACTAGAATTTTTTATCTCTAGCCACAAAGATACAAGTTGTTGATATATCGATGAACACCCATGGTCACACATCAATCCAGGGATATTGTAGATACATGTTAACGAGGATTGACTAATAATATCATGTTACTGACTTAGTTACATGTTTTATTACCACTTATATGTACAATCTTGCTCAAATAATCTTGGTCATCAATCTTGCTTTAGAAGGTCATGCTCTAACAACCTTACATAGAAAATTTAATACTTTGGATTTAAATGAAGGTCTCAGTTGTGAAAAGAAAATATACCGTTATTTTATTTAATTCTGACAGTAGATAAATATAAAGGGTTTTCAAAAGAAGATCGGTGACCATTATTAAAAAATAACATTGTACATAGCTGACTTTATCTGAGCCTACGTTCTTACGTCTCGGATCAGAGGGTGCAAAAAACGGTTTTAGTTTAAAAACACCTTACTTTTTTAAAAAATGAAATTTTCTTCCAAAGCTTTTTTGCCTGGGATTTTGTTTTAAATTTTAAATTTTAATTAGAAATATCAGTACATGCTACCTTTCTTTCCCCATTCTAACACAACATAATATATAAATACTGCATTCTGAAGAAAGAAAAAGAACGAAAAATTAAAGAATTAATAAAATTGGTTATTCAATAGGAAAGAAAAAAAGCAAATAAGCGAATATAGTGGGTCTTCAAGTTTCAACAAATTGCTTGTACTGCTTTAAAGAATAATTTGCAGCTTCTAAAGCGTTTTAATAAATACATAAATAGTTTTAGAAATAACTGTTCTGAAAATGTAGTTGATTTCGTGGCACAACATTATCGTTTATAACTTAAGCTAAACTAAAGCTTCAGTTGCTAACATTTTTTGACCTAAAGACACACTTTATGAATTAGATTACGCGGTACAAATATATCCATCAATCTATCTACACATATCATTGATTGAGATCGTTAAAGTTCGACGGAAGGTAGTTTAAAAAATAAATGTTACGAATTCTATGAATAATGAAGTTTTACAACCATTATCATACCTAAAACTCTACTTAATATTTTTAATTTTGTAAACTGAACTTATAACATTCTAGGTTCTAATATAATATCTAGAATACCTCAAGCTCTCAATAATGTTTCCCAGCGGAGAACGAAATGCAAGGAAATTTAATAGCAAAACCAGAATGGTATTTGTTTTTTATTTTATGATAATATTTTTGGCTTACCAGGTTGAATTTAGGCAACCCGTAAAACACATATGTAAAAGCACTTGGTTACGTTCTTAGGCAACTAAGCTTACACAAATGATATGTTGGGTTGCATAACATACTTTCTGGCACCTCCAAAAATGCCAGTTTGAAAATCAATCAAGATAGCCATCTCCTGACGGAACGGAGAATTCATACGTAGAGAATGTTGTAAAGACACTTTTATAAATTGTAGAGTTTATTACAGGCAAACAAAAGGTAGGACTTGAATAAGAAATTTACAAACAATGCAAAAAGCAAGAATTTCCCTTCTTCCCCTCAAAAGCTGGCTTTTTATTTAAAATGGTCCTCCATTTTAGAAATCAGGTCTTTTGCACCTCAAATTGTATCTTTTTCTTAACTCAAATGATATTTTATCTTACAGAAATTAATACATGATATAGGTCTACAATTAAAATACCACTTGAGGTATTAAATATTGTAAGGTTACATTAACGTAATAATATTCACATGCAACTTTCTATCTATTATATCTAGGAGACATTTCATAGTAGAAATAACTCATTAATAACTTACAGACAGCTAATCTTGTGAAGTTGATATTTAGATCATAGCAAAAACTTATGTATTCTTACTTAAATTTTGTGTTCTGTTGCAGCTAACAGTTTGTATTACGACGGATATTTATGATTCTACTGATATCTATCAGTGGGGAACCAGTTTTACTTTTTCCTATGATTTACCAAATGACACCAGAGTTCTTACCGAACAATATACCATTATTGGAGTAAGGAGAAATGACAGAAGAAGTGTATTTAATAAAATTGAATCAGCTTTGAATTCGTAAGTAATATTCTTATTTCCAATGCTCCTAACGAATTAGTTGTTGTATAGTAAAACACACTAACACGCTCTTTACAAATGTAATAGTATTTATTCATACATTCTTTAGTGGAAGACATAAACAATTGTTTTTTCTAAAATAATACCTGGTCAAACATTTTTATAATATCAGTAATAAGTATTTTCATCAGTGCCTGTTATACCGATAATTGACAAAGACAAATTAAGGAGCCTTAAGTAGTATTTTTTGTTTCTGAATGAATGATACACATTTTATACCTCCTGCAAGTGAGTATAAATAGTCAAATTGTCTCTTCAAACACATTTCTCATTAGTCATTTCCAAATTATACCAATCTGAAATTCAATTGAGGAAATTACTTTAGTTTCATTATCTTCCAGTGAAATTATATTGCAAAGAAAGCAAAATGCTCTAAATATAATAGATTATTTGTTCTACTCACTGTACTTGTTCTACATCTACTATGTAAAGTAATGAAACAACATTCATTTTAAAAGAAAACATATTAACACACATTACGTCCATATCCGGGGGTCAGAAAATCCCCACGAGTTCGTATGATGGAAACAAGACACCCTAAAATTAAATGTTTTCTGTACAATATCCCAACCGAAAGGCACGGATCGTTCTTTTTCAATAAAAAAAGAGTAATTGCATAAGTTTATCTGGATATAAAGCATGAATGAAAATTACCTTATCTGCAAGGTGACTGAAGTTTAATTTGGCAACAAGTTGATGTGCCTCCCAATGGGTAAGACACCAACCTGTACAGAAGTGGTTGAATGATGCACAAAACTTTGTTGTGCTTCAACGGTAATTTCAATCTGTCATATGTGACTTTTTTCATGTAAGTTACATAAAGTATCACTTGAATGTAATTCCGTTACGTACTGCCTTTCTTATTTTACGAACGTGAGTTGAAGCAGCAGCTGTTGCTCCCTTCTCCAGACATTCTGATTAAACTCCAGAAAGAAGTCGCTCATCAGTTGGACGAGAGATACGCAACTAAAGGTACTCACAATGAACGTTTATAGGAGGCGCGGTGGCTCAGTGGTAGAGCGTTCACCTCCGGTGCTTGGGGCCTCTAGTTCGATCACAGCTCGCGCAGTGTGGACTTTGTGATGGACAAACACCGTGCTCGTGAGTTTTCTCGGGGTGCTCCCGTTTCCTCCCAGTTTCTTCATTCCACCATTTCACTCATCTCCCATCATCACCGTCTCCTTTAGCCTAACCGGCATAATTGTGGGACGTAAAACTTAAAGATTTCATTTTCATCTTTGAACGTTTATAGAGAATTACTTCAGTGTTACTCCTTAATTTTATATGTGATTCATTATTAGGAGTCAAATTTCAGAAATATCATAGCTTTAAATCACATATGTCTTGATGAAGATTCTCTATTACCATTATTCCATGTAGTCGCGGTGCCACAGTGGTAAAGTGTTTACCTCTGGCGTATGGGGACACTGGTTGGATACCAGCTCTCACTAACTGGACTGGTGGACAAACACGGTCGTCTCGTCGTTTTCCCGTATATATATATAAAATCACCGCCTCCTTAGCCACGACCCATAAAACTAAAAAGAAGTATTGAATAGATGTTACAGTATGATTTGACCTGATTTGTGTGTAATGTCTAATTTATACCTTTTGATAATATACAGGTATATTTAAATATTTTGCCATAATACCTTTGAAATTTTCTATAACTCTTATTTCTTTTAAAACAGCCAGGGAATTAATGGAGAAGCGTGCGTCCTGCAGACTCTTTGTGAAGGTGGAAAACGTTTAGGCCACAAGAGTAAACTGATTGAACGAATATTGACAGTAATATTCTCGTAAGTACAGTATACTTCATAGCCAATGCGTTTTCATTGTATTTCACTTACTACGAGCGTATTAAAATTGAAACTTTAGAAAATAAAATTTGGTCGGATATACGTTCTACGAATAACACTAAGGTTTATCTTCTGAAGAATCTAAGGCAGATAGAAACATGAAACCTTTTGTAACCTTCAAGGGACATAAAAGACAAAATTATGCTGATAAGGAGAATCCCCCATGAGGGGGACTCAAGGGGGTTACGGGGGTGACTCTAAAACTTTAAATAACAACCCCCATCGTGTGGTATTTCGTTTGAAAGGCAATCACGTGTAGAGACCAGTTCTTGAAACTACATGTCGCTTGCTTGTCCTTAGCCAACATGGCGGTCATCCGTGAAGTAGGTCGAAGTATGTTCCACACAGAACACTAAGGCCCGTCTCCTAAAGAAATGAAGGCAGATAGAAACATGAAACATTTTGTAACCTTCAAGGGTCATAAATAACAACATTATGCTGATAAGAAAAATTCCCCATGAGGGGCCCAAGGGAGCTACGGGGACAACTCCAAAATTTTAAATACCAACCCTCATCGTGTGGTACCTCGTTTGAAAGGTAATCACGTGTAGAGACAAGACCGCGTTCACAACTACTTCTAACGTATGACTAGAAGACTAGAACATGTTGGGTCAGAGGCTGCAAATACAAAACATGCAAATTAAACTGAAACGGATAGAAAGAAGAGTACCATAATATTCACGAAAAAAGAACCCTCCGAGGCTCGAACCCCGGTCCGTACATGTACTGAACGCACGCGTTACTTTACGCTACTGTCAAACTGCTAGTGTTGCGGGCAAGGAGATGTAGTTCATAAGAACGAGTTGCCCGTAGTGGCGCTTTAGTGTTGAACGCACGTACTTGAGCAAAGTCACTTTGTTGTCTTGTGCACCACTATCAGACGTGGTTTTCCGACCAGCAGTGCGCTACAATTCGAATCAGTAAGTTTAAAGGCAGTACACGTGTGTTTGTGCTGGTGCGTTTCACCCTCCTACATTGTATATATAATGTGGTCTCTTGAACAGAGAATTGAATTTGTGTTACTCTTTGATGCTATGAATCGTTCGTACAGTGCAACAGCACAGTTGTTCAATGAACAAAACGTGCTCAACTCGATTCAACTCGCCATTTATTACTCAAATTCTTCACGACAGGCAGTGTGACCAATGCTTCAAAGCCTCCAACCCTAGTGTTGCTACGGAGGAGACACATACAAGTGTTGGCTTTGCTGACTGTGCATACTCAACAGTCCAAAACAACGGTGGCTCAAACGTGCTGTGTATCACACACGACAACAC